>NC_051159.1:143378961-143739372 GCF_013339745.2 Dermacentor silvarum | reverse complement strand
AAATTTAGTGTAGGCCAGTTTCCTGAGAGTACCTCCCACGGGTTAAGAAGTGTCTCCTGGCTTTTGACTCTGCCCACTCTAAAGTAGCAAAAAGGGGCACCGCATTACAAAGTCTGGATGCTGCGCTCCGTAAGTCATGCCCGCATTCAATGCAGCATAGCTTTGACAATCAGATTGGTCGCCTATTCGCAACGGGATTCCCTGAGCTGCTTGTTGTTGTGGTGGCCGAGTCTATCCTGCAGAGGGTAAAGAACAGAGCTGGAGCAGAAAGGGCTGAGACCCAGCGATGGATGGCGAGACTCGTATATATGCCTTATATGCATCAGGTCTCGCACAACCTGAAGAAGGTCGCGAACAGGCATCGTATTCCTGTGGTCTTCACGGCTCCTAATAAGCTATCCAGGCTCTGCCCTCGAATTTGCGGTGACAGGAAAGGAGGTTGCCAAACCAGCCATGATAACCGCTTCGTGGGGTGTGCGACAGGAGTGGTATACTCTGTCCCCTTGTTGTGCGGGAAGGTGTACATCGGCCAAACCGAATGGTGCATAAACGACCGGCCCAGGGAGCATGCGCTAAAGTTAAGAAAAAAGAGGACAGGTATGCACATTTGGTTGCCCACATCATTGCGTGTGGTTGCGAGGCACGGTTTTATGAGACCACTATCTTAGGCAAATCAACAAACTACTCGGCTCGAGTGGCTCTAGAAGCATTCTACATCCACAAGAACTCAGATATTTGTATAAGCGAAGCGTCAATTCTTTTGCACAGTGCCGAACTGAACTATTTGAACTCTGTTGCCTGAGGCAGATAGTACTGTTAACATTTTTAGATTTCTTTTTATCACCTCGCATGGGAAAGGGGCGTGACACTGGTGCACGTGGTTCACCTTATAAATCGGAGGGTTTGTTGACTGAAATAAACGGTTGGTAGTAGCGCTCGTCCGCGTCTGTCGTGTCTTCATGTGTGTTGTGCGTACTTTTTTGCGCTATGTCTGAAAGTAACTCGTGATATGTACTTGGGCCATGCGGCGGTCGCGATAGCGCCATATGGGTAGATAATACAGGAATAATGCAGAAATCAGTACGAAAATGTGTAATTTAACTGTCTGCTGAGCGGCGACAAGTTTTCTGCACCCAAAATTAAGGAAGGCTATTGCTTCGGTTCAAAAAAGAAGTAAAAGCGGGTAGCTAAAAAGGAAAGAAAAGACCAAACGAAAGCCACAGATGATGCGGCAAGTTAAACTACCCAATATGCGAGTGTGTTTGTTGGTAAACGCCGCGAGGGCCGGGCTTTCAATAAACAAGGTCGGTAAAAAGTGGTTATTGATCTCCTCGTATTTTCCTTTTCACACGATAATATTGATCATGATGCTAACTGTTTGAATAAACGGCGAAAATTTCTGCGGTTTTAGAAGCTCATGAACAGTCATATGTTTTCATAATTACGAGTTTATGGACCTGAACAAACAGAAATTTTACTTGCATTGGTTTTTGCCGCTTCGCTACCTAAAGGACAAACTTCACTCGGCGGGGAAGTTCAGTGAAGCGGTCAATGACTTCGAACACGTTCATGCCGACGTCTCTGTGGACATATATAAGCGCCTGCCTAACCATGCCTCAGACATTGTAGAGCACAAGTAATTTTTTAGTAATCTCATGTTAAAAATATACTATCTGCGCTTGAAGTGGTCAATGGAAGGGTGACTAAAATCTGAAGCCGTTTCTACACATTTACATAGAACTTGCAGTCGCAATGAGACAGGGCATCTATTCCGGTGCTAAAACCTAAAAGTACTCCTTCGATGTCCTTGGCATCCTTGTTTAGGTACCTTCCACAAACAGTAAACTGTTGGATACCGGCAATATCCATCGTTTCGTCAGCAAATATGGAGAAGCAGCCTGCACCATTTACTTTTGCATCTAGGCTTTCTTTGATAATTTCACCACAAATTTCTATAATTTGGTTTTGTACATCTGGACTTAAATGCGAGATATTACTGGGGCAACATCTAAATGGTTCTTCAGATATGTATCTCCACAATCAGCTCGCAAATGAAGAAGCGCTCTGAAAATACCAATATTTTCAGGGGGGATTTGCTTAAATCCATAGGACCATTGTCCCTAATGGCCACGGAGAGCCAGACCTTGTCGTCCGCATAAAAGAACCGCCTCAATAATAGGCCGCTAACTTTCTTCTGTTTTCTCTTATTTTACTTTGCCTGCCCTAGTCCAGCTGATTGATCGCATCGGGTGCCCTTCCTGAAAATGTTTGGAAAAAATTATCAGCTGCCAGCTGGCAGTCACGGTCATATTTAGTATTTTCGTGTGTGTGGAAGATTGCGAGCGCGGGCTTCCATTTCTGAAACGGCTTGGACACGAGGGCTCCAGTGCGCGCATGTTAGCTCAAGTTTATAAGAACATTAAACCCATAAAGTTCCAGAATTGAAAATCTAAAGCACGCCTTTGGAAATGTCAGTGCACCTTTCGCGTTAAAAGTTTATGAGAACTTTATACCGATAAAGTTTCGGAATTGAATTCCATGCGCTCCTCAGATTCCGCGGCCGCTGCGAGATGCCGCAACGCGCCCGCTCGCTATCGAAAAACCCTTGAAAGTTTGTGCTCCGATGGGGCTCCTTGCGTTATATGAGTCGAGGTGCCAAAGGCGTTGCGACGAAATCCAGCCCGAGTTCGCAATGTGCTTCCTGAAATGTCTTTTCATGCGTGCAAAAGACATTGTAGACAAAATCCAGAATGCTTCCCCGCGCCTGTGGTGGTTTTGGTCGGCGGTGCATGCCAGCACGAAATAATTTCGGGGGGTCTGAAGCCCCATCAGTGCTACTACTGCTACTACTACCCCTACTGCTACTACTATTACATTATTATTAAACAATTAGTATAGAGGCAGTACAACAATGAAAGCTTTACATGAGATCCAACGCGGGGTTTTAGCATAAGTGATGCGACTGTTCCATTGCGATTATAGAAAAGTTTTCATGTGTTAAATCTGTCGATTTAATGCAGATTGACAGTGGAATCAACATTCTCTGGCTTATCGTGATTATTTTTTTTTCGTTTACCATAAACCACATCTCCACTATTAAATCTCTTAAGCAAACTTTAGTGGACTTTGGGCTTGGGCTCCCCTTGTACTAGTGAGGGATAGTGCCCCTGTATACGCAGGGCCTCTTTTTTCCTCGCGCCACCGGCACCGCCGTTGGCCGAGCGTCGTCACGCCTTGACAAGTGATATAAGTCGTTCTACTCGGCACAGAGCAGAGAACATGGCGGAAACAACGCCGGTATACCACTTGCTTCAGCTCTTGTGCCATCCGTATCGGCAAAGGCGCGTTCCCACCACGGCGTCAGGAAGCACTTCTGGCCGCTTAGGCCGGAGCAGCGGTCTCACTCCTATCGCGTGCACTCGAGCAATGATACACGCTCGCCCTCGTCGCCGCGCAAAACTATCTGCATCAACTCTGAGCATGACGGGACGCCGCGCACCGGGGCTGCGCAAATCGCAATGAAAGCAGATGAAAGTGGGAAAGCTGTTTACTCTGTGCCGTGCAGACGGACCGTTGTCGTCTACAGTAGTCATTAATGCGAAAGCATTACATGAGCCATGAGGCAGAAAATCCGGCGTCGTCCACAACGAGTGGTATCAAAAGTCAGTGTGACGTCATCAGCGTCTTGAATGAAATCAGTAGTAATAGAGAAGATAGTAAATGGTATGACAACGTTAATTAGTAGTAATTATGGGTAGTTATTGTGAATTAAGGTGAATTACAGTGAAGTGAATTAAAATTACAAGTTAGATTAGGGTGCCTTAAGGTGGAGTCAAGTGAATTAAGGTGAAGTAAACTAAATTACAATGAAATAAATTTGGTTAAGGTGTATTAAAGTGGATCACCATATTACCTCGTAGCTACTTGGCAATGAGTTCTGAATGGTTGTGGTCTGGTGATTAATGAACGCAGAGAAAAGAAAGCGAAGGAAGGATCGCAAACAGGTTGTAATACTTAAGAAGTGTTTATTGGTAATCACTAAGAAAAGTCATAATGCTTTCGCATTCGAATCACGTAAGGATACTTAAGGTACAATTTTTTTTGCGCATGGGCCACCTCAGGGCCATCGCTTTAAACCCCACCGCGCCTCTACCCGCCATATAACTCTTTGCAGTAAACCTTCTCTGTGATAGCGTTCATGATCCACCATTAAAACCCGCCATGTTTGGCTACGTCATAGTGCACAGCTATTGCTTTAATACAACAATCTTTTTAATCTTCGGTGCGAACGTCCGTCACATCCAATTAATTATCCTCGCGTTGCAACGGCAGCCCCCGCCACATCCGAGTTGCACCCCACCGCCCATATATTTCGGCCGGCCGCATGCTGCACTGTCAATGCTAGAAGGGGTCTCCTGCGTCACGGCGCGAAGCTCCCTTCGCTAGAAACCGGCGTAGTTTCTGCGCGCGCTAAGAGTGCATGTTTATTTCCCCTTAACCACTACGATTAGGAACATCTAGGTTAAAAAATTACATTAAATTATAGGCTTTTACGTGCCAAAACCACGATCTGATTATGACGCACGCCGTAGTTAGGGACTCCGGAATAATTTGGACCACCTGGGGTTCTTTACCGTGCACCTAAATCCATGTACGCGGGTGTTTTCACGTTTCGCCCACATCAAAATGCGGCCGCCGTGGCCGGGATTCGATCCCGCGACCTCGTGCTCAGCAACCCAACACCATAGCCACTCAGAAACCACGGCGGGTCGGAACAGACAGGAAATTGAAATGAATCACATGCATCAAAGTTTGCATTGCGAGTATTATGAAGTACAGTTTCAATTTTTTTCTTGCAATTTATGATATATGACAGTCTTTGTGATGACTTCAATTTCCTGTTTTACGTTTAGGCTACTGACACTGCACAAACTATATTTTTTGTCATAATACGGAATACAGGCACCAGAGTGCGGCTCATAAACACATCGGTATAATGAGGTGTAATTTGTGAATACATTTCTCGCTATGGGTAATATAGGAGCTTGTTTCTCTCAAATATGTGTCTTGGTTCAGAGCGCTTGTGCTGAAAGTGGACTGATTGTCCGCGCTTTCCGTGGAGCTACCGCAGTAACTGTGAAAGCCTTTCGCTGTTTAAAGGTGTAAGCCTTTCGATGCCGGGCGCCTGAATTATACACAAAGAACGCGCTCGTCCGGAACCAGAAAAGTCGCAAGCACCATGCCAAGGTCGGGATTACCCTTCTACGGGTTAGTCGCGTCCTTGACAAAAAAGAAAAACCGGGGAGTGACAAGTCATTTTTAACGACGGGCTGTCGTTCTTATCGTGATCACACATGACGACTTGCGCCAACGTACCGCGCTTTGTCGGGAAACTGTGATGGTTCATTCTTTAGAAAGGGTATTTATTTTTTTGGCAACGTAACTTACGTCATCGGGGCAGATTTAAAAATATAAAGATCACGAGTCAGGCGGTGGTACCTAGGTGAAATGAACACCCGAGAAAGATGGACTTGTAGTCACTTTCTTTTGGAAACTCTGATAACGTTGCAGTTTAAACCACAATAGAACTTCGTACACAGTATTTTTACCAACAGCTTAACAGAAGGCTATTCAGTCGTCATTATGTTAAACTTATAACTTTTTAGCAGAGACACTTTCACATGACTTCAACATATGTATATACAATAAAGGGCTCTGTAATTTCCACCGTGACTTAACCTAGGTACGTTGGCGTACTTCATGTAATAATCCCTGTCAGCCTACTCACATATATACCGCATTACTAATCACATCTACCATGGCCTCGGCTACATCCCAAGAAGCAATTGCCTACCTCTTCTCATTGCTAAAGATGCGGTAGGCGTAAGACAGGCCAAAATTCGAATATGAATGCCCTGTATGGAATTAGCATGGAACCTTCAGTGATATAGAACGTATGCATTACACTCGAGTCTGTCCACAAACGGACAGTAACATTAATTTACTCTGACCTTGCACAAGTTCTACAATTCTACGCTCTAATATTCCATCATCAAGAGCTCGGCGCTTGTCATCACGTATATGCTAAAATGCAGCCTGGCCTTCAGAACGTATAGTCAGCGTCCAAAGCTTTCGCACGCCTGAAGCTGAAAAAATATTATATTTCTATGCCTGAGGCACGCATCGTGGTATTCGGATTTACAGCGTATACTGGTCTCGGGTAAACAAAAGTTTTGCATACTTTTACTGGCTGCAGGCGTAGCTGCGTTGAAAGTGAACTTATTCGCAATATCTCGGCCGCGTAAACTTTTGACGGTGACTGTGCCATTGAACACCTGTATGTTCTTTATTCTGCACACATTTTTTAATGAATGGCCTTCCAGCCAACGTCATGCAATGCTTACACCTGGTTAATTTTCAGGCAGCCATCTCAGACATGATGTATTAAGTATAAGAACTGAACTACTATGTAGTACGTCATTATTATCACCAATGAGGTGTAATAAATTTGTAAACAAGTAAAGGATAATAACATTGCCTATGAAATTTTACTCAAATCTCAGGACAACTTCAGAACTTCGCCTGTTCGTCTTGTGTACCTCCCTATGCTTTCTAGGAAGCTGAAAGGGCGAAAATCAAGTGTGAAATTGACATGTCCTGGTGGCACCATGGCGGAAAAGGGAAGGTTTGGCTTAGTGGGACCATATGAAAGGTTCAGCTGCCATTGTGCTACTCACACACAAGGAACGACACTTTTGTAATTTATTTATAGGCAGTAGACAAAATGATAAATGATGCTCAGTGCACGCTGGCGTGATCATGACAAAACGACCGTACCGATATGGGTGATAAACGATTCTAATAAAGCAACATTTCTGCAAACCCTCACGGTCCTTTCTCATGTTTCTTCAATTGTTCAAACATGGTAAATTTAGGGTAGGAGAATATTCTCACAGAATTATTAAAGAATTGCACCCGTAATTATATCATGGTGCTGTGACCTGATTCAGCAATAGGGTTAGTAAAGAACAGAACCGCAGAATGCTATATGGCAACTTCGGTAATTGTAGCCGAAAACAGTGTCTTCTTGCACAACTTTGTGGGCATAACTCAAAAAGGGTGTGGTCTGTGATTGGAGTCGTTCTCTATTTTTACACGACAGGCTACATTAACACGTCCCAGAGTCTTTTCGCATAATTTCGATTACTCCTCTGCGTAAGTTGTGGTAAAAGGGTAAAAGGATATGAAGACCTTTAGTGTTTCTGGAATTTTGTGAAGGTGTATGGAAATGGTTCAAATGATAAGACACGTGCGCTACATATTGAGGGTAGAATGTTTATGTTTTGAGGTACTGATTTGTACTAAGCAAAAAATCTTGTGCAATAATTCGGACAGCCTTCATTTGCACCGAAGATCGGGTATACGCAAAAATTCTGCTTTGATATAATGCAAGTATACTCAGTCAAATAGCTTCAACTGTATTCATTTGTAAATATACTACGTCTGGGGCTGCAGCCAACTTTTCTACTTCTGTGTCTTTTAATTGCACAGACTGGACGCTATTTATTTTTGTGGTACGTTTCAAGCCGCACAAGAGTCACACAAACAAGCCTTTCCCAAGACATAGCTGAAAAGGCAAAATATTTCTTAGTAATCTCTTCACCTTAAGAAAGAAATGAACTGACAAAACACGTTACCTGGGTTTATTCTCCAATATACAATATACCTAAAGTGCAAAAGATGTTTGGAATCACGTTCACATGTTCTCGAAACCAGCCAGCTATTTTTTTAGGAAGACGTTGGTACAGTAGAAAGAAACCAAACAAGAACCGTAACCAAATGTTGGAATATGCCATCTGGCGGAAAGCCGCCAAACTAAGCAGCGACAAAGTGATAAGAAGTGCGGCGCAGCTGGCTTCGAACCTGCGAACTCACGGTCGTGGTATCAGTGATCTTGATCTGCGGTCGCTCAACACGCTCGGCTACCGTTTCGAAGCGCTGCTGTTGGCGAAAACTAGGTTTATGTATGTACCAAAATAAATTCCTCGACCTTGTTATGAAAACTGCGATTTTGGAACGACTTCTTTGCCATTTCAAGAGCTGCTGCTGCAACTAGCTGAAAGCTGATTCATTGAAGGTGATAAATCCCCAGGAATACGTCAATCGATGCGATAGGTTCATCGCAAATTGCTTTTTACTGGGCAAAAAAGCCTCCAAAATTTTGGCTTTTGAATAGACTCCCATACTTGAAACTTCGCCCGCAATTTGGAACGGGTTTTATGCCGTAAGTAATGGTACCATTTGCATGATATTTCGGGCTAAGCGCCTAGAGCCTATTTCCACAGGAATATTTTAAAAGATGGCTTCTATGATTAGTTATTTGGAAAAAATGACGCTCTCCCATAGAAAACGCGTATGTTTTCAGAGGCGGCTTCTAGAGGCGCTGTTCGGCGATGTCCCAAACTCCTGGTAACGTATAACAATTTTACACGCCTTTAATTTCAATATATGTTTCTTTTAGGCTCATTGTAACTACTGTATTCGGATTCACAAAAACGTTTTCACGCTAAAACTGTTCGCAGAAGCAGGTGTCAGCGAATCGTGGTGCAGCACTTACGATCGAAAAGCTTTGTGAATTCGGCCCCTGGTGCTTTGTTTCTCTGTTTTAGATCTTGTTTGTTTTGGTATCACTTCTTATAATGTTACCTTGAAAAAAGCTTTAATGCGTGTATACATCCTCCCCGCTATAATCCTCCTCGAGCGAATATGGGACTGTGTGATGAATAAATGAAAGGCTGTTGAAGTGATTGAATCGTACTGGTTCTGTTTTCAAGAAGGCTTAAATGTGCGTGCGATGAGGAGAAATTTAGTCACGGTGTTACGCAGGCTAATAACCAAAGTGGGCCAAGCAGCAATAAAACATATACGTACCGCCGCAAATATACGCAGGCTTCAAGCGTTGAGTTGTACGAACAATGCTGAAAATGTGCTCCTATAATAAAGTTTTACCGCATGGCCTGCATATTGGTTCTTGGTTCACTAAAGTCATGTTATTCTATTGATGGTCTATAGTCGTATGCACACCGTCATATGCAACACTTGTCGCCTTGCGTCACCCTGGAATCACCTGTTAACAATAAGATTGTCGAACTTAGTGTGTCCTAGTGGTTTTCCCTCAATCCTTTGGTGCGAGACATCATTTTGTAGTTGGATTCATGATCTGTCTCGTTAGCGAATTTATTGTAAGGATAAGACAATGCCGCGTGCAGTTGTGCTTTTTCTCTTCGCTCTATTATGTCTGATTAGCGGCATTTTCAAGCTTAGTAGAATAAATAAAAGAAGGAAATCAATGCAGCACTTACACCACTGAACATTGATTTGGAGAGCACAAATTTTTCATGTGCCAAGAAAATGACAACGTAAGGGTGTGTAAATGGTGTCATGCCATTCAAAAAGCTTTTAGCCTTTAACGAGAGTGCATCAATCAGCTGCTGAATATCGTATTTGACCGTTTTTCTTTCCGAAGCTCTGCACAACGCCGCCACACACGTCGCATTGCGGGAGAAGACGAATACTGTCGAAAATGTTAACAACTTCATATTGAGAATGTTTATTGTAACCAGAAAAAAATTTTCTGCCGACTTTTTTCTAGCGCAGCATGGGCTAGAAAGAGAGCAAGTGCTACGATCCAAAGACAGAGAGTTGATAGACTGTCACTATCCGCTTTCAAAAGCACAAAGCCAATTTGTCTTGTTTGTGGTAAGGTTGTGACTGTTATTTGACCGACTAGGGGGGTGGGACGGTTTTTTGGCGAGAAAACAAAGTAGTAGCCCTGGCATTGTCCGATAAATGACCATACTCTGACAGTCCATGTCTCGGCCGCACGAGAGTGGAGCCACGTGTTCACCTTTCAACAAAAAACGACTACAGCGCAAAAGCTTGTAATACTTGCCTTCGCGCACTGCCGTTAAATGTCGCATGTTTAATAAAAGGAAAAGGAAGATGAAGTAGCACTGTGCTTTTTTATCACCTCCGACGGGGACTACTTCTCAGAACGCCGAACGCAGATGACTCTACCTACTGCAAAAATGTTTAGGTGTTTCCGTCGAACGAGACAGTGACGTTATCTTAATGTATTGAGACGCTGCCCAAAACAAACAGGAAGAAAACAACAAGAGACGGGAAAGAGCGCAAACTGCCTAATACCACCATTTTTGGGCACTTGTACTTTGGATTCACTTTTAAAGCAACGGCTTGCGCGAGAGAATATATCCATTTTTCCAACAAGGAATCGACCCACCACCCGAAATTCTCTTTCTGCGTGCTGATCTGCGCCATCCAGTAGAAAACCGGATTTAGAACATGTCTATGCCACCGTATCTGCAGTGGCCGACACCAAGCTGCTTTTTGTAAACGAAACGCTGTGCCCCATTTGCTCGAAAAAAAATTATCGGCACTCAGTCGCAATAAGACAGAACTGCGCCTGTATTCGAAACTTGTATGTGTATTGCGCCTGGCTTGAACATAATAAGTAATAATAAAATTAACTACTATAATATTAACAATAAGGTCAATTTCGCCCGACAGGCGAATCACTGATTGCGACAGAAATTTATTAGACAGCTGTGCAAATTAAGGTTAGTCGTTTTATCAGCTGCATAAACAGCTGTAAACATTCGCTTACTAACTAAATTAACCTGCACGTTGTCACGCGCGCACAATCACACAGGAACACATCTCTCTCGATAAGCGCGGACACTCGCTGTCAAAACAATGACATGGGGTAGAGCGGCAGCAATAGCGAACGAATTGTCTTCATGCTACTTCTAGCTTCAACGCGAACTAATTGCGCCGAGAATACACCGCACACGAAGGCATCAGGGGTGCTTTAACGAAAAGCTATTCCAAACTGCTTCTATTCTATTTTTGCAATCAGGCCTCCATGATTGCCCAACTTCACTTGTCTTTCACGCAACGTAAAGGAAAAATATTAGCGTAGCTTGCACGGGAGGCGCAACGCTACAGAGAAAGCGGAGCTGATAGGCACCTAGCTTGGCCTGGCTTTTGGGCTAGCCTAAGCACTACCAAGTCATCCCCAGCATGTTCCGGAATTTATTGATCATTTATCGATTATCGATTAGCTGCTGGTTGACTATCAATTGTCTATCGATGACAGACTAAGCTTAAGTAGTCCCAACCATGCTTAGCTAGACTTAATCAGCTTCGCCAGTTCACAGAGGTATGTGTCATTGCGCTTGTACCCTTTCTGCACTACCGCCAGGATAGGCCCACAATTTCGGTTCGCAGGTTACGGACTACGCTCGGCTTAAACAACTCCGCTGTTAAAAAACCGCGAGAGCTACTCACTTTTATATGACGTGTGCACACTAATTATCCATGTGAGACCGAACAACAGAAAAATATTATTTTTCGATTCTATGCCTTTTTACCATCAGCCATCCGCAATTGCTCAAAAGTTTTCGGGCTGCGTCCACTTCGCCTGTCTGTCACCTGACGTCCAAAAACCGCGAAAAATCACTGCGTCAAAGTGGCGTGTACGCATTAAACATGCATTATTACACCGATCAAAACTTCATTTTCTTTTTAATAGCCGGACACTGCCCCGTTCCGACATGAATAGAAGGTGGGTACCCGCCGATCGCTCTGGCACTGGCTAGTCGGAGCTGCCGTGGAGAATGGATTAATTTGCCTATATTAAAAATTTTGCGTGACATTATATGGTTGTCCAGCCCTTTCGGCACGTAAACGACATCGCTATGTCAAATTTTCTTCACTGAAGATTCGTTTTAGCTGCATTGTTACGTTTGCGTTGCACGCCGGCGTGATTTTCTAGCAGACACCGAAAGCTAAGTAAGAAGAAGCAGGGCAAACACAGACGCCGGCAACACCCTCCTCATCAGGTTATTTACTTTCACTGCGCTAGCCCGGCCCCACCTTACTGCCTACAGTTCTGCGTGCTCCTCGCCCTTGGTCAGCCAATCAGGTAAGAAGTATATGTCAAGTTAGGCAATGCTATTCCTTTTGAAAGCAAACGACAGTGACCTCCTATAAAATAGGAGAGCGTTTCAATAGCCTTCTCAAACAATGCTGTGAGTCACCGCCCGATGCTTGCGTTGGCGGTTACGTAAATTGGACATCAGGAGATTGGAAGGAAAACAGATTGGAATAGCTTTACGTTATAGGGTCCCAGCCATCGGCCCGTTTAGACTTTGTACCCAGCGCAGATCGCTTTCTAGATCGGGGCCGCGCGGCCGCGCTCAGCCGCGTCATACGTAGCCGCCATGGGAGTAAAACGTCCCCCACTTTCCCTGCGGCCTTGTGCGCGATGGAAGACGGAGCGCTTTTCCCCCGCCTTCCTCCCTTGCGCACGCGAGACTGAGCAACCATTCTCTGCTCACCCTCTCAAGCTTTCACTTTACCCACACCATACGGCGCGTGGCCACGATGTTATCGCACTTGGACATTATACGAAACATCACGTCGACGACGACGGCGGAAATGTGCCTGGAGTGTCCATATATTTGCAATCGCAATAAAATTATGTGGATCCGAGTCAGTGTGGGAAGCAGAGTAAGTGAAGCTTTCTCTGCTGTTTGCTTTGACTGACGATAGTACGCGGTGATCTTAACAGTGAATGTTTAATTTCTTCAGCATTTATTGCAATCCGAGAGTGGTGAGTTGATGTTAAACGTTACCCTGCGTGCACCTGTTTGTCCGTGTAATACCCACAATACACAGCGGCGTTTTTCATAACCTTCGAGATTGAGCCTCCAGGCTTCTCAGATGAATCTGGCACGCTTCCACTCGCACCGGCAACATACGGCATCCGGCCGCGATGTTATCGCACTCGGACTTCACACGGAACATCGCGGCGACAGCGAAGGCGACGCGGATGACGTCGGCGTAAATGCGCCTGGAGTGTACATATAATTGCTTTCACAATTTAAAAAAAGTTGTGTACGGGAAATACCACTGCCATAAACTAGAAGCTTGTTTCCCCACAGTATGACTGACTTTGTGGAGAAACAAACGCATTGTATGTTTTCTTCGTATTTCCAAGCGATTTGGTGCGACAGCATTTAAAAGCCCGGAATCAGGTTAGTCATGTCCGCACGACTGTCATACGAGTGTTTTGTTGCGCTACGAGGACATTGTAAGAGTCATCTTACGAGAGGAAATATTCCCGACAAGGCTGGGCTCCGAGAAGCATTGTCAAGCGATTACCTATTTGCGCAGCTAAGCAATCGTGTGGCTCACAGCAGGCCCTACAACAATTGACCCGGTGAAGTTCAGCGGTTGCGGTTCCACTTTCTCAAACCTTCACAACCTTACCTTCCCGTATAACGTGCGAGATTTGCGTAAACTTAACAGGCACGCATGATTTTAGTTATACTTCCGAACTGAAAAAAAGAAATCACGCAGAAACTCCTCTGGAAGTTGCCTAAGTATGCACAAGCATTGTGCCGCTTGTTAATCGCCACGCAGCCCGGTGTCATTATCAATGTTATGAAATTTGATTCGACCAGCATAAACCCTTATTAACCCTTATCGATCGTTGTCAACCTTATCGAACACGATCCGACCCTTATCAACTATTATCGGTCCTTATCAACCTGGATGTCCAGCTAAGCTGTTGCAAAACTGCCATTACAATTGCTGAGGGGGGCATGCAATGTTTTATTCCTGGTTCGGATGCTTGTTTTCAACTTGTTCTTTATTGAAATATGTGCTGTTCTGTGTATTGTATGTGTGACCTCAATGAATGTATGCGCTGTTCGCTTCACTTCGCTGAGCGCTTGTAGCCTCTGCCTTGCGTGGTTATGAGCCATTGCATTCGTCTTACGTGACGGACGGCCAAATTTCTCATTTGGTAGGCATAGAAATGCTTATGCATTTAAAACTAAAATGGCATCGTTTATTAAACGACACAAAGCTGCTGATTTTCGCTGTAACACGGGGACTCTCTTTTCCTCTTTATTTCGTTCCGTCACGCGTTCTATAGATCATAAGTTTTCCCTTTCAATTTTTTTACACTGATAATATTCAAGCCTTCGCATTGTTGGCACATTGAACTGTCAAGTAAACACAAGTAACAAGTGCTCTATTTGGCGATGCCCTTTTGTGTCAAAAATTTGCGTAATGGTAAATCTTTCTAAATACCTTATCTTTTTAAATACCAAATGAAACACTTTACCATGCACCGAAACTTGAGAAAAAGGGCCACGCGCAGCCGTTCTTAGTGCTTCGATGGCAATCCATAAAGCCATTTGGCCCGCTCCTTCTTGCAGAATCTGACACCATCATCTTTCCTTATACGCCAGGGCGCAAATATGCATCACAGCTGCACATTCGTGTTCATTTTTAGCATGGTCCACAAGCTCTTTGCCATCAATTCAACGGCGGACGAATCTTTTGCCCCTGTAAAGATGCTTTGCCGCATAGTAGCCAAACAAAAGCGCCCCAGGAAAAAAATCCAGCCAGCGGAATAAAACCAAACTGGACCTACATATACAGAGAGACCTACAGTATGTGCCACTAGAGTGCAATTAGCGGATTAGGTTTTACTGTGCTGCAAATGACGTTTTAAAAATCACCCCATGCATTTTAAATGGGTCTACAAAAGTGCCCCAGGAAAAAAATCCAGCCGGCGGAATTAAACTACACTCGACATATAGCTTGAGAACGTTGTCGGGATTGAGTGCCTAAAGTGCAAATCGCGAAAAACGAGCCATTGCTCAGCAATCAATTTTTAAAAAATGCTGCCCATAGAGTTACACCGACCGCATCGCCCCAGGGTCGGCTTCACCGCAGTAGTCGATGTCCCAGATTGCTGGACTTGAGGGAAAATGATCGCATGAACAAAGAAAGATTCAGCACAACAGCGCAGCCCGAGTAGGAAGATGATTACGCACAGCGAAGCCAAATGACTGGAAAGTTAGAGCAAACTTAGGAAAACTATTTCTTCGTACGATGGAATCATGAAAACTGCGGAAGCGTATACAAATCTATGTCCGCTGGCATTGGAGTTCACTGACGAGACTTCGGAATGCAAGTTAAATCAAATTGTCGGATCAGTAGAGCTGAGGGATTTCGCTTTCAAGATCCATGATGATAGCAGTTACCCGGAATAGGTTAGCCAACAGTCGGCAGGTTTCGTTTTTCTTTTCTATGTACTCGCAGTTATCTGCCTGCCTCAAGTGTTCACCAAAGACGGCCAAGCGCGTAATGAATGCTTTCGATGAACGCTGCGTTTTGCCATACGAAGCGTGCACACACACGCTAGGTTGAATATACACGCATACCGGCATACTGGTTTCAAAACACCGATCGGAATCCCTCACACAGTGTTCACATACGTGAACAGTCGGCAGGTGCAGTTTTTCCCAGCACGCCTTAGTGGCCTCGGTGGTCCGACATTATTGGTCTCGGTGGCCTCTTAGTGGTCTCGGAAAGTCTCGCTGGACCGGCGGTATGTCTTGCTATACAAGCCTTTCAGCGAACACAGTATTATGGCTTCAACAAAGTATATGCAACAATCAGTAAGGTTTGGTTTTCTGAGCGTTTTCTTGGCACCAACACATGTCTCTTTCGAACTTCAGGACGTTTATGCACCAGCTTCCCCGAACGACAAGTGGTTGTTTGGAAGAAATCGCGTCCAAATTATACAATTATTAACTGAAGAATAACAGTCAGGATAAGATGAAAAACGAATGTGAAGACAAAAGAGAGCATCTTTATGCAGAATTATTTCAGAAGCGAAATGCATTTGGATGTGGCCCCCAATATCAGTATCGAGGCAAGACTCAAAATAACGTCGGATACATTCCAATACGTGTTTAAATTTAATTTTAGTTCTGCGCACTTCAAGTTCTGCTTGTAGCGAAGAAAATTTGAATCTGCGACTACACTTCCCTCGTCTGCCTGACATTTGTATAGAAAGTCACTTGCTTATGTATGCACCGTTTGCGATAAACTCGAATTATGTGTCCTACGTGTGCCGACGTTACAAAGAATTATGATTACTACCGTTAGCCAAGCAGCGCACTTTCTTTCTTTTATATTTGTTTAGAAATACGTTTGAACCAATGGCATGTTACCTGTTGATATGGTGAAACCACATGGTAAGGTTCAAATGTCATGCTAGAAATTTGTGTGCTGCGCACTGATTTTTGCACAAGAATTATGAAACAATAAAAAGGCAAACCCCTATTACGCTTTTGCAGAGCGCGCAACAAGCTAGCTTGCGTGTCATTATTTGGTTAAACACAGTCTCATGGCCAGCGAAAGTAATGAGAACATCACGTGGAACAACCTCCTTGGGCGCGACGGGCTTTGTAAAGTGTTGTTTTGAGTTCATAGTCTTGTTTAACCATCCCCATACCCACTGGAGCATTGGTCGTCAGTTATTTGGAAATTTGTCTCGTCGCTTTATCTAGCATTGACACGAAGCCACGCACGCCTTCCTGATAAAATTGCTTCGCGAGGATATCAGTATGTCGCCAGCGTGTACACCACACAGGTATTGTCGCAAAAACAAGTGCAACAGTACTTGAAACATAGGTATTTACATAACTATGGATCGCTTCAGTATTTCCGTAATAAAGAAAGCCCGACATAACCATGCCTTCTCTCCTCTTTGGTGCCCTGGTTTTCGTGCTGACTCTCTCATCCAACCTACAGTTGTGCTCGCACGTCAGGCCGCACATACAATATTTGCCGTCCATGATGGCCTTTCTCTTCAGCTGGAGTGTGTAGCTCGGTAGTGTGAAAAGGCAGCACTCTGGGCGGACTTTCATTACAGCGGTATGTATCTGTAGAGCCAATTTCACGTCGCTGAGTGCTGCCCAAATCTGAGAACCATAATATATATGAATGGATTTTCGGTCACTGTGGTCCACAGGGTCATGAACTGGCCGATGCCGAAGCGAAGGCACTCGTCTAGTCGGAGCCAATGGTTACGATTGCTTTTTCAAGAGCGACCATCAAATGCCTCCCCGAAATCTTCTACGAAAAGCGACAGAAAAACACTGGGACCATCCAAAATGTCGCCACAATCACCTCGAGGCTGAACCCTATGATAATATTTAGGGTACCACCTAAATTTTAGTGCAGCAGTGCCAATCTTCTGCACAGGCTTAGACTGAAAGTGAAGCTTACACATCGTGACGAGAACTTAATGCGATGTTGTGAGCCTCCAAATTGTGAGATGTGCCTTGTGAATGAGTCTAAAAGCATCTGCCATGGGTACCACCCTAAATGCGTTCACATGAAAGATCGGCAGAATTTGGCTGATACGCTTGCTCATCTCAACAGCCAGCTATTTTAGCAGGACTTTATATTGGGCCCTTTACGTGACTATAATGCTAGTTTTCATGCTATCTAGACTTACACTTGATAACCTTAAAATGCACAGACGTGCACTCAAAGCTATGGGTAGACCTGCCCGTTATGTGTTCTGCGTCTTATTGCTGTCGTCATCGTCAACTATTTTGTTACCCAGCACAGAGTAGCGCGCTAGAATGACGTCCCTCAGGCCGACCTTCCTGAATTTCTTTTCATTAGTTTTTTTTTTCTTCTCTCTCTTGCCGTATATCCTAATTAGCTCAAACCACCTAGTCCCCGGATACTCTTCAGAGCTCAAAATTTGTTTCCTTTTATGAGCGTGCGATCGTAACTTTAGTAACTAAAACGAAGTTGAGCGGTCGTAATTCTGTCGCCACAAAACGATATCTGCTGAAAGTATTCGTGGAAGAAAAAGTTGCTTGGCATCGCTTTACTGTTAGCCTGAAGCTATCCACCACAAAGGGGTCCGGCACCTATCGGCAGCATCGTACGTCCAGGCGTTCCCAAACGGTCGCGTTTACGAGGGAGATCCAAAAGTTACGAGCCTTCGGAGCCACAAACAAGGTTTCTGTCCGGTACAAGCTGCTGGCGCTGTTGATAGCACGTCAGAATGTCGGCTCCAGGATGCTGAAATAGGAAGAACACAGCTCGGTAGCCAGTGGCTCTCGCAATCTGCTATAGTTAGAAAGAGGCGGTAAAAAGAAACGCCCACCTACCTCATATCCGGAAGTAAGTGTATACGCAATACGCTTAATATTACGTCACCATCTTAAGCTGTTAATACTCGTCTCTGGCTTTCTTGTCGCTGCTGGAGAGCTAACTGCCGTCATTATCTTCTCTTTCTATATATGACGCTGACGTGCGGGTGAAGGCCTGCAGTGTATGATGCAGAGCTCACTAAATGTGACGGGAAGGCTTTGTGCACGACCACGAGCTAAACGGCAGCATAATATATGAGGCCTTTTGCGAATAGTAGGTAAGTGATGATAAACAGCGGAGACTGCGCAGCGGCTGCTAAGGTCGGTGGCGTCGCAATATGCTGCGGCTTTTGATGATTAGTCTTACCGATCACTGCGAAAGAGTCTCGATTTCACGGCACACGTACTGAAAGACAGCCGGTATTATAAAAAAAGATCATGTGCTATCAGCCAAATTATACACTGATTTTCTGATATGTGTGCATATAATTATGTTTGCGGTCTCTCACGCATTGTACTCGTTAGTTCACGTCTTAATGTCTTTTACTGTTATTCATTGTACATGACATCATATATGCACTTTTATTTGCCACATATATCGTCGATGTGTTGTTTTGTGTGTTTATATCTATATTGGACAAATTGGGCTGGAAATCTTATGGGGCACCCCCCTTACATAATGTCCCTCACTGGGCCCTCTAGGAAACTTGAAAGCAAGTAAATAAATAAATAAATAAATAAATAAATAAATAAATAAATAAATAAATAAATAAATAAATAAATAAATCAAGGTGAGAGAGAGAATAGGGATCAAAAAAGCACATCACCAGCAGCAATATATATGTCGTTCTTAAACAATCAATGAAAGCGCTGTTGTATAGATGAGATTATTGTTTTACGCATGGATATGGGGGGGGGGGGGGGGTCCTGGAGGGCATTATTGTCTATCCTCCGATATCTCATTTCATGTCAGCCTAACTGTAACAGGCTTCATATTTCCTGCTATGTGCTAAATTCACTCTTCAAGAGCGACGCTTGTGCGGAGGGTCAAGGCTAGGTACAAAGCCTACGACAGTAACCAAACCAAACCATAAAAAAGTTGATTTTATGTTAAGGAGGGAATGGTCTATCTCATTTCTTCTATTTATTCTTCTTTTCTTCTTCTTCAACTTGTTATTTCCTTGTTCTCCTTCTCCCTCTTCTTCTTCATCAACTACTTCTTCTTCTCGTTTATTAACTGTGAAACGTGCGGGAAGTTTTCGCACAAAAGGGCGGCTATCCTAAAAGCTTAGCTATCAAAGACAACAAAAGGCCGGAGAATCGATAAGAGTTCTACAAAGTCAAAACACATCGAATACAGTTGAAGAGTTTAAATTTTTCTTAGACTTAGGTGGGAGAAAGCCGCATTCTCCTATTTTCCAAACAGCAGCTGCAGCAGCTTGTTCCCAGGCGCAGCATAAACGACAACTCCGCGAACGCACGAACAGTAGTTTGTGCAACTCCCATCGCGACTGCTGGGAATGTCCGATTACAAAGCAACTTCAAAGAAGGTTATGCCACATGCAAAGCCCTGTCGTCGTTACTGAAGAATGTTCCTACTAAGCAGAATTGTGGATTAGGAAAAGAAGAAAAACGTTGAACAACGAAGCAATGAACACTGAAATCTCGAGGGCCGGCCCTGGGGAAATCATTTGCCTCACGTTTGCGACGGTCGTCGCTACAAGAGCGAAGTCAACGAAGACGACGCAAGACAGCTTGTGCAATGGCGCTGACGCATTCGTTTTAGAAGACGGAATCCGAAAGTCATTCAGCCCTAACTTTCTTTAAACATTTCGATTGCTAGCGAGTTCTTTATTCATTCACAAGAAGTGGAGAAGTTTCAAACAAACCATGAAAGCTGATGTTGAAAACGTAATTAGAAATGAAATGAGCTTCCAAGCAACACCGTTTTCATTCTCGTTGTTTTCACAATAAGTGCAGGATAATGACGCACAGCGTTCCCATGCAAGCCGTGCAGTATAAAACCGCATGTGTTTAACTCCCATGAGGTTCACTGGTGCCAAATAAACGTCTCGATAATTATACACTTCGTCTCGGGTGTGTTGTCTGTCTGCCGGTTTAACCAAGCAGGAACACCTCCAAGATGTACCCTGTTATTTGATTCTTTCACGACAGGCCCTAAATCTTCAGCGTTACCGCAAATCTGACGTGATGTTATGCAACACGGACTCGGCCTCACACAGCCAAAAAATAAATGAGGGATGTATCAGGAATAATGCTCGAACCGATGAAAACCGCAACAAGAGGCTGCGGTTAAAGTTCACTGCATATATTCGGAAAGTCGGTACGGCCCATTGAGCGCTATATTTGTAGAACGCTGTAGTTCCTAAGTCTTACCAATGTTTAGCAACGTGTATTCGACAAAACAGGAGATGTTCATATGGATCCGCGTGCCCCGCATTCCTTTCGCCGTAGCGGCTTCGAAATGCCCATTACCTATAACGCGAAAGCAATTTAGTGGTACTCTGGGCAACAGTGCTTTTAGCCGCCAAGGCAAACGGCACCTCGAGCTCGGTGCTAGGTGCCTATCCTCCGTACTACTTCATCTTTAACTAGTACAAAGATAACGCTATCATTTACCGTCGCCACCCGTGCTCTCACTAACATGCCCCGCATGTGCATCTGGCACATTCACCGCAGATGAGCTTGCGCGCAAAGTAGGCAAGTGCTGAGGCAGTGACCGTAAAAGGCAGTGTGATGCCAAAAGCCTGTAAAATGAACAAGTGCAGCGGAATTCAGGTGGCACATCTATGCTTTAGCTAGTTCTCATTACCAGGATAAGATATTACAGCGGACATACTCCCCCTGAAGTGTGTATGCTCCAAATCATACTCTCCAAAATTTCATCTTCAAATGTCTAATGAAGCTATTTGACATACATGCAAAATAAATACCGGAACGAGTTTTGGAGTGTACTTCAAACATGTTATGAGTGATGTTTGAAAAAATTTAGGAATGCTTGGGTAAGGTTATAGAAAGAAGCGCGCTGACAACAGCTGTATCGGTGCCTGGAACAATACTTCGTGGCAAATTGGGTAGGGCCTCCGCAAAGTCACTGAAGCTACGGTTAATTCTCAACTGATGCATACCTTCTACCTCTAATGCAATTTAATATAAATTTTTCGATCATCTCTAATCGCATGTCGAAAGGTATACGCTATATATGGATGAATTCTGGGGCAAATAGTGTAAGGTTTACTTACGGATGATCCGGAGAAAATCCGAAAGTAGTCAAGTTGTAAATTAAAACAAAGGGACAACTCTTTATGAAGAGCAAGGTAACTGTGGCTCCACCACTCGTCTATATTTTTCTGCTTTCGTACTTCGTCACCTTGTCACTTTCTTGATGGGCAGCTTTTTACGTTGCACAGTTCAGAACAATCGAGTATTGGACGTGTGAGTTAGGATTACAAGAACAAAAATTTCACAAGCGCCATTTTTGGCTCCGCTGGTTAGGGAAAAAAATACTTCTCAACTGCGGACGTGCTCTATCGCATACTCAGATCTCGAGACGCTGTGGCAGAGACGCGCAATCGTATAGTGCCGCCTCCTTAATAAGCCACTTTTTTGTTCTTGCTGCTTGCCAATGCGTGGTTATCTTTATTTACTACTTTGTTTAAACATCCAGCGTCAACTTCTTATCTAAATTTCTAAAGAACTACACGAGAGCATCCTCGACTAGAAGTTTAGAGAGAAGCGACCGGAGCATTTGAACATGTGCACTGTGTATACTCTTGAAAAGTCTCTAGGCGACTCTGCGCTGTATGGCTAGACCAGACGCTGCTGTGTGCGGTGCGTTACTGTTGCATTTACGGCGTTTTACAGCTGATGCGTATAAACTTAAGCCAGACGAGGCAACCAGTCATTACTCTGAGCTCTGCGTCATGGTGGTAACTCGAGAGCCCACATCTATAGAGGACGCTGGCCTTGCGTTCTTTTAAACCTCTAAATACGACCCCACTAGTATAGGCGCTTAGGTCCCGCCTTTCGTAAGTGGGGCTGCAAGCATCCAAAGATTCGAAACCTCGTCATCGCTTTTGAGTAGCGCTCAGTAATCTAAGGCTAAATTTGACTGCACGATTACTGCACGAAATGTGTCCAACCTGTCCACGCCAATACATTTTTGCAAGTGATGACGGAGTGATTGCATGAGAACCAGAGATCACATTTTGCGGTAATCGATCATTCACTTACGGCACCAATTTTTTTTATTTTAGTTAAAACGCTTCGCTGATTTACCCGCTATAATTCATCACACACGGTGGTTTACGTCACCGTTTCTGACTCTGCAAGAATTTAAGATAGTGAATCGTTTGCTTAATCAGTAAAGGTCGCTGTGCGTCGCTTGGTGACTGAGCGGGCAAACAGAAACAATCTCACATAGCATGATGTACCACTGTGATTACGTATCTTTAAAACAATTTTAGAAGCTACCAGCACAAGACAGCTTTGAATAGAAACGCACTTACTTACTCATGCGCATGGCCGCCAAATGTTTGATGCTAGTACAACTTCCATGAGGCAGAATGGCAATAAACTTGGCGTTTGTTCCTTGAAAATTCTTGAACCAAAACTTGCCTTCAATTCCCTTTGTGCACGTTATTTATGCAAGCATATTACTTTTGGAAGCTTACCGACCATAGTCGCGAAATCGTGGGCGTTACTAAATTTTCGGTCTCTAGTTCTTCGGCATTGTAGTTGCTGTGAAGACTAACCCTAATATTTGAAAGCCAAATGATAAAGGCCAGGCATCATTTCGTGTAGTTAGCCGTTTCTACAGTTAAATATTCGATGTTTAGGAGCAGGAATATTTCACCGTCGTACCAGAGCAAACAACATATCTTTCTGTACTAGCTAGGTGGATTGCCCCTTATTTCTTATTTATAAATAAATAAATAAACAGCTCTACGCTTCTGTCACATAGGAGGATAAAAAAACCCAAGCCAAGTTTGCGGCTTTGTGCATCGAAATCAGTGCGGTGTTAAATCACTGTGAAAAGGAGGTGAATATCAAGGGGTACAGGCACTCCTTAGTAAATGGGTGAGAATGCACGTGTTTCATTTATCTATAAACAGTGAAAATTGCTTCAAAACAAGAAACCTTTAACAATCGCATACTTACTGCAGCATTTCTGATGCAAATTGGGGCATTAGTTATAGGAGCACAAGACATTCAACATCTAATGAGCTAATTTCTTCATTGCTTGCGCCATACATTCATCTGCCTCCTCCTGAAAATCATTCTTTTCCGCAATGTTGCTGCGCTCAAGAAGGAGCACCAATGAGAAAACGTGATTCAACACGGCTAAGTGCTAGGCGAGTTCGTAAATTATCAACTAAGACGAATACCAGCTAAAGGAATGCACACACACACACACACACACACACACACACACACACACACACACACACACACACACACACACACACACACACACACACACACACACACACACACACACACACACACACACACACACACACACACACACACACACACACACACCACACACGCACGCACGCACGCACGCACACAGACAAAGAGTACACAGGAAGAACGCTGGACTGACAACTGAACTCATTGTTGACATACATCACAAGAAGCCCAATTACATACGAATTAGTGTAACGTTGATTGTCTTAACTGAGACGGAGTATTCGTATTCAGATTCATGAATGTGATAGTAACACTGAGTGATGTGTGTAACGCGTGGTTGTTGTAGAGTCGCTTCGGGCTGTCGTATGCGCTTGTGGGTTTATGCCAACAATAAAGTACAGTTGTAAGTCCAACTTTCGTCCTGTGTACTGCTTTCTTTAGGAGAGAAGCACCTTAGGGCCGAGTCTTGTCCCTCGTCGTCCGTTGTCCATCCGTAGGTCTGGTTTGTATGGAGGCTGCTAGGGGCGCTGCGGTGCACAAGGGCTATATAAGCGCTGTATATACTGTAGACATGTACAGTATATATACTGTATATATACTGTACAGTATACTGTACTGTATACAGTATACTGTATACTGTACTGTATATATACTGGAGCTTCGTATACAGTATATATGTACGCGAAGCTCCGGAAGCCGGAAGCCGGACGCGGAATCCGGCTTCCGGAGAACGCTTCCGGCGTTTTGCCGACGCTTCCCGCACTCTCGCCGCCTCTGGGTCCGCTTGCCGGCGTCGCCGTGCTGCTTCACTGATCACAAGGCAGTCTTAATGAAGGGAAAACGAAGTCCGCACCTCAATACCATATACGACCAATAAAACAACATTCTATACTGTACACATGTGTTGTCACTCATTTGCATGTTCGAGTGGGCAATGTACGGGGGATTCACGGTTACCCGAATGATCCCCCGGTGCTTCGCCCACTCATCATTCACTTCGTGGATATGCGCTTTTTTTTTTTTTTTTGCTGCGGGGAGGGGGGGGGGGGGAGGGTGCACTTCTCGCGCTGTTTTTCGTCTTAGGTGAGCAGATGTCGATCTACCAATGGCCATTCCGCACATTACACCGGAGCTTTCATGTTGACCTTCTTTTTTTTTTTCTTCTTTAGAGTGAAGTTGTTAAGGTGCCTACCACAGCCTTTTTCGGTCGGGGAAGGCATGCATGCGGCGGCGTGCTCGGTATCAGGTGCCAATCAAAATACATCCCGCAACGCAACCTGCTTAGGAGTCCCGAATTTTTGCTTTGTAGCGTAATTATAAATACCTACTAAATAAAAGTAGCTTTGCGTGTGTCTCACTCGAATATCCAACTTAATTGCGCGGTTTTCTTATTTTTTTCTTTTTTCAGTCAGCAATCTCAAAGCGTTGTGTCCTCATCGCGTTTCAGCGGCTGCACTTAGAAGTCAGCTAGGAATTTCTACGGCTGCAACGGTGAAAACTGACGGCGTTGTTTGGCAAAACAGCCTGCGTGGGAGCCCTGAAGAGGCTGCATTATCAGGGCGTGGGTGATGAATCATACATAAGAACAGCCAGCAAGTAGACGCCTAGTGCTTCCGACAAAGGGTCGGGGAACGCGCTTGTACAGCTTCGCTGTCTTTGATGTATCAGTTGCTCAGATCGGCATTGGTCTGCGAAGGTGCTTTTTGTGTGCGCATGTGTTTACTCCTACCTATAAAGCCAGATAAATTTGTAGATCTGTATCTGCTCATTTCGCTACCAGTTTCTATTTTACTTTATCACTTTGTGTGCTGTCATGAAATAATAAAACACAAGAGAAAAAGAATGTTTTGGGGGGATTACACCATCTAGAAAGGGAAGTACTGAAACACCGACTTTATGGGGGGGGGGGGGGGAGGAAATGGGAAGCAGGATACACCAAAAAGTGAAAAAGTGAACAAACGTCCATACCAGCAATGTACGCGTCGGCGTGATGTTTTGATCGTCATTTGGATCGCCCGCACTCAGACGTGCCGCCTCAACCACCGGAAGTGAATGGCGGGGTCCCTTTGTCTTTTAGCACTGAGCTGCAAACGTGCTGCTCTGCAATTCTTAAGCTCTTATGTACATAATAATTATTTTCAGCATCCACTCGATGACATTGGTATGAAACAGCGTTTCTCAAGCTATTCCACATGACAGACATGAATTGCAAAGGAGTGTTATTCGAGCTCATGCTACAGTTGAAATTCAGAAGTCTAGGTGGTGAGTCATGGGGAGGCACGTGTAAGAATACCGTATAGCTGTACCATTTCAATTATGCTCGATCTTCCGTAGAAAGCTACAATGAAATACAAGAAGCTTTGATGGTTAATGGATGCGTTAACCGAATAACTATCTTTTTCTGATATTCTTTCCTACCTTTTTTCTGATTTTCAAAGACTATCTTCTTTTGCTTATCCGGTGATATGATGCCGTTAACACTACGCTGAGGGGGGAATTCCTCAAAAATGTATCTCACCCACCGTGGTGGCTTAGTGGCCACAGTGTTGCTCTGCTAAGCACGAGGTCACGGAATCGAATTGTGGCCGCGGCGGCCGCATTTTAATGGGGCCGAAATGCAAGAACGCCCGTGCATTGAGTGCACATTAAAGAATCTCAGGTGGTCAGAATTAATCCAGAGTCTTCCACTACGGCGTGCCTCAAGATCAAATTATGTTTTGGCACGCGAAATCCCCGAGTTACATTTTTTCATCAGTCTCGCCTAGATAAGAGACTATTTCACGGCCACCGAATTTCATGAGCTTGGCCTGCATGTTTACGATTCTTACGAACTAAAAAGCTGGGCAGGCGCGTGCGCAAGGTAACCGCATACTCGGAAGACGAGAGCGTCGCTCTTTCCTGGTAGTTCTCGCATAACCAGAACTGGGGAGCCGCGCCGGAGCTTATCTCGGCGTCAAGAATAGCAACATCTAGCGTGATACGCAAACAAACTCATCTGCGTTTCTCTGGCGACTACATTTACCCTTTTTTTTTTCATACCTATTTTGCTGGTCTTTGTGATAGTTGCCGTGGCCAACGACCCGCGCAGTGAGGAGCTCTATCTCATCACTGCGCCGGCCGTTGGTCACGTTGACGACACGCAGACTCTTGGTGTCACCGGACGTTGCATAAACACACGGGTTCTAAAGTAAACAGTCTGCCACGTGCAAAGCAAAAGAGAACAGGAAAGGGCTCGCCACGGACCGACGTCGGGTCAGAATGACAATGCCAGTCGCATTTGCTGAGCCACCACCATTCTGTTAGCCAGGCGTCAACAGCAACATTTGTTCCATGATAAACTACGAGCATGTTATTTTTTTTATCACGCATTTGATTAGTGGGGAGGCTCCACGTTTGTCCTGTACCTGTGGTCAAGATTTATTAGCCTTACTTTTTTTTCTATGTAGTTTAGCAACTGCTATGCCTCATATGCGTTCTTTTTTATTTTATTTTCTGCCTGCTCATGAAACTAAACAAAAAAAAAAACAAAAAAAAACGCGATGGCTAGCACTCCGCGAGAAAGCACCAAGCGAGGTTGTTTTTAGGATAAAGGCCAGGCAGGACACACTTTTTCTAGGAATAAACAGTGAAAATTTTACTAGTTATTCGCAGGTACACACAATTTACACGATAAGCTTTTCTGAAAGTGAGCTCAGGTGCAGAAAAAATAACGATCAACGTATGTTCTCGATATTCACATTGTAGGTACAGGTGTCACAAGCGTTTATTAAAACTAGCAAGCGTGCAACCATCATTATTTACGGCACCCTGCTGGGCCAGACTACTACTTCGCGGGACGATCCAAATTATTTGGGCACCCGCGCACTCCTCTCTCCCCGGCAACGAGGCGGCTCACAACGTAGCTCGAGGACTTACTCGCCGAGCAAGTGAGCCCGCCCAGCCGGGAACGAGAGGAGACCGCATGGTCAGCTACAAAGAAATAACCGATTACTATCGGCTGGGAAGAGCCCGGTACCCACCAGCTCATCCCGCGCTAACCAGGAAACAGGCGGTGGCCTGGCGCCTCCTGCAAACAAACATGTATCCAAACCCGGTGGCCTGCAGCAGATTCTATCCAGGGCAATACAACGATCAATGCAAATTATGTAAATGTAGGGCGGATCTGCCACATATTCTATGGGCATGCTCGAAGGCGGCTCCTTTCGAGGGCCGCAAAATTCAAAACCGGCAGCAGTGGGAGACCCTGCTGCTCAGCTCAGACCAGCAAGACCAGGTCTGGGCCGTCCAGCTAGCCGAGGCAGCCGCTGAGACCCAGGGGATCTCGGCCGTCTGCTAGGCGGAGGGAGGCTGCGTCCGCCCTCGTGAATTGCTGGCACCATTAAAGTTGTATCTCTCTCTCTACTACTTCGAGGCTAGGTTTCGACAGTCAATCGTATTCTGAGGGGTGTAGAACGGCCGTGTTCTAATATTTTATCCAACGTTACGACTCCGGTTTCTCGAAGTGAAGCCAAATAGCTTACCACTAAGACGAATAAAAAAGCCCAACTTCAGATCTAGAACGCTAGATTTCCACAGTAAAGCAATAGTAACAACATATTTTATTGGTTCATCACGCGCATGCACTGTCTAATGTGGTTCTGTATGCTGACAAGTTGTTATTGGTACTAGTAAGATCCACAAACAATGTAAGGACCATCCAAGCTTCAGCTTTATTTTCCATGCGAAGTACTGGCAGGTCTGATTATTCCGTGCCACTCTGCAAACTCTAAGCTACATGAAGCGGTGTTTGAAATAGCGTATTAGGATGTGCACCCAAGAGTTTTGTATACGATACGTAAGACGCCTGATTGTCACTGTGAATCAGGGCTGAATCAATTTTGCCTCAGTAGGAGTCTGTGGTTACCGCTTTCCTTCAGCATCTGAACTAACGAGATTTAGATGTTCGACAATGAGGTACCCTTTTTCTAACTTTCAGTGCACTCTCCTATTGGTCTAGATCAGGACAAAACAATAAGTTTCCCGATGGATTACATTGGAAACTCGGGACTGTCTGTGAAGGCTGTCAGCTGAATCGAACACTGCTCGGCGTTGATAAATTCGACACATTGACTCTTGCTATAGACACGAGGACTTTCTCATCAGGCTTAAAATGTGATAGAAAATGCATATTTAATATGACAGCCATGTTATTTAATTAATAACAAAGCCATTTTTGTTACTATATATACCCAACAGCCACAGAAATTCACAGAAAGATAGAGGCTTGAAGTGAGAGCTGTAGTTGAACAGAGACTGTCGCTGAGCCAACGTTCTGACGAGCGCCCTATCCAATATGATTATAGTGAAATATCGGCTGTATACAGAAATATTGGCTACAGCGACATTTCTTATTCATCTGCTGTTCATCACAACATACATAGAAGGAATATTGAAGATGTCCGGTGATATTTATGAAAGGGACTAAATTAACTTCAAATGAAAGGCTATGCGTGTTATTGCAGCTGCTTGATCAAATAACACTCTTTCCATTTTTTCAGCAATTTTTATTCCCCAGGAAGCCAACTTTCCTACAACAGACTCAAAGAGGTACAGTGACGTCAAAATCACATGTTAGGAGTGCTACGCAACTGGCATTTACCATGGAAATTTTGTTTGGATCCTCTACGATGATCAGGCCAGTTTACGCATTTTCTACGCAGCGCTGAGTTCCTTGATGTCTTCACCAAACAAAGTAAAAGGTTTACTTCATCCTTAAGTTCGAGCCACAGCTGAAGAAAAAAAATTATTCTTGCAGAAAAGCTCGGTGTTTTCACGATCCAATTGGGGGAATAGTTAGAATGAAGGTAGCAGTGACCTTGCGCCAAACACATACTATTTTGCCTGATATTTGTATGAACATTGTAGATTGAAACAACTGGGGCCCGGAACAAAGATGCCAGGCCCGTCTAATTATTGTTCCGGCATTTCTTCCGCGTTCGTACACGTTTTGTAGCACTGCATCTTTCTTTTTACTTTTCTATACGATCTGTCTTCAGCGCTTGTTGCGAACACGAAGAACCGCAATGTGATGCCACAGCTGCAGTGCGCAAGTGCTCATCGATCTCGCCCGCTCCCGCTCCGTGGGTGACGGCGTACGGGCCGCGTACTCGCATTTACCGTACTATCTATTATACAGATAGCACTGTTGGGATTCGTGATGGTACCAATCACATTAACTAAGCCTTTGCATGTGACTGTGCCGAACGTATCTGCGTGACGTCTGTAAAGAAGGTTCAAGAAGGACCCGTTTCTCAGTTAAGTGCTGCTCGCAGTAAAACTGCTGATCATCACTACACTACAATGTATATAGGCACTCGCTAAAATTGTCACTTCACGCGGAATATCTTGCGCCGTCACTGGAGTTACTGCTCTTTCTGCTATTGGTATTCCAAAAGAGAGTTGCCCCTCTTTTATCGAGTCCGTTTGCGGCATGGATCTTTGAGAAATTCCGCGATACGCGTGTCGACTAGCTAGTCGACAGTCGGCCATTGGAGTAAAAGTAAGGTCCCTACATTCGGGTAACAATTCTTTCAAGCTTTTAGATCATCAGAATAATTGTGTGTATCTGCGGAAGATGGGGTAATGCTCAGATATGGTTTTTTTTTTGGATTCATGAAACTGTGACATGCTGATTACGTCAACAATAAATTTTCTTTATACCTTTATAGGTTGCGCGCTATCATCTGTATCATCTATATCTTGCATGGTAGCCGAACCATGCCGTGCATTATATACGCCAACCACGCCAGACATGGTCGTGCTCTCGTTGCTACTCTTACCGAATCTGTTTTGTCAAGTATCTAACGGAAGGCTGTAAGCCGCTGTCAGAATGCATGTTCGCGAATTTGTTCGTCGTTGGTGGCTTTGTTCGCTCCCACTACAACATAACGTGAGCCATAACTGTACCTGGTGCTTCGCAAGCAATGAACGAGATTTCCTGGTCGTCCATGTGACTGCTTGATGTTGTAAACGCTGTAAGTGAAAATACTCTACTATAAAGTGGATAAACAACTTGTTTCCAGCCTTCAGGCAGGTAACAGCCAGCATAATTCCTGTCTCAGTCTCACGAAACCAGCGAAGTCTGGTGTTTTGTAAACGTATTAGTGAACACAAAATACGCATGAACACGCATGAATAATTCGTTGTGCTTGAGGTGAGATTAGGCAGGCGTAAGCCAGACTATTTAGGCAAACGATATATTGAGTGTGCCATAAACGTCAAGGAAGTGCTAGTCAACGTAACAGCGTACTTGTAAATTTCTAATTAGCATTCCACTTCTAAAGCAGAATTGCCTTTTCAGGTGTACCTTGAAAAATGGCATTTTGAAAAGCTCCTCAAGATCGACGAGGCTGTCCAGTGTGTTCCGAACTAATTCTAGTGGTGGTTCAGGTCTTTTCCGGACTTTTCCGTCTAGTTGAACGCGAATATCCCAAACGCCAAATACTCTCAGCCCGAAACAGCACTACATCTAGCCTGTTACGTTAGCCTCGGGAATGTTTATCATGTCTTGCATCTTAGCGTATCGTTAGCGCTTACAGATGCTCTCATGTACTTATTATCTGCGGTCGGTTCACGCAAACATTGTTCAACTTCACTATTTCATATGCCATGGTTGTTTACTGTGCATATGACAACTTAATAAAACTGAGAGCCCTTACACTACTGTGAAGATGGAAGCCAGCGAAGCTGTGACTATGGTGGGTCTGCTGTAGTCAGTATTGCCCCCAGGATGAGAATGGGCGTATCGTCGTTGGGCATCACCTAACCGAACATGTCTATCATTACCGTTTCGAGTTCTTAGTAGGCGTTGCAGGGAGAACGTACACAGTCGCGATCACCGTACCGTCAAAGCGTTTTATTAAAGACGGCTACGCCAATCGCGGCGCGCACAAAAGCGCTAGCGCGCTCCCGTGGTCGCCACGGTGACCTACGTCACGTAATGAAGAAGCAAATGTAAGATCCGGCGAAAACCGCGGTATAACGCACATTGTTTTATAATCCTAAGTTTGAAAACGTCGCCAACCCGGCGTTTTCATACGACTCCAATAGGTAGCGCCGAGGCGCCGAGGCACCGGGGCTTTGTGGCGCAGCTCACCACCCCGTTTCAAAGGGGACGCTCATAGCTTCCATCCATCCATCCAGCAAAGAAGGAGCGCCGCCGGCCTAGCCTCGCTAGCCTCCCAGCAGGGCTCAACTCTAGTCGGGCGCAGCTTGCAGCAGGCTTGCCACATTAGCCTCGCAGCCGGCCCCTACTCTACTCAGGGGAGAACGCGGCACAAAAGAAGATCGACTGGCGCAAGAGAAGAGAGATAGCGGGGGCTCAGCCGGCCGAGAGGGAGGAGGGGCCGTGAACTCAAAAAGACGATGATTATGAGCCAGTGATGATGATGAAAGTTTTTTTCTACACGCGGACACGATCCTGGGGAACCTAGACCTTAACAGCTTGGCTGTAATATTTATTTCCACTTGCATTGTCGTCTTCTTCCGATGAGCGGGAAGCTTGTGTCATGTAACGCCAGCCTTTTCTCCGTGTCCTGTTTCATGCAAAATGTTTATTTTACTGTGAAAAACTGCCATGCTCTTGCTTTCCTTGTCTTCCCTGACGGCGTCGTATGATTGTTACCGACAAACCATTGAGCCGCAGGCATCCCTTGATTCTTTAAGTCCATAAAAACTCTAGTGACTTCTATGTTTATGTGAGCGTATGAATCATGATGCATTTAACTTCGTATGTTTTCTTCGGACCTGCCGCGGTGGCTCAGTTAGCTAAGGCGTTGAGCTGCTGAGCACGACTTTGCGGGATCGAATCCCGGCCGCGGCGGCCGCATTTGGATGGACGCGAAATGCAAAAACGCCCGAGTGCTTGCGTTGTAGTGCACGTTAAAGAACCCCAGGTGGTCAAAATTAATCGGGAGCCCTTCACTACGGCGTGCCTCATAATCAGAACTGATTTTGCCGCGTAAAACCCCAGAAAGAAGAGGAGACGTATCCTTTCTTCTGCGTTTCTTTCCTTCTCGGTCTGAGTTTATTGTTCAGCGTGCTGAAATAGCCGGCTCTCCGGTGTCCCGTAGCCTGCCTTCCTATGCTTGGGTTACTTAATCAAAAATATGCAAAGTAGAAGGAGGAGGAGGAATAAACATTTATCGCGGAACCAGCACTTTAAGATGACCGGGCCTAAGCCTCCCATGAGGGGACGTCGAGGGCTTGCCTCGCCGCCACCTCACGGGCGTGCTGGGTCGCCCAGGTTTGGTCGTCGAGGGCGAAGCTCCGCAGAGCCTCACGCAACCTCGACGAGAGGGTCGTGGTGTTTATGTGTGTGTGTACTATGCTGGGCACTCCCACAGCATATGCGGAAGCGTAGCCGGGTGAGTGCCACAGCACCGGCAGTTGGGGGTATTGTAAACTTCAGGGAATATAAGGTGGAGGCGGGCGGGTGAAGGGTATGTATTTGTTTGTAGCAGACGCAGGATGGTAGCCTGCGCCCGGCTGAACTTGGGGTGAGGTGGGGTGAGGTGGGGGGGAAGGTTCGGCGACTAAGGTAAAATTCCTTAACGAGATCGTTATAAGTAGTCAGATTGTCCCTGGTGTCCAACTCTTCTCCAGTGTCTCCGGCGCGGTTGACTAGTCCTCGTGCAATGGAGTGGGTGACCTCGTTGAGGTTGGGGAGGTGTGGGTGGACAGTGCCCGCGTGGGCCGGGATCCATGTCTGGGAGATCATGCTTTCTTTAGAGTGTGGTTATTAGACAGTAATAACTTTAGAGTTATTACTGCCTGCCTGGCGGAGGGTACGAAGAGCTTGAGGAGAAATACGGCCTTTGCTGAAGTTAGTGACGGCTGAGCGAGAGTCACACACGATGGTGTGACAGGTGGGATCTAGAGTGGCCAGGGCGATGGCCACTTCTTCAGCCGTTTCGGCAGTGGAGGTAGTGACGCTGGAGGCGTGGTGTAGGACTCCATCGTGTGTGGCGACGGCCACAAATCGTGTGCCATGGGAATATTGGGCTGCATCAACAAATGTAACGCCAGCTACACGAGCAAGGGCTTTTATGATTGCTCCGGCCCGAGCTTGGCGCCGGGCCCTGTTATATTCAGGGTGCATATTTCTAGGAATGGGGTCTGTGTGGATCCAGCTACGGATGTCAGTCGGGATCTATTGTTTGGGGCCCTGTTGCTGATGGTAAGTAAAGCCAAGCGTAGATAGAATAAAGCGTCCTGTTTCAGTAAGGGTGAGCCGTTCAAGCTGAGAACGTTGTTGTGCTTCAATGAGTTCGGCATGGGTGTTGTGAACTACTAGTTGGTTGAAGAGTTCAGTACTGGTGTAACGCGGGAGGCCAAGTGCTTGCTTGTAGACCCCTCGTATGAGGGTGTGGAGCTTGTTTTGCTCAGCCCGGTACCAGTGCACAGTAGAAGGAATACTTCTTTTTTTCGTTGCAGCGATGTTCCCGAAGTTGCTGCTAAGTCACCGAAACCGCAAGCGGTGGCCAACAACTGCGATTGCTGAGAAAGCCTACCCGCTGGACGCGTGAAAACCGGGAGCTCAAGAAAGCGATAATGCATACGGCACTCTACCACAAATTATCCGCCATGACATCGGCAACATTGCACCGTCACAAAGCTCGTGATTGCCCAAATCGCTTTGCGCCAACAACGTCAGAGCAAGGACAGGGGACGGCGTAATGGGCCATATGTCTTTGAACCAAATGCGAAAAATTGGCCCAAGAAATAGACAAAAAATGCAACATATAGAAATCCAGCGAACCAATCTATGTCGGTTATCTCTCCGAATAAGTGCAGCCACAGTCGCCAATACGCATGAACCAGTTTTTCTTTCTTTTTTTTTTTTTTTTTTTTTACACACTGTGCTCTTCGATTGTGATTCTGCAGTTCCTGTTGGCCTTCATGCAACCTATGTGTTTTTGGACCAAGAAAGACATCACACACTCGCTGAGTGCTATATCAAGTCAGACTACATGTACTAATTGTACTGCTATGTTGAATGTGGGTTTAAATATTTATTGTACCTGAGACATTTAAAATTTTTCAGAAGTTTTCTTTGTGGGTCATTCACAGTGTCTCACGACCCATCTTTTCAATCGTACATTTCATATAAGGGCATTCGTTATGACAAATTTGAGTTGTGCTTTCAACTACCAGTCACAAAGTTTCACTGATATTGCCTGTCTTTCATCTTGTGCTCTGGCTCAATTTTGCCTGATTTCGCCGGTTTTATAGCTAAAGGAAGTAAATAGTATCAAGTTCAGTGCCCAAAGTTATGGACGGGAACAATCTTTACTGTCTAGCCGCAAACTTAATATAACTTCGAAGTACATCCACCCATTGCGAGGGCCGTGAAAAGATCAAAATATATATAGAAAGCATCAGGTGTCGGTCGAAAGGTTCATGCATGTGGCAATTGATCGTGTCCCCGAGTGAAGTGCACAAAATGGCTCAATGTGCGGCTGTCCCCGACTGCTATTGCAAAATACCTTTCGCTGTCGTAAGATTTTGCAGCTTACGTATATATGCCTTTATCGTGCGGTACGCTATCACCGTAATGCCAGTCGCTCCTAATGCTTTGATGCAACCATCGGCGCGAAATGCAGACTAGTCAATCCTCTTATTTTATTACTGTCTGTCGCCCAGATTTGTCTGTTACGTACGCACCATTTTCGTGCGAGCCACTTGGAGCGCTGGGCTAACCTCGAGCTGAAATTTTGCCGCCAATCTGACCCGTTCTTCAGGAGAAACTTACGTGACAAACGCTGCCATCTAAGTACATGCACTAACAAGACTTCGCGCGTTGGGGTTCGAAACACCTGTTTCTTTTGTGTGTGTGTGCGTGTCCTCACTTAAGCTTCGTGATTTTGAGCGTCATTGAAAAGGCATGCTTTAGACGCTGTCGATTTTTCAGCCTCTGATTGAACATAAAAAAAAGATGCCGCCTCCTTGGACAGCGAAGACGACAAGGGAGCTACTTTTCGCGCAGCAACTTAAAAGCCCATTGGAAAAAAAATGAAGCATTTACGACGTCTGGGTACTAAAGCGAAATCACATAAAGTCCCCTGGCTAAAACAAGGCTAAAATGGCTTTTCTGACGCCTCGCTATTTTCTGCACTGAAAGCTGACAACAGGTTTAAAGTTGGGACGCTTTTGCAACCTATGTCTGGAGAGGAGTGTTCTCTCGTATAAAACTCGCGTGGCTTCAGTAAGTGAAGATACTATTTTAACACACACCACTACCGGCGTACCTTGAAGTGAGGGCTTTGAGGCGGTGACGGAAAATCTTTCAACAGGTACCTTTTAGAGTGAGTGCAGGAAAAGTAAGCGTGAACTTGTTGGTTCTACTTCTGGCACATTTTACAGAATAATCTTTCTCTTCCACTTTCTATAATTGTTTATTTAGTTACTGCGTAGGCGTAGATAATGGGAACATTAGAGGGTAACCTGCCACTATTTCCGACATTATCACTGCTTCATTCGCCTCAAGGTGTACGAATGTGTTGCTCTTTTTGTTAATAATTTATTAGATGTGTCGTAACGTGATCGACACAGTGGGTTAGTCCTCGTTAATGTTAATGGTGTACGAGTAAGCGTCTACATGTAGGGAAAGAGTTCTTTAATCTACGGCACGAAAGATTGCCCTTTGTTTTACGCTGGAAAACCTTCCTCAACTTGGAAAACGCTGGAGCCGAAGCAAAACGTAAAACCCTTTTTTTCCGTTTTCGTTCGGTACACTTTCGTCCAATGACGCCGACCGGTCATGTCGCTTACGGTCGATCACAGTACTTTGGTGCGCCAAAGCAAAGACATCGTCTGTTCGCTCTCCATTGGCAAACACGCTTAGAGCATGCCGATCGCGGCATGTGTTTGCCGTATGTCGAATGCTGCACAGAATTACAGACAGCGGGTAAACGGTACGCGGCAGTCCTGGTCGCTTGCTGTGGGGTTATTGCGTAACCGGAAGTTAAGACGGGCAGATGCCATTTCCGGTGACGTTCCGACGGGGATATATTGACTGCAAAGAGGCAAACACAGACAAAATCTATCAGTGACAAAGGAAAGGGCAGTGAGAGACATGCCGAAGGGGCAGCGGAAACAGGGAAGCAAAGCAATACTAAATGACGGGAAGGAGCGACAGGAGCCAATTGCATTTAGCAGGAGCTTTCATTTGCACAATTTGGCACGCTTTACGCCTTTTCTTTCACCGGAAATCTAACAAGCTTGTAGGAGAAGTACGAACTAAATATCAGTAAGCCACTGCATCAATCACACAGGACTGACACTTTTTTTTGACAATGACGAATGGCTCACCCAAAGTGACACGCACTGACGTTAATCTTGTCTCCTGAAGCCCATTTTCTCTCCCTGTTAAACGCGAACCTGGCTATCTGTTTCAAGCTTTTTGTTGAACATCATCTGGTCACAGCACTCAGTGAAAGAAAATTGAGTGGTCCGTATTTGTATTAGGCGACCAGAAAAGCGCTGGTTCCAATTCTACGTACTTTGTTTATCCGCAAGTGAACGGAGGGATGCATTACAACTCACAGAAGAAACTTTGACAGCATTAGTTACGAAATCGCAGTCGTCAACCAGGCGTGACAGTCAGCGAAGCTGTTTATAAGCATTGTGCAATCTCCTCGGAAACTGATGGTGCAAGTGGTTGCTAAACGGTTTATTTCCGCTTTGAAATTTATTTCTTAGATCTTGCTGACAGTACAAGTCTGTTGCCTTTACTTCAACTTGCAACTTCGCCTCCACTGTCGTAGCTGCAAATGCAGTTATATTTACTATCCTTACATCTGTTCCGCGCACACCTACCCTCGCCTGTGTTCCGCAATTTAAGGAAAAAGATTAGGCTTGCGTGACTTTCAATACGCCATTGTTCTTTCTTCTTTTTTTTTGTATAAGCCTTTTAGATGTGCTGCGTTACAGCGGCGTAAAATAAACCCTCTTGCGATCCGGTTAGACACCTGCATTTGCACGCTTGGTTCCAATCAAAAACGTTTTTTCTCCATTAGATCAAATATAGAGCTGCGCCGCCCTATATTCGATCCTATTGAAGGAAGCGTATACTAAGTGCCTGCAGAATCAGACACTACGCTTTAATTTAGGCCTCTATAAGAGATTAGTGTGTTACAGAGCTGCTGGGGAAACGTCTATAATCTCTAGGGCCGTTCTATAGTCCTCGAAGGTTCTTGGCTAAATAACTTTATCTTATAAATGGCCGCTAAATGCAAACGATCGAGAGTACGTTTACACACGTATCCTTTCTATATTTGTCTGCAATCATTGCAGATTGGTTATGTTAACGACGAAAACAAAGCCACCATGTTGCCTTTTTAATATCGCGGTGAAACCCAGATGCTGTTAACCATATTGTTATGTCACGAACTCCGTAGCCTCAATTGTGCAGGAAAAGCTGAGAAATGTTGTCAACTTTATTTTTCTTACATTCGAATGTTATTGCACTCTCTCTTTAATATGCCTAATTAGCTTCGAGGAGCCGCTGACAAAATTAACGACGCTATGAGAAGATCCATTATGAAGGATTCTGAAAGGCAACGTCGGTACCCGTTTTTCGGTATTGCGTTCATCCTGGCTTATCAATCTTCTACCCACGATAAGGGTGACCTGGGCTGCGATATTGTAGCGATGCCTCTCGCTCTATTTGATGCCACTCTTATCATTCACCGTTCACAGCCGGCAGAGCCCATTGAAGCGTCGCCGTGACCACTGATGAAGAGCGAAAATCGCAAGAAAAATAGCACCGGAAAAGGCATCGTCCCAGAATCGCGGCCCCGTAGAGTATTACCGAAATGTTATCTACTGATTTAGCATTACTTTATACGTCTCTTTGCTTTGGCTGTAACACGCATTTTAGCGCTCAAGTTGGTCGGCAGGGTGATAAGATTATCTAGGATTGAAATGGCGTATTGAGAAGAGGTTTATTGGCGGTGTCCTTCAGGGACGCTACGAGTTCCAAGAACGGACGGCAGCGTGGAGCACCGTCTCTAAAGACACCAGCGACCAACAGCGCGAGCAGAGCGGGCCGAGCATTGGCGATGCCGCTGGACGGAGACGCGTCCTCTTCTTCACAGTATCAAAATTCCGCCAGTCACGCACAGAAAAATTTAACTCTGAAATAAAATGCCAGCATCCGCAGCATGATCTAATCAGCAGCGATTGCACGGTGCATCTCAACTTATACAGGACTTTACATAGTCTGAACCCGTAGATTACTTTCATCACTCTGACGCCAATTCAAAGGAAAGAAAAGTAGGGTAAACTTTGCTCAATGGGGTTCTGTGCGATGCGTCTTTTTTTTTTCTGATACTTGTGCACCAATTATGCGTTTCTGAGCGTATGACGACTAACAACATGGTCCGCATATCCAACAAATAAAGAGAAGCCGTTAAGTCAGCTCATGCTTAGCTTAGAGGAAAGAAAGAAGAATAATGGCACTTCCCGAATAACGTGCACCGCAACGACATGACCCACTTGACACTGTTCATTGCTGCGAGTCACGTCTTCCAATGGCCGTTGTAACGCACACGGCCGAAGTTGTGGCCATTTCTACAGCGACTTCCAGCGAGTTACTTCTCGTACATCTTCGTTACCTCCAGTGATGCCAAGACAGAGTTGCACCCGCAACGTTGAGCATGTTAAGCGAGTGAAGGCCATGCTATATTTCCTCATATAGAATATTAGTATACATTATAGTCTTATAGCACTTGTTTTGTAGGCCCGTCTGTCTGTCTTCACTAGAACCTACTCGAACGTTCGTGCCAGGCTCGGATGCAATGGCGTTATTGAAGATAAGCTGCGGTTCCTATGCCATCTTTCTTCTTAGCACGAGGCAGCTCATATGATTCCCCAACTGCGGCTGCATTAATCTCGCAGGAACCGATTGTGATAACATCTATTTGATTATATTTTGGCGCATGTTAAAATGCAGCCTTCCGCTCCGACGCTTTTCATTGGCCAGCTTAGAGCCAGTCCGGTCAGATTATGTTATCGAATGTTGAAAAAGGATACTTTTAATGCATCCCTAAAAAAACACTCCCTCAAATAAAACTAAAATGCTTAGCGGCTTAGTCTTTTAAGTCAGAAGTGCGCGTAATGGCTTTTGCTGGAACGTGGGCGCACAATAATAAATTACCAATACATGTATGAAGTGTACAACATTCACGTTCTTTCATGAGAGGCATCAGTTATTTAGGGCAGCGCATATGGGGCACAGCTCAAACGAGGTAGCACGGCACGTCATGCTCCTGAAAAGGGTGGACTCAGATGCAAGATTCAACTGAAATCGCGCTTCCCAGTTTTCTGAAGCACGTTAGCTGCGTCCATACCAGTACGTGATACGTACCATTTATGTATTTATTCGGTGATCCAAGCACGACAGAAGTTCTCAGGAAGAAGGACTCTTGAAGTGATTAACATCGGTCGGACAAGGAATGTCGCTAAAGGCGTCATGCGACATTCGGTGTTCGACTCACTGTTAGTTTACTCGGTGATGGGTTGCCGTTTACTCCTCATTGTTTAGATTCAGTAACACTCAGCGTTACTTCTCAGTGTTGCCAGACTGCGATAGGGCTCAACCGCGACATAAACAAAATCAATTTTTCTACCGCACCAAACGCGCTCAAATTTTTCCAGCTTGCTCTTGGTCGCGTGCGGTTTAACAGCCAATGCAAATGCGAGCTAGAAAATTTAGTGGCGTAAAGCAACATACTGTCTAGGAGAGACGCCCTACTGGGGGGGGGGGGGGGGGGGGGGATTCGAATTTATTTTGGCCCGGTTCTTTAAGGTGCACCTACTTCTAAGTACACGAGAGTCTTTAAGCCCCCGTCGAAATGCGGCCGCCGAGACCGGCAATCGAACCCGCGACCTCGTGTTCGGGAGCAGAAACACCATAGCCACTAAGCTACCTCGGTGGGTTATGCTGCCTTAAGCCTGCATTAATCATACACCACATTTACTCGGGTAAGGCACACACTTCCGTTTCAAATATTTTACGGAATGCGAGAGTAAAGTCCAGGTTATTTTCCTCTCTCTCTCTCTCTCTCTGGGGTACGGGTATTGCTTTCCCACTTGGGCGTCCGAGACGCACCGCCGGAGACGGTCTACGCAAGTGAAGACTACTGCCACTACGGATAGCGGCGATGGGGTCGCTGAAGGCTTCAGATGAACTTGAAGCAGATACGCATAAAGCTTGAAGGCACTTTGTATTTACAACTTATTACAAGATTGTCACAAAAGAGCGCATAATCCAAGCTCGCGCCGCGCATCACTCAGGCCAGCAAGGAAACAAGAGGGCCCAGCGATAGTTTCTACAGAAAGAGAGCTCGCATACGCCCCAGACCGCCGACGCGACCAACGGAGTCTTGAAGCTTCAACAAGATACGCGACGACGACGGTAACGAGAAAGAGAGAGAGAGAGCGCACGTCGAAACACCCTCTCACCCGGCGAGCAGAAAGAGAGACAGAAGGAGGACGACAACCCGGCTAGCGCATATACGGATGAGTCACCACCTTCCTCGACGACGCTCCGACGGCCGCGGTCGAAAACGAGAGAAATGTCTAGAAGATTCTCAAGCTTTTATGGCGACTCCGATGGAAGGTTTGATAAGCACCGGCGGAGGCAATAAAAGCACCATGCGGAAATTAGAAGGGGGATCAGACCGCGCCGGTGAAGAGATGTGATCTGAAGACACAGACCGTCTGCAGAAGAAGGAGATTCCCCGGCAAACTAGTCGGCGAGTTCATCGAGCGTCTGCACTTCCGGAATAAGTTCCTTCTTCGAGATTTGCCTCGAGCTACGCCGAGATAGTCCGGATCAAGACCAGCACGGGTGAATACGATTGGACACTTTGTGTTCCTATTCTGTACTTTACGTGTTGGACTCTTAGTGCTTGTCGTTAATTATTTTCCAGTGTTTTGTTAAGGCCCATCTGAATTGTGTTGGTATGTGTCTAGCCAAAGTGTGCACGTGTGTATGTAACTGACATGTTTGAAGAATATATTTTGTTGTGTTTTGATAACTCTGGGCTCTGACTCGGTCTTTGGGCCAGAACCGGCCGTTCGCTGGCGCACCAGCGGGCCTCTTACTAATTGTCCTTGCTTTCGTGCATGGGGTTCTTTTCGGAAGCTGATAAGTCGGCTTTGGAATATGGCCTGGCATTGGCGCCTCGTTCACTGGGTGTGTGACAAAAATATATGCATAGAAATGCAAGTTGGCACTGGAACTATTAGGGCAACCCTATATCGGCAGAGCCGATGGTGCATAGCACACCTCAAGTTGAGTCAAGAACGCTTTGCCGGACAACGAGACCATGTTTTCTATCCCTCGGTGCCCCGCCCCAAAGATTTACGACCCAATCGCCACCGAGTGATTTTGAGCATGGTCCGCCGGCACACCAATCACTAATCCTGTACGAGGATCGTCGTGACGTAGAGCGCTAGCGCTGTTGTCAGCAGTTGCCCTTTGGACTCGCTATGGGACGGACGCTCGTTTAACCACATCTTCCAGGATCCTGACGTCAGGATCCTGACGATGCCGTGCAGTGTGCCGCGGCTATGAACGGTGTGGCTCATACGCTCGTTTGTGACGATGGGGCGGACTTGGCTCTGCAAACGCACTACTTGGCCATCGCGCCGGGACCAAAACAAGACGCCAGGTGTCTTTGACGAACATGCCGAAGATGCGCCATATAGTAAATAATGACAATATATAAATGTACTATACCAATATTCACTATAGCAGACCCACCATAGTCCCAGCTTCGCTGTCTTCCTTCTTCACAGCAGTGAAAGGGCTCTGAATTATTTTAGAGCGCAGCTCTTACGCGCCCGTTCCTGCGTCGGCTGAAACCGAGCGAATGAGCAAAACTAAGGATGAAGGAGCGAACGCGGAGCGCAGCGGGGGATGAAAGACAGCGATAGAGAAGGGAGGACGAAGTGGAAAGCGGAGAAGGAGGATGCAGCGGAACCATGGGGCGGGAAGCGGAGGAGGAGGGTATGGCGAAAGAACGAGAAGCGCAGTGTCGCGCAAGACGGGCTCTGCGGCAACGAGGGCCACGAGATGGCGCCAGAGTAGCGCGCGTCGTCTGCATGAAAAAAAAAAAAAAAACGCTGCGTGAGTGGAGGTCTATTTGCGGCGGCTGCTGTGAATCGCGCCCACGCGTCACCCATGCGCTGCCTATCGCGATCTCCCGATTAGCGAGGCAGTCGCGTCCCACTTCGCTCCGTGTACAACGTGACGCACGACGCAGATTGTCCGCGCCAGTCGATATATCGCGATATGATACACGTATAAAGCTGCGCTCAAATTTTGCATTAGGGAGTATCGTAATCGTCGGTGAATTTTTTCTCTCTCTTTTTTTTTCCTTTTCTGTGCAAGAAAATGAAGCTGTCACGTTCGTGTTATCTCATCATCGCCGAATCTTTTAAACAAGCTCATCTGCTCGGACAGTAAATTGAATTCACAACGTAAGCGGTATTTCATTTCCATCCTCAGTGCTTTTCTATTCTAATGCAAGAAGCAGTAAATCACCATCTGCCTTTTTAAAAGATTTAGAAAACAAAAATATAGAAAATTAATAGACAAATGAAGTACGCTGTGCTCCAAGTAAGCGAATGAAGAATTCTTTTGGTAAGCGACGTCGGCAGCAAGAAGTTCTTTATTTCATTTTCAATGAGGATTGTGTGATGTCTTTATCCGGCTTGCGTGTTTCATTTATGTACGTAAAAACTTCGAAACGTTTTGGAATCTCCAGGAACAATTTCGTTAATACCAGCCATTTGCATTCCAACGACGCTCAAACATTTCGCCACCCAATAACTTGTTTTCTTTTGTGACTTCCCGCGATCAGGAAGAAAAGAAGAATTCTGGCCGCGCGTTGTTTATGCTACTCGTTGAGCATAAAAAGCATAATTCGGACAAGTCGGTGCAAGCAGATATTTCTGCTAAATTGAGCTCTATGTTTGCTTCGCAGCGCGTCGTAGCAAACAACAAGACGCCTTGATATTGTCCCGTTGTAGCGACAGAGAAAAACACAGTAGCCAGTACTGTGAATCACGAAACTAACTCTTTTTATTGGGCAACTTGTGCAAAGAAAAGCAGGTTACTATCAAAGCAGAACGATAGCTTCGAGCACAGTCGGCGATCGTCGAAAACCTGATCAGCCGGTCAAGCGCGTCGGCTTTTATACATGACTTGTCGAAGGTCCCAGCGTAATCGCTGGTGTCTGCATACCTTCCAGAAAGTACTGCACGATTCGCGTGGCGCATACAACCAGATTACACAAGGTTCGATGACAACAGACAGCGCATAGAACTATCGATAACATTCGAGAAACTTTCGATACATGCAGGCATATTTTGCGTCGAGCGATTAAGTTTAACATTTGTAAGCCGGTGAAAAGCGGTCACCGGAGAAAAACAAGTACACATGTCAATGCCCCCTCTTAAAAAAAGTATTGTCCCGATGCCGTAAACGCAACAGCGAAAAACAAAAATACCCGTAGAAAAAAAACAAGAACAAAGCAACAAAGCAACAAATTCCCGAAGTTCGTCAGCGGGCGCAGAAAGGCTTAATACGCACCACATGGGCGACTTCAGGTCGTGCTCGGCGCCGCTGTGATTGCGAAATGCCGTCTCGCACGGCCTCATCAAAGAAGCTGGTGTATTAGATGTGCGTTAAAAAGAACAGCTGGTCAAAAATTAGAACGAATTCATCTACTCTCATAATGCCCCAAGCTGCCGGGAGTCGAATCCGCGACCTTTTGCACAGCAGCAGAGCGCCATACCCACTATACCACCATGGCGGGTCACAGCAAATATTATTGAAACAGTAGTGATTCTTATGCTGCATCGCACTTTAAGGCACCGAATGGATATTGCGAATCTATGAAATTGTAGCTGCTGAGATCTGAAGACCAAAAGGGTTCATGCTGGCCCTGAGTGATGTCGTAATGGATAGCTGCGGATAAATTTTTACGCGTGAGCAGCCGTTCTTCAACATCACCTAAAGGTAAATGCGGGAGCTTTCAATGCGACCGTAGTGAATGACAATATTTCCCGTGACGCAGAAGAACGCTCTTGACTTTTTCAAGCCACAGACACAGACAGCAACATGTCACAGCCACATGTCATTTGTCACAGAAATGTACAGACATGTAAGCCACATGTCACAGACAGTAACAAAAAACAAAAAAAAAAAAAACAATGTGCGTGCCTGCGTGTGCGTGTACGTGCGTCGCATAGCCTTGCTCCACTGCCTCGCGACCTCCACTGCGACGAGTTGTTAGTGTGAAGCTTTCACCACTGCCTAACTTCTCATCAGCGGAGCGTCACGGCAAATGCGGAACCTTGGTGGGTCGCCCCCTTCCTTGAGAAACTAAAGCATTTCCAGTAGAACGGAATCAAACGCAAACATAGGGGCGCGACACAGCACTTCGTAAAGACAGACTGGCCTTGACGCGAGATTCAGGAAAGTTGAAAACCCGGCCGGCCTTCCAAGCCGCGTGGTCACGCGAATCGAGGGATGGGAACAATACTGCACCCAGCACTCACTGCACGAGACGCTTTATTAGTAGCGCAGCAAAGAAGATGGTAGTGAATGAGTGGTATTGTTCACAACGGCAGCGTGGGCGCGACGGAAGCCTGTGAACTAGCGTTTTATTTCCTAGTGTCCGTTTTAAGAAGCCTGCCTTTCAAGGGACCTTCATCCTTTCCGGCATGGCACGACCCCTAGAGCACGCCTGAGCCGAAATAGAGAGCTCGTGTCCCTGGCGCTATACGGGAAGTCATTACGGCGCTTTTCCAACTTGACCCGTTGAGCAAATGACCGCTCGGAAATGATTCTCAGGCGGTGCCAGTTCGCGGCCGAGAACGCCGATTCGTGCTCGGCGAACGAGCTCGCTTGAAACGCACGTCCGAGGCTCTGTAGCAGGGAAACTTCGATTGCGGAGAGACTCCTCATACTCGCTCCATTTGTACTTCTCAACGCGCGCGACTTAGAGCAATTATCGTAATTTTTTTCCCTATATTTTGTGAGAAGGCGCCAGGACCAACCAACTCATTCTCGCTCCAATAGCACGCCGAAGCCGTGTGTGCGGACTTTCTGTATAGCGTCGATACATTGGATATTGCGAGAATTCACATAAGCAGACATTTAATATTACTTGTGGCGCTGGGATGTACATCCCAGCGACGATTGAAGAACCTCATTCATATTTTTTATTAATCTAGATATGTAGAGACAACTCGTTCTTCCAGCGGAATTATGAACGACGACGCCGGTAAGAATAGCAATGGTGAAATAACCGCTAGACTATCAAATATTGTTTGCGCTTTCAGAAAACCCACAAAGGTTTATGCACCCGAAAACAAGCTGTAAAAGCTGTTGTGAAATTTTACACATGAGCACCGGTGAAAACAGGTGGCAGATGCTGGGAATATTTCTTTTTTTCTTAGGGGGGGCGGGGGGGGGGGGGGGTAGGGGGGAGGGGATACGGACATAGACGCCATGCTGCCACAGTTATCGCGTTTCCGCTGATAACTTCGTAGAAACTCGTCTCGCTGCAAAATCTGGTGTGCACCCGCATTTTCGGCAGTGATCTGCTAGATGAGCTCCCGCCATATTTGCACTTTAGTCTGTCGTTAAGGCCCCCTCCCGTTTTCCGTACGCCTTGCCACAGGACAATTACCGATATTCACAATAATAAGCTTATTCCGATTTGTAGGTTGAACACCAAGGAAGAAAGGCAGGAGGCGGAACACCAGCTGACAAGACCTGCCCTCATCGTACGAAAAAAAAAAACGAAATTTTACTAATGAACATTTTGGTGCAATGACATCAGCTGTGATTTCAAACTGCAGCTGATACACACCCCCTCCACAACCCCTCCAATCTAAGACAGAATGAATTGAATATATGAAGAAATCGACACAAACAAAAAAACATGGAGCATATTTGTGCACTATATAGGCCTGTTTGACATGACAAAACCTTTTGCGGCATGAACCTTTCCACAGTCTGGTTTTGATGTTCCGTAGTTTATTTTAAGGTACATTGTTTCCAGCTTAGGCGGGGCTGTAAAAACACCCTAAGTGCCACGTTTCTTGGCTTCTTTCTTCACACGGAAGGAAAGCCGGTTCAAGTTTAGGATAGCTACAACCTTAGGCTTGTCCCTATATGCTTTTCCTACGCTTCTTGAGCCACAAATCGACTCACTTTTCTATTGAGCTATTCAACTACCGCGACCAGCAGTTTCTTTGGGCAGACTGCTTTTTCTAGACGCGCAACGTGTATTTGCATACTCGCGTCCATCCTGTGCGGATAAACTAGACTCAACTAGCCAAATTCATCACCCATATTGCTCAATAGGTCAACATTGCACGCTAATAATTCAAGTAGGGAATAATTCGATTTTTTTTATTTTTCACCGGAGAACCCCGTGTGCCAATCCACACCTTTTTAACTAAGCCACCTGTTCGCTATCATTTTTAATGATCTAACCTTTAGGAGCAGCGGACGATTTTTAACTCAGGTGCCTCGTACAGTAACAAGCTCACTCACATCACATGACCACAGATGATACAATACACTCCACCGATTCCTCCAAACACAGGCGTCGCAGCATTAATATAGCACGTTACACTATCTCGCAAGCAATGAGCGAAAAAAAATCTGTAATTCGAATTTATTGAGGAAAGAGTGAAGTGCTAATGAACCATTTTAGAGCACGCAGTCGTGCATAATATTTGTTCTATGTTACTGCTGTGACGTGACATGCTTAAATGGTTTAGAATCACAGCTGTTATAGGCTCGCTACTCTGGACGTTTGACGTGCGCAGGTATCAGCGTAGTCGATTGCAGGAAACCCAGCCTGTTTTACCTGAATTTATGTTCAAGAAACACTAAGAAAAAGCGTAATGTCCCGCTGCTTCGGACTCATAAATTTACCAGTCGAGGACTCTGCGCCCCATCAAGAATGCTTTCCTTCTTCAGTTCAATTGAATTCACAATTCATTAAAAATATTCTTAAGAACCCAGCCTGTCAAAATTTCAAATATATTCAGGCTAAAGTTTCTTCAACCATACGAGGTCATTGAGCATGTTTACCCATTGTATGCAGGCGGACAGTCCCATGTGCACATCACGAATGGACGTCACAGTCGGAGTGAAATTTTCTCACACCCATCGTATATAAACCATTGGCTTGGCACGCTTGCATTATTCTTTAGACGCAGTATTTTCTATATAGCATTTACTGAGCAACCGAGTATATGGAAGACTCAATCGCTCCACCGATGCTATACAGCAAAGAAGAATACCACGCCAGGAGGATATTGTACCTGGCCTGCGGAATGCTTGTTAAAATTCTTGGCTGACTCAACGCTCAGCAGTATATCTGTCAACCAGCGCCGAGGTGAGAGAATATTAACGAAGCTATAGCGGCAATAAATGAAAGGCAATTTAGGAAAAGGGAGTCGGGGTACTCCTCATCTACTCCGGCGGTGCGCCTGCCTCACAAACAAGGCAGACTCGGACTAAAGGCGTCACTGACAAATTTTTCTTCTCGAAAGTAGATCGCTGGCGCACGTCTGTGAACGTTTACTCCAGCCGATGTAGCACGAAGTAGTGCAACCCTCACAGGGCCCTACATAGTGCCAGCTACCACGTCACTGCCTAATATTAAAGTCGATAAAGCAAAATACTGTGCGCTGTAAAGCACACAATTCTTAACGTACATAGCTTAAAGATGCTTTTCAAGGAGAAACCTTAGAATATTGCTGTAGTCATGAGCCCACGTCAATAAAATGTATTACAAGTTTTAAGCTAATGCCCACACCTGAAGCTCTGAAAAGTGGAGTGTGAATAATCTAAAATCTCACGTATTGATATTTTATTGTTGCCCAGGAAAACGTAAATGATATTAAATGTCCTTGTCTTGGCCGCAAAAATACGCATTACGGTGTAGTATCACGAGAATAACCGCCTGGCCTCCTCGGTCAATTACCGTTGTGTCAAGAGTCGTTTTGCGTTAGGACGTCAAAGAACGTGAAATGCAAACGTAATCACTGAGACAGTTCTAGTATATATGGCTATCCAATACTCGTGGACATTTCATCAAAATCGACGAGGGAGGCAGTTCTCTTTACGCAGTCGGAGTGAAATTTTGTCTTTCTGCGATGACTATGTGTGCCACCAGGCCGTCGTATATCTGGTCTTGCTAACGCGTAGCTCTACATTGTCACGTTGTAGTGGTAGTAAAGAATAAAACTGCCAAAAGCACTATTCTTATTGGGCGATCTTGAGCCCATGCAGCCAAGCAAGCAACATGTACTCAAAGCACAACGATATCGGTGAGCGCAGTCATCGGTTTCAGAAATCTGATCTCACGAGTGAAGCAGTAAAGTCCGTCCGCTATTATTACATGTACCATCCAAGTACTTGCATTTCATAATAATCGCTCGTGCTCGCTCACATTCGAGAATGTAAAACACCATTCGCGTAGTGCGTGCTATCTTATTATATAAGACTCATTCGCTGCAGAATGTGCGGCAACATTAAAAAAAACTTTTCTGGATGTAGTAGGAGCGTCTTGCTCCGGGTGACAAATCGATAACGGTGACAATTGGGTTAAAAATGAACACTGTCAAAAAAAGTAATAAAATGAGCTATCACGACGAAATGAGACATTGGAACGTGTGGCTTTTGGCGCATGCCGCGCCGTCTAGCTAACCGGTCCGCGGTAAACTGCAGCACCTGCGCAGTTATAGGTTACATCGTTCACGGATCGAGCCCTAGTCACATGTTCTCAAGCGTCACTCACCTTATCAGGATTCAATATCATGCCGTCAGAGCACCGCACGCCTCTGCTTGCTAAAGCCCCTATATACAAAAAAAAGTTGTCGCAGTTTCGCCTGAAAGGCGAAGCATCAATTGCGATAGCAAATTTGTAGAGAGCTATACGGAGTAATGATATTAGCTTTATGAGCTGTAGAACTTGGACATGCAGCAGCACCGGCAACACGCAGAACTGTTGTCGACGCCGTCGGCGTTTTGCCCGCGTTCGCTCAAAATGCGTGCGGCGTTGGTGACTGTTGCCGGAACCTCTGATATAAATAGGCACTTGGTGCCGCAGCTAAACGTCGCCTCCCTTCCCTCCCCCCCCCTCCCCCACGGCCTCTCGCGCGTCGGAAGAAGGCGCGTTTGCACTACATATATGGTGATTGTAAAGGAGGAAAGAGACGCCTACTTCTGCAGCCCTTAAGTATTCTAGTTCACTGTACCTTAAGCGAGCACGGGGCAGAACGCGCGTTTGTTCTCCGCCGTGCGTTCACTCCCCGTGAAAGCGCGCGCCCCTCGCGCCCTTTCACTCGCACATACAGCGTTCGGCGCGCGGCGACGATTTCATCTCCATTGACGTCATACGGAACCTCACGGCGACGGCGACGGCGACGACGACGGCGACGGCACAATCTGCTTTTGAGTGTCCATATAATTGCTATCGCAATAAAAGTAGCGCCAACCACTTCCCTCCTCCTCCGTTCCAATGTCGCGCTCGGCGCGGCCAGCGTGATCGAGGCTGCGATCTCGACAGTGGCGCCGCCTACGTCGGGCCTGCCGTGGCAGACGACAGCTAACGCGCTACCAGAGGAAATACGCGGAAAACTTCGATCGCGCCGTGCGGAGAAGTTTTTGAGGCGCGGTTTTGCTTCGTGAGTCAGTAACTGGCCTTAATAATGCTGTTTTGGAAGTGGAAACGCGACGATGCGAGACGGCGCAAATACCAAGTGTGCAGCAAGCGTTTGCGCTCGCCGGATGGTAAAAAAAAAAAAATAATAATAGCCTTTTGCCCTCGCCTTGTTGGTTACGGCAACTGAAGGCGCAGCAGCATGCCATCACAACGAAATGCTTGTCCCTAACACGTTTGAGTCGTTTGTGCGTACAGCACTTTCGTCGCACAAGCCCGAGAATGGCGGTCGTAGCGCGCTGGAAAGAAAAAAAAATATACAAAAGCGCAACGCGTGCTTCCACGTGACACGGATTGGCCAATGGGGGAGCGGAGGAGGCTGGGGCGACAGGAGGCGACGAGGAGGAAACGCCGTGGTGAGCGCGGTGGCGGCAAGATCTAAAAATGGCGCTACTTTTTATATATAGGGGCTTTATACTGCTTGCTAGGAGCATTTAGCATATGCAGGGACGCTACAACTTGTCTACGATGCTCGTCGCGGGACGCGAGCAAGCAGAGATATTTTGGTTTCTCATGCGCAAGACAGCGCGTCGACCAACAGATAAATATTGTTGGCAAGCAGAGGCTTGCAATGCTCCGACGTAATGATATCGAAATTCCGATAAGGTGAGCGACGGTCGAAAACATGTGAGCAGGATGCTGAGCCGCGAACCCCGTAACTTACTGCGCATGCGCAGCATTTTACCGCAGGCGCCGGTGGATGGCACAGGAAGTGCCGAAAGCCATGCGTTACACTATTCGCGAATTATTGCGCCGTGATAGTCAGTGTGGCAATATTGTAACATTATGTACGAATGGTGGAAAGAATTCGTGAAAGTCAATTCTTCTAAACCAAAATTGCAGAAAACGGTGATGCCACAGAAGTCTCAAGAGGACAGAAGATATGCAGAAAGCTAGAAAAACAAGTCAGGCACATTACGCAGCAGACAACACAAAGTTATTGTAAACACGAAGTTAACAAGCTTATTTTTAAGTTCTCGTTTCGATGAAAACAAAACATACTTGAGATCAAGGTTGGAAACAGCCTCTATCCTGTTGACGCCGAGATACTCCTGAGCAGATGGTGGTCGTGGTGCAATCGTCGTTATGGTTTATTGCGAAACGTTCGCGAATGTTAACACCACCAGGTTTAGTTAGAACGAGATAGTTTAATATTTCGGAAGGGGAGTTCCAACACACATTGTGGCAGTAACAGACAGCCAGGAGAGATTTTGGGTGTCATTTATGTTGTCATTACGGCGCGCGCAAGAAATGACAAACGAAGTTGTTCCTTCTTGCCTTCGCACCAGGACATTTTCGGTGGTGAAAATTGCCCGTGTACTTAGATTCAGGTGCGAGTGAACAAACCAGTTGATCGAAAATCGACGGCAGTCCATCGCTATAGTGATGATAGTGCTTTTAAATGAAATTATGGTGATTTACGTGCCAGAACCACGATCTGATTATGAGGCACGCCGTAGTGGGGGACTCCGGAAATTTGAGACCACCTGGAGTTCTTTAACGTGCACCTAAATCTAAGTACACGGGTGTTTTCGCATTTCGCCCCCATCAAAATGCGGCCGCCGTGGCCGGTATTCGATCCCGCGACCTCGTGCTCAGCAGCCCAACACCATAGCCACTGAGCAACCACGGCGGGTATAGCGCTTTGGCACATAAAGCACTATCAGTGAACTGTTAGTTAAGGGATAGTAAGTCGTGGTTGGCGAACGTGGCCACGTGAAAGCTGCCGAACGGAATTCTTCGTGCTCGTTCTCGAGCAAATAAACGAGAGAAAAAATAAAGCAGTCTTTGTTTGTTGTGCCACTGTATGGTCCCAAAACTAACATTTTGTGCTTATTATTATTATTATTATTATTATTATTATTATTATTATTATTATTATTATTATTATTATTATACTTATTATTATTATTATTATTATTATTATTATTATTATTATTATTATTATTATTATTATTATTATTATTATTATTATTATTATTAGCAGCAGCAGCAGCAGCCGCAGCAGTATTTTCTTCCCCTGCAGTGTTTTAATGTTTGCGTGCGCCAGCACTCAGACCTTAGGGTTCTTTCTGGGCACGTTAAATAAACATGATTGATTGACTGATTGATTGATTGATTCATTGATTGATGTTTCTAAACGCCGACAATTTTGAGCTATCTGATTGGCCATACAAGGCACAGAAGATGCACGGTAGAACGCTGAAATTATTAACGTATACTAACTTAGCCTACATTTATTCCTGCAAGGTGATAGTTGGCTTTAAGATCATTGGTATTTTTTTAAGTGTAATCCACTTAACATTGTGTGTTTGCTTAGTATTTTAATTTTGTCCTAGCTTTTTACCGTGACATTGCGGCGTGACATCGCGACAGTGCAGTAGCGCTGTGCCATCGTTTTTAGGTGCTGGATTGTCATTCCTGATGACAGAAGAGCGTGTCACCCAACGAGCCGAATTACGATAAAACTCACTGCATAAGTTTCATCAAAATGAAAGGCAAGTACAGTGGGACAAGTTTTCGAAGTCTGACTACCGAAGATTGTCGTTTTAGACGGCCGGAAGCAAAGAATAGCAAAGTGAATGTTAGAATAAGTGCGTCTGGCTGCATCGCCTCCTGTTTACCAACAGGGAGTTTGCTGAGAAAGATACACCGTGGGAAGCACGTGACAAGTACATGTAGTGATCTCGCACTTGGAATTCCCTGAACAGCACAGTTTCAGCACCTGTCGATAGGAGAAGCACGAGTAATGTTTCGCAAAAGCGGGATATTACAGCGAAGCTGTTAAGGGATTGCTTTCGTGTACACCGGAAGTAGGGAACAATCTTGTGGCTCCTCGTTTTGTGGTGTCTCGTTCACTTGGTATGTACCAAAATTGGCATGGAAGGGTACAAATGTATGACTAACATGAGTGATTGGTCATGAGATCAATAACATTACATGCTCGTCAGTTACGTCATGATTAACGATAACAAAATCACGTGTGGTGCATACCCGCATTGGATGTGCGGGTATGAGCCAGAGACAAGAAAGAAAGAAAGAAAGAAAGAAAGAAAGAAAGAAAGAAAGAAAGAAAGAAAGAAAGAAAGAAAGAAAGAAAGAAAGAAAGAAAGCCATCGCGCCGGGCGAAAACAAGACGCCGGTGTCCTTGCCCTTTGACGAACATGCCGAAGGCGCTCAATATAGTCAATAATAATAATATATAAATTCAGTATACAATAGCTGGAAGTCGTGACTTATATTTCCCCACTGTAGTCTTCTTAGGTGTCAGCCCATATGAAAACCTTGGCTGTGCGTGCTATGGAAAGAAAGAAGGATGGCATTGAATAAGCATGCACCACAAAGTGACAAGACGCGAAATGTTGATCACAGTGCGCTGTTTCCAAAGGGGCTGACTACTTCGCTGTGCACGACTTGGTGAAACAAGTGACAAGATCTTGACAGCGTCTATTCAGATCGCGATGTCAACACGGCTGAAGACAGTGGTGCCGCTGCCTTCCTGCGAGAATTTAAAAGAAAGAAAAATATGCCCGAAGAACCAACCCTTTATTGTCCAGTTTCGTTTCTGGCTGTTCTATAGAACGTCGGTCGATGAGAGCCGTCGCGACATTGCTGGCGTTTTGCGCAAACACGATGAGGACGCGCCATGCTTGTATTTATCCTTTTCTCTCTCTCTCTCTAGCTCGCTTGATTCTGTCGCTCGTATTTTCTTTTTTCACTGCACGTTTTCAACGCCGAGTGTAAGCGTCTCAGTCAAAGCTGTCTTCTGGCTTCATCAAAGCAATCCAAGGCCAAGGCCTTTCCGCGCAACCATCTAAGTGTCGTAGCTGTCGAGTCCCGCCATTGACAAGTACCACTTTAGTGCCAGTCCCTCGTACAATAAAATGTGAACGCGTACAAGCGTCTATCAAGGATGCAGTAGAGACGAAAAACTGACCTAATACAGAAATGACGCCGGCTCTATGTCGTCAAAGGAACCAGTGAGCATGCCAGGCAACCGAGGCAGCTACTGTGAAGTTCAATGTCAAATTCTGGAGAGTTTTGATATGTTGCTCTCCGGATGTGCCCCTGGCAGCATCGTATTTCTTTTGTAACCGTTGCTCTAAAACTGTCCTCTCTGTAATATCTTCTATATCCGAGAAAAACAAGGTTTAGGGCATCATGCGTGAATTGTTGGTGTCCTAGTTACAAATTGTGGACAAAGTGACAAGCAAGTCATTTTTACGGTTTGTCCGAACTGCGATTCTGCAGCAAGAACTACAACAGCGACTTCCGTATCCCTGCGACACTATGCGCTGATTAAGCTGCGTTCATTTCGGTCATTGGCAGTATGTTTACCAACTCCAGTGTTTTGAAACAGAATCGGCTCAGTGTCAACCTTCGTTGGAGTTCGACCAAGACTGCGCGAATATGGACTGAATAAGAACGCAAAAAAAAGCATGCTGTGCTCTTCACATACATAGGCGCGGACGCGTCAGTGTATGAAGTATCAAGCAGTCACACGCTCGCACGAACAGGTCGCAAAAGCAAGCAGTGCGAGCGTACTAGTTTGTATGAATCAATAGCTATAGTGTAGCATAAATGGGTAAACAAAATGAGAAAAAGAAGGGCCAGACACATACCAGTGAAGGTTTAATTTCATCAAAAGTCCAATAGCAGGGGGGGTGGGGGGGGGGGGGTGGACGCAGCAGACTTTAGTGACCAAGGGGCGACTTACACTGTCTACACGAGGTTAAATGACTGATTTTTACCGTCCGCCACGAGTCTCTTCCTCTGTCAGGTTCTTTGCAGCGACACACCCGAACAACGTACTCGGGTAGCGCCTGCACAAAACCAGCGTCTCTCCCTAACAATCCCCGCGATTTTCTTTCAGCACGCCAATGTACTAAATGAAGCACCGGTCACGGCTACTTCAAACCTCTACCGCTGGTTTACGGCCGACTGCTTCCTGCTGGAAGGCACGCTGATGCTTATGCTTCCACAGGACTTGCACGCCAGGCACTTGGGGCAACGGTAGGACGGCGTGGACGGTGTCGATGGCGATGCCACCGATTTGGACGACCGACGAGAGCAGATGCGCTTGCCACTCATTGTCACCTGCAGCTTCGACGTAACGTCCGTGCCCGTGCCCTGGCGCTGCTTCTCGGCTCTCTTGCGGCGAACAAACTCCTCCAGGCAGTCGAGACAAGGTTCCGGTGTCTTAGCAGGCTTCCGAGGCTCGGGCTTCGGTTCTTCCTCCGAACCACTGTTAGCTGCGATCTCGAACTTGATTCGGAGATCCGCTTGATCTGAGTCTTGTTCCGCATCGGACTCCCGCTCGGGCTGCGGCTCCGGCTCGGCGTCACTGTCGTACCAGCTCTGCTCCTGGACTACCTTGAAGACGGCCGGAGACAGCGGTCGCGACTTAGATCTCGACGCCGGGCGAGACCGGGGCTTGGGGCTCCTTGTCGGCATCGCAGCTGGCAGGGATTTTCGCCTCGGTGGCCTCGACGAGGACGAAGATGGTGGGCGAGACGAGTGCGAGCTTACCTGCTCAAGCACAATGCCGGAACCGTACGGGAGGACGCGCACAACCTGGGACCCATCCGAGGCCGCTGCCGATTTCCCCATCGGCACGTTGGTCTCTTCCAGGGAGATGCTCAGGCTAATTTCGCGCTGCTCGTCGTCGTCTTCGGGTTCAGGCGGGGAGGGGGGCGACTGCTGCATGATCTTGTAGACGGTCTTGCGCGACGACGTAGACCTGCGCCTGGTTTCGGCGGCAGGTGGCTCGTCGTCATCGCGAGGCGCCGCGGTCAGATAGATGACCGTCTCCGAGCTTACGTTCTGCGCAGAACGGCTCATGGCTGCCTGGAGAATGGAAGACTCACGAGCGAAGCGGTGCCCCGGGAATTTTTGAGACGGAGCGCTTGTATCGAAGCAGGTGCGCTTGTCGGCGTGGGCCCGTCTCCTCGGCGTGGTGAAGTCGCAGGAGCCGAGCTTAAGGCCCGAGGTCGCCTCCTGCAGTCGCCCACCCTTGCCTCGCCTGGCGCCGGTGCTAGCCGCCTGCAACGATTCGTAGGCCTGCTCGAATGCGTGGCCACGTGGGCTCGTGCCCGTGCGAAAAATGGAAGCGAAAGAAGAAGTGAGCAGTCATCTAGAATTATGCCAAAAGCTCTCTAAAATTAGTCTATCTTAATATTGTTTGTAGAAATTCCACATTACCCAGCCTTACGTTCTCTTCTAAGTTCTCACTCCCCTCTTTTGTTTAGCTGCAGCATTTTAGACAATCCCCATTAGTGGGTAAGTGCCATGGTATAGGGAGCAAGCAAGCAAGCAAACAAGCGAGCAAATGACCTGTCCGAATTTTCATAAATGAGCCCGCTTATTTTCTTGCATCACTGTCACTCAATCGCCCGGTTTTAAGCTTTCATCCTAAATATATTTGATAGCAATTATATGGACACTCCAAAGCAGATTTCTGCCGTCGCCGTCGCCGTGAGGTTCCGTATGACGTCAATGGAGATGAAATCGTCGGCGCGCGCCGCCGAACGCTGTATGTGCGAGTGAAAGGGTGCGAGGGACGCGCCCTTTCACGGGGAGTGAACCCACGGCGGAGAACAAACGCGCGTTCTGCGCCGTGCTCCACTAAGGGCTGGAGAAGTAGGCGTCTCTTTCCCCCTTTACAATCACCATATATGTAGAGCAAACGCGCCTTCTTCCGACGCGCGAAAGGCCGGGGGGGGGGGGGGGGGAAGGAAGGGAGGCGACGTTTAGCTACCGTGCCTAGAATATACTTAGTTTAGCTGCGGCACCAAGTGCTTATTTATATCAGAGGCTCCGGCAACAGTCACCAACGCCGCACGCATTTTGTGTGAACGCGGGCAAAACGCCGACGGCGTCGACAACAGTTCTGCGTGTTGCCGGTGCTGCTGCATGTCCAAGTTCATACAGCTGATAAAGCTACTATCATTCCTCCGTATAGCTCTCTACAAATTTGTTATCGCAATTGATGATTCGCCTTTCAGGTGAAACTGCGACAATTTTTTGACTTGGGTGCTGTTTTCGCGAAGTTGTCTCTTTTGCCGGCTGCGTTGATATTCGAGTGAGACTTGAGACGGGCCGCGGTCTGCTTAGCTGTCTATGTAGCGGCCTATATAGAGTACTGAACACAGCCCGAGTCTTGACAGTTCGGCCGCACTATACTGTCTCCGCTTGTCTTTGTCTTATTTGCCTTTTTTTAGGGGCGAAGCTCCTTATAGCGGCACCCGTTCCGTCCCCGTCGTAGTAGTAGTAGTAGTAACAGTCTGAGAAAAATGAGAAAAAAATTCCGAAGTTGTGTCCGTAGCGCGGAATCGAACCAGGGACCCCTCGCTTCCGAGCGCGCGGCGTTAGCCCACTATGCCACGAAGCGGACATGGACAAACGCACCACGATGGCTATAAATACCCAACATTAACGAAAGGCCGCGTTTCTAGCGCGTTTCTAACGCGTTTGTGCTAGCGCGTTACGGCCCGTGTAAGAAGCTGGTGTAAGACGCTGTGGCCTCTCCACCTTACCTTCAACGCGTTTCGAACGCGCTGCCCAAGGCGGTGGCAAGTCAAGTTCAAGTCGAGGAGCGTTTATGAATACGGGGGGGGGGGGGGGGGGGGGTATACTCTCTCAGCAGTCATGTGATGGCGTCGGCAAACGCGGTGCACGTTCAGGCATGTGTAAATGGCTGCGTAAGACGCTGTGGCCGCTCCCCCTTACTAGAGAGTACTGCACGTTTCTAACGCGTTTGTGCTAGCGTCCCCTTAAGCGGGAGATCCGATGATTCCCTCTGGAGCTTCGCCCACTCATCATCATTCACCTCGGGGATCTGCTGTCATTTTTTTATTGCGATAGCAATTATATGGACACTCAAAAGCAGATTTCTGCCGTCGGCGTCGCCGTCGCCGTGAGGTTCCGTATGACGTCAATGGAGATGAAATCGTCGCCGCGCGCCGAACGCTGTATGTGCGAGTGAAAGGGTGCGAGGGGCGCGCGCTTTCACGGGGGGGCCTCCCCTCTGGCAAGGAGGAAGATCTACTCTTCCCCGGCCGACACCACCTTTCTGCACTTCGAGGCGTCGTGGAGTACCTTGACTCGTCAGGGCTCTCCGCACGCCTCTAAGGACATTTCTACAAGCGGGAAGGCCTCGCGGCCTCCCATCCCATCCCGGGCCTAACAGGTCTGGCACAACACCCCTGCAGACTCTGCGGCACACCAAGGCCTTCCATCTCGGCCTGATACGTGCCGCCTATGCCTACCGGTTTTGCTTCGCCCAGCCATGGTGACTCCACTCTATCCCTTCTTTCGCTCCCACTTACCCCTCCCCGTTGGCGCTGAGCCGTGCTCCCTCAAGGGCTGCAGAAGATAGCGTCAACCTTTCCCTTTCCCTCAAGAACCACTTATCATCATGACGGGGAGTGAACGCACGGCGGAGAACAAACGCGCGTTCTGCGCCGTGCTCCCTTAAGGGCTGCAGAAGTAGGCGTCTCTTTCCTCCATAGAGTTTCATATTACTATGTTTTTTATTATTGCGATAGCAATTATATGGACACTCAAAAGCAGATTTCTGCCGTCGGCGTCGCCGTCGCCGTCGGCGTCGCCGTCGCCGTCGCCGTCGCCGTCGCCGTGAGGTTCCGTATGACGTCAATGGAGATGAAATCGTGGCCGCGCGCCGCCGAACGCTGTATGTGCGAGTGAAAGGGCGCGAGGGACGCGCTCTTTCACGGGGAGTGAACGCACGGCGGAGAACAAACGCGCGTTCTGCGCCGTGCTTCCTTAAGGGCTGCAGAAGTAGGCGTCTCTTTCCTCCTTTACAATCACCATATATGTAGAGCAAACGCGCCTTCTTCCGATGCGCGAGAGGCCGTGGGGGAGGGGGGGAAGGGGGAGGGAAGGGAGGCGACGTTTAGCTGCGGCACCAAGTGCCTATTTATATCAGAGGCTCCGGCAACAGTCACCAACGCCGCACGCATTTTGAGCGAACGCGGGCAAAATGCCGACGGCGTCGACAACAGTTCGGCGCGTTGCCGGTGCTGCTGCATGTCCAAGTTTATACAGCTGATAAAGCTAATATCATTACTCCGTATATCTCTCTACAAATTTGCTATCGCAATTGATGCTTCACCTTTCAGGTGAAACTGCGACAACTTTTTTAGAAACTCTATGCTTTCCTCCTTTACAATCACCATATATGTAGAGCAAACGCGCCTTCTTCCGACGCGCGAGAGGCTGTGGGGGAGGGGGAGCAGGGGGAGGGAAGTGAGGCGACGTTTAGCTGCGGCACCAAGTGCCTATTTATATCAGAGGCTCCGGCAACAGTCACCAACGCCGCACGCATTTTGAGCGAACGCGGGCAAAACGCCGACGGCGTCGACAACAGTTCTGCGTGTTGCCGGTGCTGCTGCATGTCCAAGTTTATACAGCTGATAAAGCTAATATCATTACTCTGTATAGCTCTCTACAAATTTGCTATCGCAATTGATGCTTCGCCTTTTAGGTGAAACTGCGACAACTTTTTTGTCTTATTGGCCAATTGGCTTTAGTTACTACAAATATGTACGAATTTGCCCAACAATGTGCGCTGCTATGGAGAAATACGATGGTGTGTTCTAGCGACACCATCTTTCTTTTTCTAAATATCAAGGTCGTTTTTCTTCTTCGACTGGTCTGAATTTTCTTCGTCTTTCCCACTTCTTATCATCTCCGAAGCTGAGAAACGTCATCCAATGGTTGTAGTTGTGCTCGTCAACTTCGAACATTAATAATTCTTCATCTACATCTGCGTATTAAGTAAAATTTTGCCGCGGGAAAAAGGCTTGTTTTTCCGCAACATGAGGGTGTGCCTGCCGTGGTTGCTCCGATATGCTTTTATTTACCGATCCTACTCGTATTGCCATCAATATTCGAATCACCGTATATAGTGAGTTCGGCCACTATATAAGACAAAAAGTCTTTAAATAAAACAGGGTTGAACTATGCACCGTGAGAAAAGGCCTTCAGCTTCGTACAAAGACGACAAAGAACTCATGCGGAGCTATATATACTTACCCAGGGAGCTCCAATGCCGACGGACACTGTTCCTAATGAGGCTCCTTGGTAATCTCTTTCGTAAGCATCCAGAGACAGAACAATTAGCGTTTCCTTGGAAAGTCTGGCTTTCTTGTCGTGGGAAAACACAGAAGGCACAGGCAACTGTCGGTTTCGGGCAAGACGCGATTTGCAGTCTCGGAGTGCTCGATATAGCTGCATTCGCCGACCATCGCTAACGATCGGCTAGATCGGGTTTCAGTAGTCAAGGGTAAATCGTTGGCAAGCGAAGTAAACGCAACAGCCTCAAGAGACACGCATAGGACTTTCTGAATACCGCTATGGCTCGTACATCAGGGTGATTAGAAACTGTGAACCACGTTACTAGTGAACAATCATTATCGACGATTAAAAGTGAAGTTTCGTTACATTATGCGTTCCGACTGTGAAAGCGTTTAGATTCATCCATGCACCTAATGTATTCTTTCTTTTTTCTTGTTTGCTGACATCACAAGGCACGTTTACATCGACGCGTGCAATGGGTTTGCAACGCACCTCTATTCGCACATTCAACGGGCGCGCGAGTGCGGCGACAAATCATGGCACAATCCCGACGCGCGAAGATACCCTGTTTTCAAATGCGTAAGCATTTCTATGGCTACCCAACGAGGAAACCCATCCATCCGTTCGTCCGTCCGTCTGTCAGGTAAGAAGATTGCTTTCAAGATAAGGCCCGCAGCAGCGAGCAAATTAACCTTCGTGCTGCCTCTCGCTCCAACTCGAACTAATCGATCAGAACACAGTGTACACGAAGCTATCAGCACTCGGCGCACTCTGTACCCATCGCAGATCGCTTTCAAGATAGGACCGGTTGTGTACGGTTGACCACGGTTCATAATGATTCGACGCGGATGGATAAGAGGCTACATAGCGATAGCGGTTTATAATGATTGGAACGTCATCAGCGCCCCTGGCGCCGCCACCTGCAGTAGTTTTCTTGCGTCGTCAATTCACCTTGCGCCACCGTCCGCAACAGTTGGTGTCACCGCAGCGCTGTCGTTTATACTGGTCGGATCAAGTTTCATAACGTTGATAATGGCACCGGGCTGCGTGGAGATGAGCGGGTGACCCAATGCTTATGCATACTTAGACATCTCCCAGAGAAATTTCTGCGTGAATTTTTCCTAGCGAGTACAGATATCGGTGGTAAGCGGGAAAGCGTGGGGACACTCGGTTGAGTTGCAGAAGGCAATTTCTGCCTGGATCTGTGCCTGTTCAGACAAGAGTGGCAATATACGGGGGCCTACGAGCTTCGAGCTGTGACGTCCTGCGGGAAGGCCGACAGCCCATAAACGCAGGTGAGGCGCAACCTGGTCACCGTACTTTCAAACGCAATAGTTAAGTTTAGCTGCAACGTAGGTAATTGGGGCGACCTTACAGTTTGTGAACTCGGTCTTTCTTTTGTGAAGGAGATGTGCCCCGGTGCTTCAACGTAACGCTGCACCATCATAAAGCATGTTATTTGCTCTCATAATAATAAGGTGCGCGTAGAAAGAACACTCAATCCGCTAGTGTCCTATGTCAGAACGTATTCATTGCAATTCCGCGGTAGCAATCGTGATATTTATTGCCCCGTCATCCGCAAGTTATGGAATTGTTTCTAAATCGAAGCTTTTTTTTTCTTGCCTCCCTCCGCAGGTGCTTCTGCTGTTTTTCTCGCTAAAAAAGTATAACGTTTTCGTACTGGTGCACCGGGTTCTTGTGTCGCACTGACGTCACCGCGCATTTAGCACAAAATCTCGATCAATAAAAATAAAATACGTGTTTAATGGTGCGATTTGAAGCGATGCTCTATCCATTATAAAGACGCCTATTTTTTGTTATTAATTTATTGCATGGAAATAATGCCAGTACCGTAGGGTGAACATTATTTTACATCACACTCGCACAAGTACACGGATAAAAAAAAACGCACACTGTGCTAAACAATCCAATAAACAAGAACTTGAGAAAACAAACACAGACGTCTAGAAGCGTAAGCCACTCAGGACGGATCAAATGTGTTAGCCATGTTACACAATTGAGCTGTTTTTTCTTGTAAGACAGACCTTGTCGAGCTAGGTGGCTCAGCTTGTCTGTCGATCATGCGGCTCCTCCATAATGAATGAAGTTCCAGTAAAATGAACAAATTATGTGGTGTATTATTAATGTTTTTTTAACAGGAAAAGCCAAATACCGTAATATGTGATGAGTTCTTATTTGATGAATTGCTGTAAAATTTTCCTAGATAAGATGCGTGCGGCAAAGAATAAAACAGTGTTCCATAATCTCAGGTTGGTTGCAATGTCTACAATATACATTTCAGGGCCCACGTACTCCTTTTCCATGAAGCTATGTTCTTACTGGCAAGGTGGAAGTGTGCAGCTTAAATAAAAATATTTTCGTTATGGTGACATACATATGCTACGGACACTGAAAATTACACCTTGACCAAACAGAGCACGGCAACATATGACAGCCTTCTTCACTCGTACGGGCAAGCAAATCGAGACGCTTGGTAACGTATAAAAGGTGACAGGGCGATTTTTGTATTCTTCCCTGTGGTATTTAGCGCTTTCAAGCGCTGTATGTGAGGCCTGGCATTGGGCGTTGTGAAAAACTATACTATACACGTCAAAATCGAGACTTACATTTGCGACGAAATTCAATCACAGCTGCGCTTCTCGTAGACATGCTGCGCTGGACTGCGAGGTGGAGCCCCTGCAGGGCTGCACAAAACGCCATCACTTCAACAAGATAGAAGAACACGGCAGCGCATAGAGACAAGCACAGTATGGTACAAAACAGCATCAACAGTGCTTAATTTAATATTCATGCTGGGTGGCTTCTACATATTTATTTTTTAATGGCATGACGAGTAACATTTCGAAGTGCCGTCGCTGTACATTAGACGTTCTAAAAGATGCCAAAGATGCAAAGAAAAGTTTCGCGCCAAAAAGACACAACGACGTGTGCGAGCCGAAACACGCCTGGATGCAACAGTTCTCTTGCTATCAGTGGCTCTTCGTGGGCTACTGTGAAAGGTGACGGTGAAAGGTGACGGCGAAAAATTTATTCGAGCCGATCGTATCACTTCAATGGACGTAGGCATACTTGCTGCCAAAAAAAAAAAAAGGAATGAGTAGGAACTGTCGCTGGGACAATAAAGATAGCACGAGCGTACTCGCGTTACGCTAACTTTATGGCATATTGAACACACTTTTCCTCACCCTTAAGCTACGTTCACACTGAAAGCGTAGCGGCCAAGCGGCCAAGCGGATTTTCAAAGCGGCGAGGCGGCGAGCGCGCACGGCTGTTCAGACCGGCCCGGTTGTCTGGCTTCCTGCGCCGCCGGGGAGGCGGAGCATCCCGCAATTTCACGGACGTGCCGCCACGTCGCACTTATCCTACGCAATCTTCTTCCATTACCCTTTCTTATAGCCTTGTACTTCGGGTTACATTTGTCGTAGAGGACCATGTACTGCTTGATTAGGTCCAGCAGCAGTTCCACAGAGAACACAGCCGGTTCAGACATGGTGGACGCCATTTGCATTCTCTCGGCCGGATGTTTACATTCATTCACCAGCGCTTCCGCCGTCTCGGGTTCTGATTGGCTGCGGCCAAGCGGCCAACTTTTCAGCGCGGAAAAAATCGGTTCGAGCGCGATCCGGCCAAGCGGCCGCGTATCTTGGCCGGATCTGCCTGGCCGGATCTGCCTTCAGTGTGAACGTGCCTTTAGGCACACACACACATACACGCACACGCACGCACGCACGCACGCACACACACACACACACACACACACACATACACGCACACGCACGCACACACCCACACAGGCCCATATATATATACAGGGTGTTTCAGCGAACACTTTCAAAAATTCTGAAAGGTTGCCTGTGGCAGATAGGCCAATTCTAGTTCATGAGCTGGTCTACTCGAAGAGGCGGACATTACTTGCACAAGAAATTGAAATGCATAATCAGATGATTAATAAAAATTCACTAATTAAGTTTTTAACTAATTACCTGATGGCACATATTGCAATTAACAAATTGTAGCCGTGGAGTTAGCAAGGCGGATCCACTTGGAACGAATTCTCGGGATGACACCAGTTTCGCGATATTAATTCCCGAACTTTTCGCAGAAATGCATTGGCGTTCCAGTTAAGTTCTTAACAAAACGTCGCTTTCTGCATTGAAGCACAAACCTAACTAGAACATCAATGCATTTTTCCGCAAAGTTCGGGAATTAATATCTCGAAACTGGTGTCAACCTGAGAACTAATTTCAAGTGGATCCGCCTTGCGAACTCCACGGCTACAATTTGTAAATTGCAATATGGGCCATCAAGTAATTAGTTAAAAACTTAATTAGTGAATTTTTGTTAATCATTTGACTATGCATTTCAATTTCTTGTGAATGTAATGTCCGCCTCTTCGAGTAGACCAGCTCATGAACTAGAATCGGGCTATCTGCCACAGGCAACCTTAATTAAATTTTGAAAGTGTTCGCTGAAACACCCTGTATATATATATATATATATATATATATATATATATATATATATATATGCAAGAACAAGTTTTTTCAACATGGGATGGAATTTTTGTTCGCCGAGGAAAAGTAAATACAAGAAGTAAATGAGGCGCATCTGTATATGTAGCATAACGCTAGTACAGATCCAAACATAAATTGCAGTAGTAGTTTCACATACGGGCAAAAATTTACCATTTTTGTTTGTCCAGGCTGGGAAACCTTGTATTATACATTACATTTAGGTATAAAACTTCGACTTTAAGCAGCTAATACAGCTTTTTGCAATTATATTTGAGTATAACAAGGATTTATTTTCGCTACATTTCATACCAGTAGCTCGAAGAAGTTACGCCTCGAGTTGACGAGCGCAAGTAAATATTTTGCGTGGTAAATGACACGCCAGGAGAGAAACAGGCCTAAAGTGCTGAATCGGCCCATTTATTCATACGCGGTGCAGAAATGTAACGGATAACCTCTGCCATCTTGACACAGCCACAAGGATTCACAACGGCCTGCCCATAGCTTACATTTTTTTCGAACATCCATTTTTTTCGTAATGAAACGGATCATTACGATTATGCAAGTGCCACTTAGCGAGCTCCACCATTTGGTAATTAAGTACGTCCGATGTGAGGCGCAAGCCTGTGGCACTCACCTAAACTGTATGAGCGTAAATGTAAAGCGCTGGGAAACGGACGATTTTCGAAATGGAGACTGTTGAGGCGATGTCTAGAGCAGATGAAAAGGGAATCTGAATTAGGAAACAGCTGGATTTTGTTGAGCAACTGGAACGGCTGGAAAGCACCGCGCCGAGCCGAGTCACTTTAGCCTCGGAGAGGATCAAAGGCACCTGCTGGTCGCTCACGACTGCCTTTAAGTGCTCGATACTCCACACACCCGTGCACTCTCGTGGCTTGCACAGTTCTTTTTTTTTCCTTTCTTCGATTATGTTAGTATAGATCTGTTTTCTCTTTTGCATACACTGCTTGGTTGAGTCCGATTCACCTACGCTATATTTGCAATTGAGATTGAATGTTCCGATGATATTTCCTGTTACGATTAGCTTGAGAATATGTCTTTTATGTAGAAACTAGCAATCTGCCTTTTTTTAATGCGATAGTCTTATATGCCTCCTTTCCACGAAAATCCGGCATCGTCGGCAGCATAACCGAGCAATGGTACTAAAAATGGCCGACGGCGCAAAGAGTAAGAACACGTACGTGAAGAATGCTCAAATGGGCGTCAAGTTTCTCAGGGAAGCTCTTGTAAACGAAGCTAAATTTATGGCTTTGAAAAAAAAATTGGCACATTTTCATTTGTGTGGGAATCGAACCCGGGCCATCGGGTCGCGAGACGAGCACACTTCTCCAACGTGACGGTGGCTCTACGGTTCTGGCTGACTAAAGGTGGACCTAGTGCGTGCGTGATTGCACACCACATCGCCGCCATCTGGCTGACTAAAGGTGTGGCCTAGTGCGGGCGTCATTGAGCACGTGATGGCGCATACTATAGGGAGGAGGTGGTGCCACGTCATGAGTGTATCAAATGAGCACGCTGCCTCCCGCGCGTCACTTGCTCTACGAATTTCATCGGTGCTGTGTCTACTGCGATGAACTGTCGACTCCCCGTCATGCGTGTATAAATTAAGCCGGTCTGTGGCCAACGCATACGCAAACACACACACCGACTCAGCAGAAATAACTTTAATGCGTGTCGAACACTTCAATCAAAACCATTTCACCAAAGGGACTATAATGCTTTCGCATTCCCACACGTAAGCATTCTTAAGTGTGTATGCGGAATTTTTTTTCGTCGCAAAGATTGATCGCAATTATTTTTTTAACTGACTGCCAGCTTTCGTCTGATAGTATATTGGGCCCATAGCTAGGCTGGCATTGTGTGTCTAATGAAAGCTGGCCTATGTCTTTGACGAAGTGTGTAATAATACATAAATGGCGGCAGCAACCGGTAATATTATTTAGCGAGCAAGGAATTTCAAAAAAAGGAAAAAAAAAGAACACAATGACAGAACTGGGAGACTTATAGGGAGCTGCAGATGTAAAGGATGATATTCGATGCCTGTTGGCAGAAACTCAAAATGCTTCGATTTGTGCAGCAGAGTCCGGCTGAAGTCAAGCATGCGATGAAAACGTCGTATACCCACGTCAAGGATGGGGTCGATTCTGCGCTCGCGTGGGCGTAAATAGCAGAGCGAGGTGGAATGGATGACGCACTGCACGCTGCGCCCCCAGTTCAAATCCGTTCTCGACATTAATCTTCCCTGTATGTCTTGTGACAGGCTTCTTACTATACCGCAACATGTATGACGCTCGGGCGGAGCAATAGCCGGCACTTTTTGCAACAATATAGGTTCCTCTGCAGCTAACAATCCGCCTCCTTCTCCACAACCAGGGAGACGACAGCATGAACGATGACAACCAATGGAGAACACCTAAACGTGGCTTCATAAAACAGGTAGACAGCAGTATGAACTGAAAGGCGCATGTAAATATACATTACCGTCGAACTATCCTTTGAGGGAGAACTGGCACCCAATGTATACGTGTTTGTCTCTACCGCTACGCCGACGATGACGTAACTGGGTCGGCCGCGAGTTCATCGCACCGTAAGACCCTCGTCCTTAGTGCTAAGCCGCGTACACCGATGCTCTCGCACAGACACATCCTGGCCGGCGACCGACCGAAGCGATCTCGGTTAAGGGAGTGGGGGCATCTGGCGTGGCGGGGGAACGGCAACGCACAGCGTTCCCTAAAAAGGAAAGCCGGGAAGGATCGCTGAGGCCGAAAGAGATGGCGGCTACATGCGATAAGTAAGACAAAACGCAGCGCCGACCGGTGTCAGCGAGATAGTGTCGTTCCCTAGCCCGTACAGGCCTCAAAGCGGAGGAAAGAAGTCCTCCTGGTGGAATGGGGTTGCTTGAGATTATTAGGCGTCGGCCGAAATGGATATGGATGGGATTGATTTGATTCTTTCCACTCGCAATTTTCCCGCTCTCTAATGTTGAAAGGAAAAAAGTACTTGTAGCGGATTTCAACGGGCACAGTCACATTGGTGTTCATACATCTGCACTGTTCGGTGTTTGCGAATAAGTGTTCTAAATCTGAAGATAGTTCGTGGCTTGGTTGTGAAACGAAAACGGTGGTACGAAATCAGTTCAACGGCCCCAAGCGTAACGCTGTGTGCCAGATATCAAGGATTGACAGTAAACGGTAGCCTAACTGAATTACTTGGGAGGTATACTTGGCAGAGCACAATACCACTGCCGTATTATAGAGATTATCAAATTAATATCTCTGGCATTTCTCTACCTTTGGTAAAGAGATATTTCTGTGGTAACAACGGCTGCACTTATATGCCCTCATTTCACCTATAGCACCTTCCCCAGTGTAGAGTAGCAGGCCAGAGCAAACTAACGCTCAAGCTGACCTCTCTGCGTTTCTTCAAATAAACCTCTCTCTCTCTTCACCTATAGCGCTTTCTGACTCTTAGGATCACTGCTGCACACCCGTAAAACGCACTGACTCATTCATTTCGATAACATTGCAGCGAACGAATGTTTAATTTTTCCACTCAACCATTTTTCCGCGTCCGGGATCCCGGATTGGTCATCATTATCATTATGAGCAACAACAATCACATCAACAGCAACGACGGCGACAACAACAATAACAACCGTAACAACACCTGCAAGACTTTTTGCTGAGAGAGTCGGCTGCCGGTTAACAGAACGTAAACTTATGCAAGAAAGCATTAAGGGTGGCTCCTAGTTTCATATTTTCGCTCATCCGCATTCTTAAACTTATTCTTTAACCAGCGTCACATCTGAACTCTTCACCCCGTGCTCGTCTATATTTTTTATTACTCACACGGCGAACTCCATTTGGCTAAATAAAACGGAGGGCATAGCTGCTTTCTTCATTACGACACTGCGAACAAAAACCTTCGGAAAATACTAATTCATTGATAGTCGCCTTACCAACACAATGTGAGCTGGATAATCGCTCAGTGAGGCACCCACCTCCGTTTGTCGTAAATTTGGTATAAAATAGAAACCTGCAAACAGTATTAGGCCTCTATTTGCGGGGCGTCGTTGATATTCCAAGCTATTTCGCGCTAAGGAGTGCCCACTGAAGTAAGGACGACCATATAAAGCCGAGGCAATCAAGCCAAGGGGCAGCGACATTTGGGCTTCATTGCCTCTTGGATTTATATGGTCGTTATAAACAAAACTCAAGACCCTCGGTTTCCCTTTTACTCGATTACTGAAGAAGTAAAGGCAAACCAAGCCGTGTGACTTTTGTTTTTAGCCTTATGGCATGACAGTTGAAGTTACGAGTATTTTATCACAGTTGATTATATTTCAAAAAGCACGTCTCTTTGAGATTTCATGTGACAGTCAAGTGTTGCAGCACAAGTTATTAGATGCAGTTAGAAGGCATATCTGTAGACTTCAGTAAAACACGTAAATGGTGCGTGTTTGAAAATTTCTGCACTTAGAGTCAGCTCCGCACTTGCATGCATTAAGACACTCGTAACACTGTGGTAACACTGAACTTTTTAAAAAGTACGGGCCTTGACTGTAGGCTTTGAGCATGCCAAACTGCTTGCCATATGTGTTACATCCTCCTTCTCTCGTCATCGTCACCCATCATGCGCCTCTTTCTTCCCTCTTTATTTCCTCTCTTCCCCTTCCCCCAACGCCGAGTAGCTGGCTAGAGGAATTTACCTCAGGCCGACCTCTCTGCATTTCGCATCATTAAACTTCTCTCTCTCTCTCTCTGGCAACACACTGGCAAGAAAGTATTGCTTTAATAGCATTTGTTGTAAAACACATGGAATAATCTTTCTCTAGTGTGCATATGCGCCAGCCCTGCACCACGGGGTTTTCTCCCTGCTTATTTTGCGGGCTGAAACAACGGCGTCCGAAATGCACAGATAGTACCGGTCAGCGATGATTTATCACGAGAGGGCCACCGGTAATCGAGGCATGTTGGAAAATTAATCGACGCGGTTTCACCTTGAAGGTTTTACGAGCGGCTCTACATCACCGTTTGAAGATACGGTGGCGTTGCGATGGGACGTCGGGCCCATTAAGCCGACCACTCCAATGAACCGCGTTTTCGAAACTCCTGCATACTCGTGGCCTTTCCTCCATGCACCTCTGATCGATCCCCTTTTTCTGCGATAGCCACTTGGTTGCCTTCAGTGCGCTATATACGTGGAGCAACATAAACTTTCAGGAAAGAACGGAACGCTTTCCATTTGCTCAACTCGTGAAAGAATAGCTTGCCCAGTCACCCAGCCGCAAACTCGGTACTTCACTTTCCGTGAAAGCACCAAACATGTCGCTCGCTGGTCGACGTTATTCCAAAGCCGTACCATTGCCCGTTCTATATACCATATCGAGACCTTCAAGCAGTCTCCGGGATGCCCGGAGACAGGAGTTAGCGTTCGGAATCTCCAGTGAAAGACGCAATGGCGCGCTAATATCGGACTTGGCTCAGTCCATGTCGCCAGAGTGAATCGCCATGCGAGCATGTAGCATCGTACCGATTATGTTTTATCTACTGCTGAAGCACGACGAGGGCAAGGTTTCACCAGGCCTTCGAACATGCGCACGCGAAGAGTTGCTGTTAGCCGGTTTGAACGCCCGAATCTAGGGCAGTTAAGTCAACATTTGCTACCAACTGCAGTAAGCCTGACTTGCACTAATGCGTAATTTTCAACCCAAACACACAATTTTCTTTCGCAGGGGGGAAAGGGGGTTGTTTAAGATGTGATAACTGTGGCAGAACATACTAAATTAAAATATTATCATCATCATCATCATGATCATCATCATCACCAGCTTATATTTATGTCCACTGCAGGATGAAGGCCTCTCCATGCGATCTCCAATTACCCCCGTCAACGACAATGGTAAGCTCCCAGTCAGGATTTGGCGATGCCTACCGTATGCGCTCCAACCCAATTTTATTCTTCTGTTAATTTCCTTCTTATGATCAGGGTCCCCTGTGAGTAATTCACCTAGATAAACGTACTCCTTTACAGACTCTAGATGCTGACTGGCGATCCAGAATTTGTGCACGCTTTTCAGGCTATTGAATATTATCTCTGTCTTCAGCATATTAATCTTCAAACCTATTCTTACACTTTTCCGGTTAAGGTCCTCAATCTTTTGTTGTAATTCGTCCCCATTGTGGCTGAATAGGACAATGTCATCTGCAAACGGAAGGTTGCTGAGATATTCGCCGTTGATCCTCACTGCTGAGAATTCCCAGCCTAAGAGTTTGAATACTTCTTCTATGCATACAGTGAATAGAATTGGAGAGATTCTGTCTCCTTGTCTGACCCCTTTCTTGATAGGTAACTTTCTACTTTTCTTGTGGAGAACCAAGGTAGATGTGGAATCTTTGTAGATATGTGCGAATATACTCGCTTATGCCTCCTGTATTCCTTGATTACGCAATGCCTCTATGACTGCTGGTATCTCTACTGAATCAAATGCCTTTTCATAATCTATGAAAGCCATAGAGACAGGTTGATCATACTCCGGCCTCAGGGGCGTAGAAACAACAATTGCGGAGGAATATAATTTCGTAAAAGAAACACATTTGGTGTTTCTTGTCGTCGTCGTTGATGTTGTTTCTTGTTGTCATTGTTGTTGTCATCGTCGTAGTCCCGATTTCTTCAAGCCCATTGCGAGAGAAAAAAATTACACCATCTTCCCGTAGGGCAACCCTGAGTAGTATGCGAAGCAGCCATGTGGTCGACTCAAGGTAGTTTTATCAGCTGTATAAACTTGGACATGCAGCAGCACCAGCAACGCGCAGAACTGTTGTCGACGCCGTCGGCGTTTTGCCCGCGTTCGCACCGAACGCACGCGGCGTTGGTGACTGTTGCCGGTGCCTCTGGGGTGCCTACCGTCGAGCCTCTAACCTAAGCTGCTTCGCATTATCGCGCGTGGAGCCGCAGGTGTTGCCATTCGTTGCGCAATCCGGAGAGGACATGAGCGTCGGAGAGGAGAGGGGAAATGCCGAGAGGAAAGGAGATGAGACATGGAGAGGAGAGGAGGGGGAGGACGATGCCATGCGCAGTAGGGGTGTGGACGCCGCACTGGCGGATGGATGGATGAAGGGAGGGAGGGAGTGACATGGCCCCGACCATAAGATGGTTCGCATCTAAAACACTGCACCAAAGGAGTGACCGCACGTTCCACAGGCTCCTCCATTGTTAACGCTTGGATGTAGCCTACATGCCCCACTTGATGTGTCGCATCAAAAGACGAACGTCCCCACATTGTACAAGGGACATTCCGAAAATAAGTTTCATTATCTTTTTTTTTTTTTTGAAGGAGAACATGGTACACCAGCAAACAAACAATCGCCATAAGAATCGACGCCCATTGCTGGTTCAACAACGGAAGGAGCGTCAGCGGAGGAGGAATGACGCATGCGCACAGTGCCGAAGAAGAGAGAGTCGCAGCAGACCGACGAGCCCAAGGTTATTCGAGTACAAATCACGATGGCAGAGAGACATTTGCTGACCACGTGGACGCGAATGGACGTGTGTGCTGTTTGTTAACCGGTATGAATGGGCACGTTGGACAAGTGTGTCCTTCATCCATGAACACCTACAGATCGTGTATGGTGAAGAGGTCATGTTTGTCAAATGGCTGGTTGCTGGTGTTGCATGGAAATAAATGTTCATTCATTCATGTTCAGTGAAGGAAGGCAGAGTGTGGAGGATGAAGGTTGAAGTGGGCGTCTCTCCACATCCACGAATGAAAGCAACATTACTTGTGTACAGGACAAGCCGCACTCTCGGGACGTCCCTTCCAAAACAATACTGAGGTGTAGAAAGGTGTGCGACAATTCCTTGCATCGCAGAGCACCGAGTTTTATCAGAGTGGTTTCTTCAAACAAATTGGACGCTACGACAAATGCCTGAATGTCGGTGGCGACTATGTGGAAAAATAGCGCAAGGTGTATAGTTCATGATGCCATGGTGTAATTGTTTTGGCAATAAGGTTTCTGTGAGAAAATAAATGACGAAACCTACTTTCGGAACATTCCTCGTAGTTACTGCGATAACTCTGACACTACAGTGAAGCATATTATCATATAATGTGCATAATATAACCGACAATGGATTCCCCTGCGTGACCATTTGAACATCCTTGACCGACATCCTCTCACAGTGAGCAAAGGGTTTGGACCGTGGTCATGCCCTGATGAGCAGAGCTGTGCTGTAAGTGCCCTTCGCAATTTTATTGCGACAGCAATTATATGGACACTCCAAGCGAATTTCTGCCGTCGTCGTCGCCGTTGCCGTGAGGTTCCGTATAAAGTCCAAGGGCGATAAAATCGTCGCCGCGCGCTGTATGCTGTATGTGCGCGTGAAAGCACGCGAGGGACTCGCGCTTTCACGGAGAGCGAACGCACGGCAGAACAAACGTGGTGTCTTCCGTCGTGCGAAAGGCCATGGGACGTGGTAAAATTCCCTAGCCAGCGTTGGAAGGCAGCCACTCGCGGAGGACATTATTCTCGGCCCATGGCTTGGCATTGCAACTTCAATGCTAGCAACTAAAGTGCTGTTGAAGTTTCTGCATACCACTAAACTAGACGAGCGGCTCTGGAAGGGTCACCGCCTAATGTGCATAAGCACTCACCACTTCTCTTATCATCATCATCATCCATCCCAGTACTGTCACTCTCCTTCCCTCTTCCCCAGTACAGAATAGCGGACAAGAGCGCACTAGCTCAGGTCGACCTCTGTGTCTTTCCTATCAATAAAATACATATATCCTTCTATACAAACATTTTAAGAGCTTAACATGAAAACAAGAAAATAAAACGTGTGATCAAGCAAACAGACACGTGTCAAGTAAGTTTCGCGATTAAATAAAAAAATAACAATGAACATGCTATGTTTAATAATGCCTTTTTCGTTACTCTACGTTTCCTGCACATCGTTAAATTAGAAATGTTTCAACCTCCTCACACCTAGTCATTTCTTAAAGCGCAAAGGAGGACAATTTCCGTTTTACTCAATGTCAGTTGCTATCGCTTAATGTATACTGCTTAGAGAGTTAACGTGAAACTTGAAGCGGTCACACAGAAGTCAGAGCCGCAATTAATACGCCAGCCACAGAGAAAATAAAAGCTAAGAGATTGCATTCTCCTGCATGTAATATTTCTTTACTGCTGTGTGGCCGGCATCAATCATGTGGCCGGTCATGCGTTCCATGTGTGCAGCGGAGCAACAATAACGTCCGAGTGCACGTACGGAGAGCCTTTAGCAGTAGAGAATCATTCACATACGATCCCGATGCTCAATGCTAAAAATTATATTACGCTAAAATGAACGCGAGAATGAGGCAAAATGCGCAATTTGACTACATAAAAACACATATGGAGGCTTCAAGAACGCTTTCTAGTGGGCGATCAGGAGTACCGTTATGCGCGTCAAAATTTCAAAATTCTCATTTCCTTAACCTACACCGGCGTCATAGGTGCTGCAGAGACCAGCGCCATCCTTCGCGATTCTTAAGACAAGGTTATATTCTAAGCACACACAATAAAAAAGCCAACACTGCCACGTTGACGCCAGACAAAAAAAGAAAGAATCCTTGCAGGAAAGAGTGAGATGCAATTTCATTTGCTAAAATGAAATGGTCCTTTTATACAAGCTAGGGCTTGTATCACTATCACTATTACTTCTTTGAAGAAATCAAATATCCAGCACGGTGCTCGATCAGAGAAGTAGCATGAGCCGAAAGATCATTCAGGCAGGACGTTGCGTCGTGCATGCAGCGAACCGAGTGACCTTCGGGCAACTACAGGCGCCTTGGGAGCCAGGGCGGGAGGAAGCGAACGCAACGGTTGTTGACGACGTGGTCTTCGACGGACTACGCTCCAGCGACACGGCCAGAGGCTGGTGACATGAAGACTGAGCCGCCGACGAAGATACTAGTGCCGGCATTCTCTGCTGGCACGTTTCTGTGGCGACGCTCCAGCGTCTGACTTTGCCAGTCGCGCTGGCACTTCCGGCGCCACCGTAGCTCCTCCGATGAATGCAGGGAGGGGCAGGAAGATGGCTCGCATTCCTGCGCAAGATGGTTGGAGCCGTCATAGCCAGAGCGTCAAGAGGAAGGGAAACGCCCGCTGCAGATGCCACGGGAGTCGCAGGCTGTGGAACAAAAGCCGGAGGGGCGAGAAAAGGCGCCGACATGAACGGTGGCGGAGGCAACGGATACCATGGTGGCGGTGTAAGCCTAAATGCAGGTGGTCCTGCTTCGGGGTGTCGTCGATGCCTCTTCGGTGCGGTCTTCACAGGAATGGGCACGGGCACGGGCACCGGAAACGGAACTTTCATTGCAAGGTCCAACGGCGATGAAACGACCCGAATTATAGTAGATCCCGTGGGTGTTGCTTCGGATCCTGTCGAAATAGGAGCAGGTGTAGCTGGGGGCGTTGCTGCTTTCTTATCCTCGCTACCTTTCTTCTTGGCTTTCTTCTTGCTCTTCTTTTTCCGCTTGATACGGCGCCGCTTGCGAGATGGCGTCTTAGTTTTCTTCGTAGTTTTCTCGCCGACAGCCATGAATATGGCTCCAATGGCACTTACTGCGAATACCGTTAGCATGCCAAACACGGTAGAAATTACCAGTGCCATCCAATGAGCCACTAGATCGTCCGTGAACAGTGGACACGCTGCTTTCATGTCCGTGTCCAAGATCCTATAAGGGGAATAGCAGTCGGCTTTCAGCTGCTTTTCCGTATTGCCAGCAGCTTCCGCTCGCGCTAAGGGCAGGTTGTTCCGTTGTTGCAGAAATGAACGTAGCTCCGCTTCGCCGTCACTGGCGTGAATGGTCAGTGCCTTCTTCGCGCCCTTTGACGGACAGCTGGGCAGCTGCCAGATTCCCGCCTTGCCCTTGGCGGAGCACGATGAGGCTAGTTTGCCGGGAACCATTCGGCAGAATGGGTCTGGCCTGCTGGCTTCCGGCCAGATCTTGGCGGCACCGTCGTCGAGCACGGCATAGGTGCCGTCACGGTACGGCCCACAGACATAAGTATCGGTCAGCACGCACAGCGGTAGCCAGCGTGCGATTATGGGTAACGCCATGGCCATGTGTGCGAGCAGCAGCCCGGCACCGCCGAAAGCGATGAGCGCAATGAAGGTGGGGCTGCGCTTGCCGGCCTCAAGAGATGCCTTGCGCCGGTTCCAGGCGGCGAAGGAAAGCGCAGCAGAAGCCACGGTGACGGTGAGCGCAACGGCGAGCAGGATCATCTGACAAATGGGCACAGGGCCTGTGACCGCCTGCTCCAGCGATTTGTAACCTTCGTAGCGGGCCTCCCAAGCAGAAATTTTTCCCCGAAGATTCTTGATGCCTTTCAGAGTGGTGGTCGCGACCGCATCAAGTGCCTTTTGCGCGCTCGGCGATGCCGAGCTCTTATACTGGTCAACGGCGACCTCGGTGAAGTTTCGCAGTAACTCGAAGGTCCACTCGTATACCTCGGGCAATTTCGCTCCCAGACCGTCGCTCATGCCGTACCAAGTTCTGATCATAGTCATCAGGCAGATGAGCTGGACTCCGGCGCAGGCAAGCAGGATGACTTCGCAGCCGAGCCACATCCCCACGCCGATTGTGGCCGTGTAGCGCCTGAGGCCGAATGCTACGAGTGGTAGCAGAAAAAAGAACGCGACCACAACCACCCCGGTGAAAATATAACACACGAGGGCGACGTAGCCGACGGATGGCTGCGCCGTGTCCAGGAAGGTGTTGAGCGCACCCATGCTGCCGTCGTGTGCCAGGGCCACAAATAGGTCGGCGTTCGTAGGTTCCGTGGTAAGGCTTGCGAGGGCCGAGCGACCTTTGCTGTTAAACATGGGGCTGTAACCACCTTCAGTGTATTCTACATCCAGGTGCACCAGGATCGGCAAGCTCTTCTTTGGTGCCGCTGGAGCCGCCATAGCACCTGGAACGCGTCCGTGTCCAGCGACACGCTGCACTTGCCTGGTGTGCCTTCTTCACAAAGATGGTGTTCGAGAAGGTTCCACGAGCCTCGGCTCGAGGCGCTCGCTTGATGATGATGATGGTGATCCCCGTTTATGCGGCGTGTCCATTGAAGGGTTAGGCCTTGAATTGGGTGGCACAAAGTCGCACGAAATATATAATTATTTTTAGAGAAACAAAAAAATACAAATGTAAAGACTGGAAAACCCGGGATAGTACGTGTATGAATAGTAAGGACTAACTTTAACTATAAATAGTAAGTTATGTAAGAGGTATTTACGAAAGAGAGATCAAAGACCGCATTGATGAAGAAATTGGAGAAATAATTAATTTCAGTGAAATTGTTAGTGAACACAGAACAAGAACAGTGTGTGTGCCTCTTTCTTCTTTTCAAGTAAGAAAGGAATTCATTAGGCCAAGACAAAATATAAACATTGCGTCCTACTCGCGACAAAAATTTAATTCCAAGACATTTTTCATTGATCTTCGCAGCTTGGAATTATAGATCAAGCGCAGTGAAAAATGACTCATTTGATGTCATAGCTTTATGGGTCAACAACGAGAATCGCGCTTTACATTGGCCATAAATCAAAAGAATGCTAGTGCAGCACAAAAATGAGCCGGAGCCAATCGGTGGCTTCAGTTTTCTACAAATTTTCTTCGTTGAAAGAGACAAAATAATTCGATTTTCTTTTCATTAAGAGATCACTAAAGCATCGATTTCTCACATATGTGACTTCTATGTCCAAGATATCGCGTCCTGTTCGTAACGAGGAGTCTGTGGTTGCGTCCGCACGTGTCGTTCAATCGTCGTCGCTGGGAGGCCGCGTCGCATAGACCATATGCCGCGAGCGTGGTGACTGCGGCACGCTCACGACTCTCTGAACCACTCGCGCCGGAGGCATTACCGCCATGCCCATCGGTGACAAGGTCCTTGAACGGCGCATCAACGGCATAGACCTGCGCAGAAACCGCGAGAAGACTGCCGGCTGCTGACGTGCCAGCATCATACTCGGGTTCGGTGCGTAGGCCAGACCACCACTGTAAGGCGTCGGAGCCTCAACGCAGTGGGTAGCGGTGCAGCATTCGCGAGACCGCCCAAGGACAACGGCTGATAGCGCCGGACGACAGGTTGTGGCAGGAGCAGCGGCTACAGGAACCGCCAGTGGTGACATTGCAGGCATTGCCACTGAGGGGCAGGGTGCAAGTGGCGCAGCCGCCATCATCGCTGCCGGTGCCGGCGGCTGCGGGTGAGAGCAGCCTGGCGTGGATACGAGAATGACTTCTGGTCCCGTCTTACAATGATGGTGTCGGCGCGGGCGTCGCATTCGGGGAACCATTACGGGAACAGGAACGGGCACCTCGACCTCCAGGTAAATGGGTTCCGGCGGAGGAGGAGGAGGTGGTGGTGGTGGAGATTTCTTCTTGGTCTTTTTTACACGTCGTTTGCGGACGACCTTTCTCGGCTTCTCTTCCACAATTTTCTCCTCGCCTATGGCCAAGAATATAATAGCGATCGCGGCGGCTGCCAACGCACCGACCAAGCCAAAGATGGCGGAGATCACCAGCGCTATCCAGTAGGCCAACAGCTCGTCCGTGAACAGAGGACACACTGATGTCATATCCGTGTCGAATATCTTGTACGGGTAAAAGCAGTCACCGTCGATCTTCTTTGCTGCCGCTTTACTAGTTGAAGATGGCTTATTTCCATTTGGCTTTTGCAGTGCGACCAGTTCGACCTCAGCGTAGCGACGTATTGCTAAAAGGGACTTGTTCGTGCGCCCACTTGTACAGTTTGGCAACTGCATGATGCCAGTTGTGTTCTTCGTCGCACACTTGGAAACTAGAGTACTTGGCACCAGACGACAAAAGGGGTCGGGTCTGTTCGACACAGGCCATATTCGGGCAACGCCGTCGTCCAGCACAACGAGCACGTCGTCCCGAAATGGCGCGCAAAGGTACGTCTCTCCCAGCACGCAGACGGGCAGCCAGCGTGCGATCATTATCAGCGCGACAGCCACATGCGCAAATAGGAGCACCGCGCCGGCCATGGCGACGAACGCCACAAATACGGGACTGCTTTCGCCTTCCTCGAGAGCTTTCTGACGCCTACTCCAGGCGAAACAGGCGAGCAGTGCCGAAGCTAGAGCTACGGTGAGAGCCACTGCGAGTAAAGCCACCTGGAAGATTGTCAGCGAGCCAATCAGCAAGTGCTTGAGCGCCTCAGTGGCCACCGTAGTAGGTTTCCCAGGCCGTTATATTGCCCGCCATCCACTTAATGCCGTTCATTGTGGTAGCAGTGTCCTGGTCGAGCTTTTTCTGGACTTGCGGCGTCCTTCCTTTCTTGAGCTGATGGAAGGTCAGATTGGTGTAGTTCATGAGCAGCTGGAACGTCCAGTCGTAGGCTTCGGGCGATTTTGTTTCCAGGCCATCGTACATACCGTACCAGCTTGAAATCATGGTCAGGATGCAAATGAGATTGACGAGTGCGCAGGCCAGCAGCACAACTTCGCAGCAGAGCCAGGGCAGAAGACCAACTTTGGCGGAAAAGCGCCGTAGACCAAACACCGCCAGCGGCAGAACAACGAAGACCTGAAGCACAACCAAACCCAGCAGGATGTAGCACACAAGTATCACGCTGTTAATGGACGGCTGTGCTGTTCCCAGGAAGCCTATCAACGCACTCATGCTGCCCTCACGTGCCAGCTCCGCGAAGAGGTCGGCGTCCAGCGGCTGCGTGGTCAAGCCACTAAGTATCGAGCGACCCTTGTTGTTGAACCATGGGCTCGAACCACCTTCACTGTAGTCCAGTTCAATGACTTCCAATACCGACGATTTCTCTTTGCCACTCGACGATGCGGCCATAGTCTGGGCAGGTAACGGGAGCTAATGTAGGTGTCGATCCTTGTAAATAAGTTATGGTCGCTCGTCCTCCTAGCTTCGTCTTCTTCTTTCTTTGTATTGTAGCGCGCTGTCAAAATCTACGATTGCCTTTAGATGGTGATAACTTGTTTTTAATTCGGATAATTTGCCACAAGGCATAACAACAAATAAAATTAAAATTATTTAAATACAGACATGCATCATCTTCATCATCAGCCTATATTTATGTCCACTGCAGGACGAACGCCTCTCCCTGCGATCTCCAATTACCCTGTCTTGCGCTAGCTGATTCCAACCTTGGCCTGCAAATTTCCCAACTTCATCACCTCACCTAGTTTTCTGCCGTCCTCGACTGCGCTTCCCTTCTCTTGGAACCCATTCTGTAACTCTAACGGTCCACTGGTTATCTACCCTACGCATTACATGGCCTAAGCTCCATTTGTTTCTCTTAATGTCAGCTAGAATATTGCGCTATCCCCGTTTTCTCTCTAATTCACATCGCTCTCTTCCTGTCTCTTCAAGTTAGGCCTAACATTTTTCGTTCCATAGATCTTTGTGCAGTCCTTAACTTGCTTCTCGAGCTTCTTTTTAACCTCCACGTTTCTGCCCCATATGTTAGCACCGGTCAGGATTTGGCAATACCTAACGTATGCCCTCCAACCCAATTTTATTCTTATGTAAATTTCCTTCTCATGATCAGGGTCCCCTGTGAGTAACTGACCAAGATAAATGCACTGCTTTATAGATTCCAGAGGCTGATTGGGGATCCTGAGTTCTTGCTTCCTTGCCAGGCTATTCAACATTACCTTTGTTTTCTGCATAATAATCTTCAACCCTACTCTTACACTTTCTTGGTTAAGGTCCGCAATCATTTGTTATAATTCGTCCCCATTGTTGCTGAAAAGGATGTCACGTGCAAGCCGAAGGTTGCTGAGATATTCGCCGCTGATCCTCACACCTAAGCCTTCCCCGTCTAAGAGCTTGAATAGTTCTCTAAGCATGCAGTGAACAGCATTGGAGAGATTGTGTCTCCTTGTATGACTCCTTTCTTGATAAGTAACTTACTACTTTTCTTGTGGAGAACCAAGGTAGCTGTGGAATCTTTATAGATATTTCCCAAGACAGTGATGTACGCCTCCTGCACTCCTTGGTTACACAATGCCTCTATGACTGCTGGTATCTCTACTGAATGAAATGCATGTTCATAATCTATGAAAGTAATATAGAGAGGTTTATTGTACTCCGCAGATTTCTCGATTACCTGATTGATGACATGGATGTGATCTATTGTAGAATAACCCTTCCTGAAGCCAGCCTCTTCTCTTGGTTGACCGAAGTCAAGTGTTGCCCTGATTTTATTGGAAATTATCTTGGTGAATATATTATACAGTAAGCAAGCTAATGGGCCTATAATTTTTCAATTCTCTAGCGTCTTCCTTCTTATGTATGAGTATAATATTATCATTCTTCCAGTTCCTTGGTACACTTGAAGTCATGAGGCAATGCGTGTAAACGGCCGAATTCTTTTTAAGCATCATATCTCCTCCATCTTTTATTAAATTGACTGTTGTTCCATCTTCTCCAGCCGGTTTTCCCCAGGGTCATGTCTTCCAAGGTCCTTCTAACTTCATCACTAGTTACCGAAGGAGCCTCTGTATCCTGTTGTCAGCAGCGTTTGAGACATATTACCGCGCGTCACCTCAAACGCTGCTGAAACGTAGGCATCACGTGCCGCTGCCCGTCCCACTTCTCTCCCCACTTCACACGAGGAATCGGGTAACTAGGGAGCCTACATGCAACGCTCTTGCCGCCACCTGCTGTGCCAGCCGCCGAGACGCCGCATTTCGAAGCCCTTCCTGGACACTGCACGGGGGACTCGAGCAGTTAACGCGGACGCGAGGAGAGATCAGAGGACATAGGGCATATTGTGTGGTACAATTACGCAAGCAAATGCGTTTCACATACACTGCATATGAAAACATTTATTCAAATAAACAAGAGAGAGTAACGTACAAGCAGTGATGCTCATACATTGAAACGCACACATTAAAATACAGTTCAAGATAAAAAAAAAAACTTCCCGTACGCTCATAAAATAGGGCTCAATTGGAGGACAGAATATATATGGTGACATTGTTTTTGAAAGTATGATTAGACTTGTCTTCACCATGGATTGTGGTCATTATTACAGAATGATGGTTAAGGAACTTCCACCCTGCAATACGTGAACGATAGTAAATATTCAACCCAGCCATTACAAAATATCTTGAGCATGTTTTTGAACCTGCGTTGGAGGTGCTCGACCTTGTTGATACACGTCTCACGTTGTTATCACTTGATACGCGTGCATGCATTGCAATACTGAAGACTGGTCTGTCGAAGGTATCCCGCTGCCTTCATTCAAAGGGCGTTCGTTGACAGCGAGCATTACGCCGTGGACATGGTACTTTACCAGCTCACGCAGTCGCTTCTCAGCTTTATGCTACAGCTGTTAGCAGTGGAAACAATCTGTGCGCAATTAAACAGCACTGTTTTAAGAGAAAACACTCTGCTGCTCTAACCGAAGCTAAGGATGTTCTTCCGTGCGCATAGAGCTTCGCGGCAGAATTACGCCACAATCAGTATCAACGAGCTCAACGTCGGACGAGAATACCATCGGGGAGCAAGAACTTGTGATCTTGAAGGTTTTATTGTTCTTTTGTGTTCCACCACAAAGGCGTTGCTCATTACCAACATTACAAGTTAATTTTAATCATTATTGATAAAGGTGGCTGTGGCATTAACGGTTTCGTCAATAAATGTATTCGATCTTCATTGAGCCTCATTTCCTAGCTTCACCAGCTCCGAATTAGCGAAGCTGATAAATTAAACTGGCACTACCAACAGTTGATCGAAATCGCTCAAGTCACAAGCCACATATATTATTCACAGTCGGCATGTTTCCACAGAATGTCTGGCGCATTAAGCTCTGTTTCTTCTTAATTTATTAGTTAGGAGGCAGCGGCATATCGACATAGCTGTCGCCGATTGTCTGTCCATTGCTTCTTCTTAGAGATGTCAGGGGCGGATCACTGTCATTCGTACCACCTCCTTGACCGAGATCGGCTCGTGTTGGGTTTCGAGTCGCTGCGCACGGTGCCGCACGACTTGCACGCCGTGCACGTGGAGCAGCGGGGTGACGAGGTCGGCGACGGGCCACCGCGGGACAACGAACGCTGCGGCGACGGCGAGAAGCGCCGCGAGCACGACCGCTTCGACTTGGGCACCTTGGTCACGTAGACCGGCGACGAAGCCATGGCCAGCCCCGGGTCTGGTGAGCGCCTCCGGCGCATCAGCTCCTCAATGCAATCGCGACACGCCTCGGGCTCAACGGCAACCTCGGACTCGCTGGTTTCCGCAGGCGCCAGCTTGTCGTACCAGTCGTGGTCCTCCAAGATCTCCATCACGTTGGGTAACTTCTGGCGGGCCGACCTCGACGACCGCTGCGGCGATGAGGGCCGCACTTCCTCGAGAAAGACTCTCTCGCTTTGAGGCACGACGCGCACTATCTGCGGCTGATGCGTAGCTGCCGCGCCGCCGTACCTGGCGCCATCGGGAGAGCCCTTCTGTAGGCGGCATTGCGGCGGGCAATTGTCGCACTGCAGACCACCGACGATGGTCGTCCCGGCGACCGGTTGCAGGACACGGCCACCCTGGAGTGACGAAGGCGCGATGCAGTACGCAGTGTTCTTTGAGAGCCCAGAGAGCCCTGCACGGGCACGCACTTTATGCCGCCGCCACCGCCGCCAACTATCTGCTGACTTTTGGCATTGCGCCGGGTCCAAGTAGTACACGCTCTTTGAGCCTTGCCTCACTGTGCTACCCATGGCGGCCACGCTTCTTCCAGCTTCTTGCCAAGGCTTCACCTGGTCTTCGGCTCAGGGACGCTGCGCCTGGCAGCAGGGAATTTAGGCTGGCGGAGTCGTCGTTTGGGGCGCAATTTCGCGACGAGCTTTCAAGCGTCGTCGTCTCAGGCCGAATATAGACGAACGGCGGCACCGATCTTCCAGCCGCCCGAAGCGCCCCTCAGAACGTGTACACGTCAAGCTGGCATCACATGCATCAAGTGTGTCGATGATGATTATGATAATGATGCCGATGATTATAATGATGATGATGATGATTGGTGTTACGTCATCGTCCTCGGAAGCCCTGGGGCGGTGGAGACCCCACCGTAAAACATGGAGAAGCGCGCCCAAAGGTTGGCATGCGACGACACGGAGTAGCAAAGCACCAGACGCGAACCAACCCAGTTAAAACAACCGTTTATTACTCGTGTGCACGTGTACTTATGGAGCAGGGACGAGGTCGTGCCATCGGCGCTGTGCCATTGCCGCTTGGAGCGTCCCAGTGGGCACGGTAACCAACGAGTGCGACGTTGACCATCGTATAGCATTGGATACAAAATAAAATTCTGGTGGGGCACGCGTAAGCCGGCGTTTCTATTTCTTTGTGCATGTTCTTGCTATTGTGTGCAACTTTTGTTAAAAATCCCCCTTTTTTTCTCATGCGGGCTAAGTAAATATGGAGTCTACAGTGTAACAAAGGTTTGTTTGCGAACGTAAAAAGTTGCGAATGGGACTAACAAAACATGGATGCTACCCTGTTTGCTTCTGGCTGTGAAAATATTTTCCACCAACAATACCTGATAGTGCACGGTTGGAGCAAAAAGCATAAACGCTACTACTGCAAGAAGAAATTAACAATAGCAAATAATGGTTTGTTCCCACCTGTACAGAAAAATCAGTGTCTGCATCTATTTTTCTTCATTGCCGTGTTTTCCACGACTACAAGATAAAGAAGTTACAGAAGGCACGCGAGAGCGCGCGGCGCGCGCTCCTTCAAAAGAAGAAGCCAGCAGAGCCGCCCGGTCCCCATCGAACGGCGGTCAGCTAGGCAAGTTGTCCTTTTCCACAAATATTCCCTACCGGCAATTCAGACTTTACTGATCATCTATGAGAATAACGCTGGCATAATTGCTGCGAAGTTTTCATTGGCGCACCTTCATGTGTAAAAATGTTCACGCTGCTTATGTGTTACTCAGGCCCTCCAGTTGAACAGTGCAGAATAATGCGATCTATTTTCATTCCAGAAGCGTTCTCCTACATGGATAAAAACCTTTGAGGGCATTACCGGATCACTTCTTTCGCTGATAAAAGAATATACGAAGAAAAATATACAGTCGGCAGGCGAGAACGGCCAAAAGCGTTCCTGCAGTTCGCGCTTATTAGGCGTATACATGTGATTGCGACAGCAGGTCTGCGCCGCTTTCGTATTCCTTCTTGCAATCACCCAAGTTTACAGTAATTTTTTTTACTGACACTGCGAGGCGCGCAAAGTTTCTGTAACAAGTCGGTTCTTATTGCCGAACGTGAAAAAGAAATATTCTTTTTTTGTAATACCACTGTTAGATGCTGAAAGTAACATGTCCAAGCTCGTGGACATAAGAACCACCCCTGGATGTCTTGAAGATAATGTTTTGCTAAATAGAGAGATGATGTGACATTGGGAGGTGTGTTGGCATAATAACACTGCATCCTGAACTTTCATAGCGTATCGCGGTACTATAGGAACTCCTTCAATGTTGCTTTTCGTTGTCTGTAATGTAAAAACGGTATATTACGAATCTGCGTAGAATTTTCTGGAAGGCCAATGGGAAGAATATTGCTAAACCACTTTCTTATGATGGCAAGGCAAATGGGGTGGCGACAAAGAAGCGCTTAACTATAACTGACAGTTTATTGCAAACTGCAAGTAATGATTAAAAATAGACCATCTGCATGCGCACTGTCCCACAGGCTTCTCGTATCTATTCCTTGCAGTTCGCACTAAAATTTCAGTTGTTCAGTGCTTATCCTGTGTACTTCGTATCTCTGTGTCGCCGTCCCTGTTGCACTGCCGTCATAATGAACTTGAACCAACTCACTCAATTTCACACCCCATTTCAAGCCACTTCTGTACAGTTCCACAGTTATTTGACTTCATATTCGTCATGAATACTTTACTTAATCAATTTCGAGTTATATTTTTAAAGGATTGAAGTTGATCTGCATTATAATGTACAAGTGGTCTCATAAGGAGATAGCGACGATGTCTGGCATGCATTTCGAGTAAAATGTTTCTCTGAAAGCTGCGCACAACTTTAATTACATGGAGAGTGAAAGCAGTGTTCACTTGTGTTACTAATGTAATCATTTCTAATGATCATATTAGGGAAACAAGAAAAATTTCAGCACTTTCCATACAACTGGCTCTATTAGCATAAAAAGTTTCGTTTTTCTTTTTTTTTTTCTTTTGCTACAGGTTCAACAAGAAAAGTTGGTCTCCATCTACGTAGTGCCACTAGAAATTTAAAAGTGCATTATTTCTTTCCTTTACAGGCAAAGTAGTATATCGTAACAGTCCTGGGTTCAAAAAACACCCTACAAGTTTGTCTTCATCCTGGGTGTTGGCTGCTTGCAAAAATACAAATTCTATATGAAGCTAATACAACGCATTCAATTGCTCATCCAGACCAATTGAATGCTGCAAAAGCTTAAACGTTATTACTCGCCTTTCCGGGAAATGCAGCAGTGCAGCATGTCAAATGCTGTTGACGTCTAATTGCCACGGCAACACGGAAGGCCACTCCAGTTCGAGAGTCTGAGCAGATTCTTACGTAGCCGTAACCTTACTCATCTGAAACAATCTTCGCAACGCACCATGTAGGTGAAAGACGCTTGTCTGTTCATATTTGATTTTGTGCTTGGCATCAGCTGTTAATTATTGGGACTGTCAGTATGGCTGTCTTGCAAGGGCGTAACCAGAGTGAAGGGGGGGGGGGGGGGGGGGCACACCTAACACATGTCCCAAATTGCGGTGTATCAGGGTTAACTAGCATACAACGGCGTGGACAACACACGCCAGCTACACAACTACCCCCTCGCCAGGTCAGTTACGTGCCTCCCTCCCCTCCGTGAAAGATTCCTGGCTACGCCACTGTTAACTTGCGCCACCCGTACGTACCCTTTGGCCGAGCAGCATCTTTCACCACTCACACAGCGCTTCGCAGTGTGTTGACAAAGGCCACACGTGCACTGCCACCACTCGAGGAAGCGTGCCTGCAGTCTCACTAGTGCGGATATTTGGCCTCGGCAGGGCTGACTTCAGGATGCACTTGTTGGTTGTTTCAGGGGACCAGCATGGGCGTGGTGTACGATCTGTACACGATCGTGTGGAAGGACGTGTACGTGCAGGCCATCAAGCGCCACTACTACGTGACCGGCGTCGAGGTGGTCCTCATCATCCTCTCGTTCTTCGCCGTCGAGCACGACCGACCCATACTGCCGACCAAACACTGCGCCAAGCCGCCCTGCTTGCACTACTCCGAGCCACGCGAGTACAATGAGCGGCACCTTAGAAACTTCAGCTGCCCGCAGCTGGTAACGTGCTTTTACCGCGAACGGCGGTTTTTGCCTATGTCTCCAACATACTTTCGGTATCGGAATAACACGGAAACTACGCGTCATTGCCGTACGTGGCGGCATACAGCCTGTCCGATTTAGGCCCAAACCTGTAGCCTATTTCTGACCCATTAGCTCCATTCACTAGAAGTGAAAAGTGTTGTAGGCTTTCGATACCCTTCATCTCAGCTAGGCAGCAAATTTGGGCGTTATCACGACAGTCTTCTCGAGACCGCCATGATTCGTTTATATATATATATATATACATATATATATACATATATATATATATATATATATACATACATACATACATACAGGGTGTTTCAGCGAACACTTTCAAAAATTCCTAAAGGTTGCCTGTGGCAGATAGCACAATTCTAGTTCATGAGCTGGTCTACTTGAAGAGGCGGACATTACTTGCACAAGAAATTTAAATGAATACTCGAATAATTAAGAAAAGTTCACTAATTAAGTTTTTAACTAATTACCTGATGGCCCATATTGCAATTTACAAATTGTAGCCGTGGAGTTCGCAAGGCGGATCCACTTGGACCGAATTCTCGGGATGACACCAGTTTCGAGATAATAATTCCCGAACTTTGCGGCGAAATCCATTGCCGTTCCAGTTAGTATCTTAAGAAAACGTTGCTTTATGCATTGAAGCGCAAAATTAACTGGAACGCCAAGGCATTTCTCCGGAAAGTTCGGGAATATCTTGAAACTGGTGTCATCCTGAGAATTAATTCCAAGTGGATCCGCCTTGCGAACTCCACGGCTACAATTTGTAAATTGCAATATGGGCCATCAGGTAATTAGTGAAAAACTTAATTAGTGAACTTTTGTTGATTAGTCGATTATGCATTTCAATTTTTTGTGCAAGTAATGTCCGCCTCTTCGAGTAGACCAGCTGAATAATTAGAATTGGGCTCTCTGCCACAGGCAACCTTAAATAAATTTTGAAAGTGTTCGCTGAAACACCCTGTATATATATATATATATATATATATATATATATATATATATATATATATAACTTGAAATACATTTCAATATCGCATTTCCTTGAATGAACACTATTGCTCGTATGTTACTATCTTGTGTTTACTTGAATGTATGTTGTGTTTTCACATGCAATGTATATGGGGCTCGACACACGTATATATTACTTGCACCACTGTACCACTGTATGTTGTACGTCTTTTTTTTTTTCTTGCCGCGTTTTGTGTAAAGTCATACGGAGGGAGAAGCTTAGATGCTTTGTCAGGCATTTGTTTGCTTTTATGTCAGTCCTCTTGAGAACTGTGCATTTGTTAAAAACAAACTCGACTCATGAGTAGGAGGTGATGTCTCAAAGAAAACATAGTGAACTGGTAGGCTGGTGTCAATTCTTAAGCTTCCTTCCACTCGGCCTCCACCCTGGCTCGAGAAAGTGTAAGGCATGAAGAGTCGCCCCTTGGTAGAACTGCACTCACGGCTTTTAATAAACGCTTAACATAATTCCCATTTTCTGGGCAAGAATGGCCATACCCAGGACCTTCCAGCTGGTATTCCAAGGAACTGAAATTCAAAACGTGTTTCTCAAGCGACTCCCTATCGCAGAAATTGCCGAGGACCATTATGTAAGCGCAGTGCCTACATCAATGGAAGGCGATGGGGCTCAGCACTCAGTGTAGCCAGGAAAATAATTCTAATCGTAGCCTGCTTGTCAATAAACATGGCGCAGTGCAGTATCGTCTCAGTTTTCCTCCTTACCATTCCATTCGTACCCCAGGTGAGAGAATCCCCAGGCTTATGACTGAACGTGTAAGCGCAATCTGAACGATCACGTAGAAAGAAACAGACACAAACAGACAGCGCTACTTTCAACTATAGATAAATAAAGTAGCGCTGTCTCTGTGTGTCTGTTTCTTTCTACGTCATCGTTCAGTCTCACTTACACGTTCTATCATACATTTTAACCAACTAGCCCGCCAACGTGTTTTAACTCTATACCTAACTCTTCGAACAGACCCTTCCTCCTATTGCTGCCGATGACACGCTTTGTTCGCACCGCACTTCAGGTGCTGTACGCGCCGAGCAAGATCGGCGACAAGCTGTTCCAGTCGGCTTTCAAGGACGACGACAAGGTGCGCGTGGCGGGCTTCGAGACGGTGGAGAACATGCTGAACGCCTTCCACAAGGTGTCGCCGAAGCCGAAGCGCGGTCCCGAGCAGCGGGTCGTCGCCGTCACGCTGGGCGAGAGCGGAGCGGCCGTCTCGAAGCACGGGCTCGCGTTCACCGTCAGCTTCTACGACGAGTTCGCGTACATGTCGAAGCGGCTCAACGGGTACGCGCTGTTCGAGCCGCTGCCCAACCCGGTGACGCAGCGGGAGAGCGTAGCCTGCCTCCAGCTGGCGCTCAGCCAGGCGCATCTCGCATCTGTGGCGGCCGACACGCAGTACACCGAGAAACCTTACAGCATAGCCACGCATCGAATCGCCGAGGGTGCGTCACTCAGTTCGTTGCTGAACGCGAAGCTGTATGGTTCGCCGCAAGACAACCAGATATGATAACTGGTTCTAATAGGCAACAACAGTACAGTACGGAAGCCACCTTTCCCACTCATGGTTCGACGGTTGCCATGGCTTCGAATGCGTTTGTGCTTTGCAGGAGGTACATATATAGCGCGATTCTCAGTGCAATGCAGTGTATGTCTGGCCGTACCGGCAACTGCGACGGAAGTGTTTTCAGCAACAGTGGCAGCAGCCATATCGTTACGAGTTGCCGCACGCCGTATCAGACACCGCGTCGCACCATGCGTCGGGCACTGCGATCTGCCGCAGCTCTCATCCACAATAGCAGAAACAAACTCTACGAGATTTAATTGAAACTACAAATCGCGTAGACGGTAACTGGTGCAAGCACAATCCCGAAATTTCACGCAGGCTAGAGTCAAGGAACAGATCGGACGCAAATGGCTTAGCTAGAGTGGAAGATCGCAGAGCATCATAGCTGGTACGTTTTCTTCATTAAAAGCAAATGTAGATATTGTTATATTGTAATATATTTATACAACTTTCTTTTCCCATTTAATCCCTAGTTTCTTTCTGCTCTTAATCTATATATATATATATATATATAGTAGGGTTGTTGAATGGGCCAGACAATATATCGTTGCACATAATTTTAACGTACGCGTATATACAGGGTGTCCCAACTATCATGCACCATGATTTAAAGATATGCAAATGCCACGTATCTGGACGCAACCAAGGTAATGCAGTTTGCTATCGCTTGCGGATACTCAGATTATTTTTTGCATTCCACCTAATTACATAATTCGCCTTAATTAATTAATCGACTTCTCAAATATTATAATTAGATGAAATGTGTCAATGAGAAAATTGTAGAGCAACATGAAAAACTCCCTATTCAGCTTTCTGTTGCTCAATACGTGCTATATAAGAGGGTTTTTCAGAGTGTCAAAGAAGCCCGCAAATACACGCAACATTGCCGCGCGACTGACCGCGCGAGGCACTTCACTTTCAATTCCCTTTTCTTTATTATTTTGTAGATTTCTCTTTCAACCACAGCTGCTTTCCTTGGCTTCATTGTCTATCGGCTTTATATGGTCGTGGTTAAAAATCGAGCCCCTCGGTTTCCCTTCTTCTCTAGTTCATTCATAGCGAGGGTCTGGAATCTGGCAGCCTTGATGCCATTAGATAGCATACGAGGGCTCTTTAGCCATGTGCCTGCTCTCCCAAATTCACATGTTACGTAACCCCATCAAACAATAAAGGATGTTCCACATCTGCCCAACAAGGCTTTGAGCGGCGCTGGCTAACATTCTCAGAGCTAGATCTAGTAAACCTAGATACCCAAGTTAGTGGACGGGTTGATAGCTGTCGTCGTAGCACAATTGGTAGTGCAACACATGCGTAATGAGGAGATTGTGAGTTTCTGCGCCCACCGGCGACAAGTTATCTTTTCGTGCACTTTCATTTCTCTTTTCTTATTTTTCTTTACGTTTACATTTCAACCACAGCTGGTTTCCCCGATGCTTTCCTTGGCCTCATTGTCTGTCGGCTCTATTTGGTCATGATATAAATATACATCGCAAAACGTCTTTAATGTAAGCATCGCCTGCAATTGGCCGTTCCCGCGGCCATGGTCTCATCACGCTGATTGCTATTATGACAGGTGGGCACCTGAGCACCAGTCAAAGAAAAAATGCAGTTATGTGGGTGTCTTGCAATTATGGCATTGGATTTTTTTTTTATCTTAAAGGTACCCTGCAACATAATTTCTTCAAAGTAGAGTGGAATCATTTTAAGGAGTATATACCCGCAATAAATATTCAAAACTGCATAAAAAGTAAAGGAGATATAAAAGCGCAATGCTTAGTTTTCCTTAATTCCTCCTCAGCACGTTTCCTCTCAGCTGTGGCAGCGCCCATAACATTGCCCTTCGGTGATCACTTTACTACTTTTTTTTTTCTTCTGTGCTGCATCTGTGTTGGCATCTGAAAAACGCGCCCGGTACCCGAAAATGAGTGGTGCCAAACGTTTGGGACACGTTAACAACCACCGCTTGCCCACTAGCTGGAATATTGGAGGGATATACATGCGTGCATGAGCTATCACTCGGGAGTATACCGCATGATCATTAACAATAGCCCAACGACTGGCGTCTATAAAGTATCGATCGAGTTTATGACATTATAGTTTGGGCATAATAGAGAGGCCTCGAAAACCACAGTAGAGACAGAGCGATTTTATATGTCAGTTCCTGAAGCATGCAGCGGAATGATGTCCGATTCGCATGTTCATGAGAGTGGTGCAACACATGTACGCCAACTCGGTAAGATCACGAATGTTTTCTTACCGTGTTCAAAAAGCGTTGCAGACATACTACTGTAAGTAAGACTTACTAGAGTGACTACGTACACGACGTCCTTCTATACGAGAAATAGCGCCACATTTCTTCTTGGTATTGCAGGGCCGTACCCGCTCGACGTGCCCTCCCACCGGTGGCTGATGCTAATCCGGTTGGGTGTCGGGTACTTGGTGCCCTTCTGTTTGATTCTGTCGCGCGTGGTGGAGGAGACGCAGCAGGGTATGCGTGAGAAACTTCGCCTGGTGGGCCTCCGCGCCACCGTCTACCGCTCGGGTCACTGGATGGCTGGCTTCTTCTCGGGGATCGTGAGCGTCATCATGGTCATGGCCTACATGACTGCCGTAGAGAACACCACTGATAATGGCTCGCAGGTGGGTGCACTTCTTCAACAAGCCGGTGCCCCTATGGTGCACATGTGTTGACTTATTACCAGCGCTTCAATCTTACAGACGTTATGTTTACCGAAGCCCATATTTTCGCATTCTTGTTCGCTTACAAAACAAAATTAAAGAGCAACTTTCAGCGACGAATGGCGTAAGCACTGGGATACTGGTCTCCAAAAGTTTACTCCGAACTAGCTCAAGTAACTTAGGCCACCCGGAATAAAACTATTGACTTTAGACTTCATCGGTTCGAAATGAATTCCGTATTTAAGAATATATAGGCAGCTGCTCTTGGGCTTGTTTTATTGCACGGCTAAGCTTCGAATATATGTGTAGCTGAGGAAGGCCACAATGAAAAAAGAAACACAGCAAATACATTGAGGTTCGCCTTTATGCAATCTTCTGGATAAAGGCCGATCACTATCCGTGGCGTGGAAATAAATTGTTCCTTATTTCGTGGTAGCGTCACTCAGTTTTTAATTACAGTTGTAAGACAAGTTGTAAGACAAGCGCAACGGCTGCCATCTGTCGGTAGACTGTAAGTACCAGTATAATACTCGTTTGCCCATGCGCGCTCTTGTGCTTACAGGCTTTCCTGGACGGCACAAGCAAGCTGGTGGTTCTCATCTGCTTCGGCTTCTTCACGGCGCAGTACATATCGAAGGCGATGCTTCTTGCGCTCTTCTTCAGAGACACTGCACTGGCTGTGGTGTTCGGTGTTCTGTACTGGCACATCAGCTACGTCATGCCCTGCGTGATTCTCGAAGATCTGCAGGGTCGCGCGGCCCATTACATCCTCCTGGATCGCTGGACCAAACTACTCACCGCAACGCTGCCATGTGTTGGCATGCACTGGTGCTTCCGCATTATCGGCTGTGCCAACGTTGTCGGTAAGAATGCGTTTTTCTTATTGCGTCTCATTTCTCTACCACATGCTACATCACGTTAGGAAAAGCAGAAGGAGCTGTTCCAGCCCAAACGGTCACAAAACCACGCATGTCTTTGAGAGATCTTGCTGAGCATCGAAGCATACGTGCTTCTGGCTACGCAGGTGCCTTGGCCTTCCGCCTTAGCGTGCATCGCAAACAAATTAAGTGCTGCTGTAAAAAAGAAACACGGTTAATTTATCGTTCAGCCCTCTAGAAGAACACTACAGCAGCACTACTCCTATGCAGCATGTCCATCGCTTAGGACATGCTGCATTGAATGGTTGCTGCGTTGGAAGCCCATGTGACGTTACCCCTCAGCACATGTGACTCGACGTTACGCATGCAGGCGAGCCGTACACGTTCGCCTCGACGACCTCCTATGTGCTAGAGCTGGACAATGTGACCATGTTCGAGATCTGGACGGTCATGCTGATAGACAGCCTCGTCAACATCGCACTGGGGTGGTACTTCAGCCACGTTCTTTCATGGTACATTGGCGTACCATATGTGCCATGGTTTCCTTTCATGTACCGCTACTGGCTACCCACACAGAAGGGCTTGTTCCAACAGGTACCACCATCCATACCCGATGGACTCAACTTTGAGCAGTATCCCGTAGACAAGGAAGAGGTCGTCTTTGTGAACAGGTTTGTTTCGCTTTTATTGCTATCAATGAAACCGAAATGGGAAAACTCGGAACTTGTTTGTTGATTATCAAGCTCATGCGTACGGAACAGTGTACCCCTGATTGTTGATATTTATGAAGATAATCTATTGACAGCTGTCCCAGAAACTTGGGGCTGAACGCGTACTTTTTCAAGTGCCAAATGAAAAGCAGCAGCACATCGTTGTTCTTGCTGTTCCAATTTCTTTCTCGTGCTTATCACTGCTATCCCTCTGTGAACGTGAGCAGGTTGGAATACGAGAGGAAGCAGAAGCACGTCCTGCGGGACACGAGCTTCAAGGCATACCAGGGAGAAATCATGATCATTTTGGGCCCCAGCGGAGCAGGAAAGACAGCACTCGTGAACATTATCAGCGGTAGTGCGGTCGCTACACAGGGTCAGGTGAGCGATGAGATTTGGTTGATTTGATTTTGGGAGTTTCAGAGGAGGCTGGGCTGAGCGAAAGAGTGATGTTGAGTGACTATAGCCCTGAATAAGCGAGGTTGCTTCATCCCGTGCGTGTTCGTAGGTGATCGTGGACGGCTACGACGTGGCCGTGCAGACGCCGCGTGCCCGCGAGCTGATGGGCGTAGTTCAACAGCGCGACGTTCTGTTCTACGACCTGACTCTGGCCGAGCATTTACTCTTCTTCGGGGCGCTCAAAGGACTCACCGGGGATGCCTTAATGCACCGCTGCGTGGAGCTCCAAGACATGTTCGGTCTTGGCACCGTCGCCCATGTGCGCGCCAACCTACTTCAGGAGGGGCAGAAGCGCGCCCTAGCCCTCGCCATAGCCATAGTGGTACCACCTAAGGTATTGTCAACATGCGATTCCTTTTGAATCTTTTTCGTACTTTCACAGTGCAAGCGGCGATCGTACGGGGTGTAGACGCCATCAAGAAAGTGTTGAGAAATGGGTGAGATAGCACCTTGATAGCGATGTCGTGATGTGAGGTGTTGGGAGCGAGAAAGCGCAGTCGTTTGTTGTTTCCGAGTAACAAATGCAATCTTTTTTCCATCCAAAAAAGTTCCACCAGTCTTTTGATGAAGCAACACGTAAGAGCACTGCACAGAGCTGGATATAGAGAGTTTCGGATTTAGGCGAGTTTGTTGCCCCGCTGACAACGGTGTCCTGGTGGTAGCCAGTTTGGAAGATAGCTCTGGTTGAGATAAATTTCGCAGAGTCGGGAATATATCCGACTTACTCAAAGCGCACTGCCACAAAAGCAAGGGCTTAGCGTTAGCGTTGCGTGATACACACTGCGCACGCCAGGTATGCACGTGACGCTGGCTTCTTTCGGTATTTTGAGTTCACCGCTAACGCATATACAGGGTTTCCCAGCTATCTTGCAGCACGGTTTAAAAAAAGAGGAACAGCGTTACGCGAAGCAAACCTAGTGCCTATTGTTTCCAGTGCAGTGGAGTAGCCGCCAGTAATTTTTTCGTTGCTGAGATTTAATTGGCTAATTGTAATTAATTATCGAACTCGAGAAGTACTTCCCTAATTATGAAAGTGTCAATGAGAAAATTGTAGAGCAGCATGAAAAACTCCCGATACAGCTTTCTGTTGCTCAATACGTGCTGCATAAATGTGTTTTCCGAGCATGAAAGAAGCCCACGAATACAAGCAGAATTGCCGCGCGACTGGCCGCTCGAGGCACTTTGTGTGTATTCGCTGTCTTGGTGCTTCACTGTCTCCTCTCTTCTGTCCCCTTTTCACAGAATTCATTTCGCGCCACAGACAAGTTTACCTAGGAAATAAGTTCTTTACGCTATTTTTAAGCACTGTATTATCAAGTAGTACGGGAACACTTGAAAGGGGAGTTAAATATCAAACAATTACTCCAGCAAAATAAATTGCCAGCACTCGCTTTCTTAAAAAAGTTTAGCTCAGGAGGAATGCAGAATATGTTAGCACGTAGTTCTGAAGCAAAAAACGTTGTTCGGGAATGAAAATAATATGATCTAAATAAATAATTGTTCCAAACAAGAATGCATATTGAGAATGCGTCATTCGAAAAAATCACACCATTGGGACCATAACAAGGACAGACAGGTGCTAACGTTTATGATAAACTCTTGAACGAATCGCGTAATGAACTTCATAATAAAGATCAGTAATTAGGGGTCATCATAAATGTGGAGTGGGATAAACATGTCGCACTTGTTACCGGTAAAGCCTTCTTTACCATCTGCTAAAAATAGTGCTTACTTAGTACATATTAAACAACCAAAGCGCACGCTTTGTAAGACTAGTGCGACCCCTAATTTAGTACACGAACAACAACATAGGAAGCGGTAACAATAAATTAGAAACGTATATATACGATCCTAAACATCAGGCGCTGTCAACTGCGCGTGTATCACTAACAAGCTTCGTCGCGCAGTCATTGAGGGCCTGCAACGTTAACCTTACAGGTTCTGATCCTGGACGAACCCGTGCGTGGCATGGACGCGACGTCGCGCGTCATCGTATGGAAGGTGCTGGACAAGCTAAGGCCATCCACGTGCATCATCATCACAACGCCCGAGGTCGAAGAAGTTGAACTGCTCGCAGACCGCATCGCTATCCTGGGTTACGGGGCTCTCAAGTGCTGCGGTCGCACGGGGTTCCTGCAACGTCGCTATGGCACTGGCTACAACGTCACGCTCAACAAAGGCGCCAGGTTCGAAACGAAACGCACCCTAACGGCTCTTCAGGTGGGACAACTTTTTAATATTTTACTGCAGCAGTGGGTTTGAACCGGTGTTAAGAAAAGCAGTACGGATAAGGGAGAAGCGATCAAATGACGGCACGAAACAACATTCAATGAATCGGGCAACACCAAGCTCACATAGGGATATTTTCTAGGATTCTCCCTTTCCTAAGAGCTTTCAGGTACTTCCTTCTAGTAGAAATTTTTATGAATTAGCTTACCGGAGATGACTTCTGAAAGCTGGGAGGACCGAAGGAGAAAGGAATGTTTGTGTATTCAACTGTCTCCCTTTTCCGTCTTTTCTTTCCTTTTACTTAAACTCTTTTACTAAAGACTGGCCTTTACGTCGTCACGCCCGTTTTGGTCCATAACATGGTCCTTCTCCATACAACAAGAATAGTGGCACGAGATTTTCTTGCAAGCTGCAAATTACCTGAGAGTAACAGGAAAATATAGGGGTAATTGTGCATCGGACCTGCGTAAATACCTTTACAAGGTGACCTGAACTGGTGCTGCCTGTACTCCGTTTCACACTTAGCCTGAAACGCTGGGTAAGCTACGCAAGAAGTTCGGTCACCTAAATTGATCACTCCACGTGATCCAGCTATGCTTCGCTGCGCGCCAACAGCGTTTTCTCGCGCCAGGATGCACGTGAGGCTGCCGCGACGGGCCGCAAATAAAAAAAAAATTTTAAAGGAAAACTGTAATCAACAAATTGATCGGAAACAACGTTTTAGCAGCCGTACAAATACGGAGTTAGTTCATTTTTAAGGATTACGTTTTCTTCCTTTTTTTCTTTTTCTTCTTACTTAATACTGAATCTAAATAAAAAAACTGGTTTACGTAATCGGTGGCAAGAGCACTCAACGATTTGTTGGTGCGAACGCTGGCAGCCACTGCAGAAAGTCTCTCTAGCCTACACAGCGTTGCCAAATGTATGTAACGAAGTATAAGCAACAGAAGAGCACCGTGTAGCTTAAAGGTTCTAACAAGTACTTGGAGAACACGCTTGCACGTAACGAAATACATGTAATGAATTACTTGTAATATATTGCTTTTCTTGGTAAATTTGTAACTTAACGGTTACATAATTTTACGTGGTATAACGCTCACTGCAATTCAATTACTTTTTTTCAGTGCCCAAATACATGTAATTGGTTACTTAATTATTGGCGGGCCAAGCTGTAACAGGCGATGCGGTTTCGGTAACTTGAATTTGGTGGGAACTGCAGTAAAAGGCCCGAGATCATGTCACGTAGCAGCAAGTTCTGATAGGCAAACCCCGGAGCTCACTATTTGTTTTCGCATGTTAACGCTCCACCAGATGTCGGCTGACCTATTGAACTGGTGCTGCTGGCATGCCTCAATCGTGACTGCCACTTAGGACGGTAATGTCAGGACATCACCTACGGACGATTTTTACGCGTTTTCATTGGCCCAACTGGGACCGTCATCTTCAAGTCAGAGTAACAATGAAGCGCTGCTCTTCACAGAGGGCTCAGATGCTGAGTAACGACAATCTTGTGCATAAGATGTTCGTACGTTACAACACCGCCCTACTGCCCAGCGCGCCCATCGAGCGAGTTTTCAGTGTCAGTGCTGATGTCTTCACGACAAAAACAAGTAAATATGGCTGATAAACTTTTTGAAATGAAATTGCTAGTAAAGATAAGCAATGTATTAAAGACTACAGACGACGCACTAAATGTGCCAGGCGAGCTCAATCTGTTTGCGGTATCTGTGCAATGTTGTTAAAAAGTTCGAAGGAAAGTAACGTAGAAGTATTCGATTGCTTTCGAGTAATTCCTCAATTACTTTCACGGGACGGTAACTGGTAACTGTAATCAATTACATTGTTAATGAAGTAACTGTAATTGTAATTGGTCAATTTCTTTTTCTCTCTCTCTCTCTCTCTAACGTGTGCCAGTCTCCCAAAGAAATACTTCGTGGAGGACGATTTCGGTTCGGGGGAGTAGCATGTGCGATAGACACATATACGCGCTGGCCAGCCACGTCTACGGTGTTGGAACGCCACACATTTACGATGAGCGAGGTGTTTCTCGGTGAAAGCGGTCGAACGTCATCGTGGGCTATATACTTACATATGATATCTAATCAGCAGCGTTACTCGCAAACACAAATGAAAACTTGACGTAGACCAGGGGCGGTATTCTCTAAGAGTCTACCTAGTTGACTGTCCATTTCGGCGACCGTTGATTCGCTGCTGCTTGACGTGCAGGAAGGTGCCAGCCGGTCTCCTTCCTGCACGTCAAGCAGCAGCGAATCAACGGTCGCCGAAATGGACAGTCAACTATGTAGACTCTTAGAGAATACCGCCCCAGTTTCCATTCCCACCTCTCGTGGGGTCTGTATACATTGTTACGGTTGCGGAAGTCACATATCTTCTTTTTTTCTTTATTGATACTGTTAACCCTCGCTTGAGGGTTGTTACAGGGAGGGAAAATAGTAGAACAAGCAAATTTAACATTTCGTAGCATCAGGTTGGGTGCCCACGATACAAAATATCAATCGAGCATTCAAGTTTGTGCACATCTGTCTGATCTACAACAACATCAGGTAAGGCATTCCACATTTCAATTACATCCGGAAAAAAAAGAATAACGAAAAACATCAATACGTGTGTTATAAGGCTTGACGGCTCTGCTGTGGTTAATTCTCTCGCTACGATTTGCAGGGAAGTGGGCGTATTTTTCCATTTTTATCTTCAATAGCCTTTGAAGTATCTGAAAAAGAATCTTAAGTCTGGCTTTTTTCCTTCGGGTTTCCAGCAACTCGAGCCCACACGAACGCAGAATTGTTGTTATCGAGTACCGTCCTTCGGTATCTTGAAGCAATAAAACGAGCAGCCATTCTCTGAATTCTTTCTAATTTATCTATTAAGACTTTTTGGTGGGGGCTCCAGACAACACAAGCGTATTCTAAAGATGGACGTATGAGAGTTTTATAAGCCATTAATTTGGCATCCTTCGTTGCATGTTCTAGCTTTTTCTTCAGTGAATACAGTTTTTGTGAAGCCTCGCACAGGTTATGGATATGTTTACGCCAGTCTAAATTATGGGAAATTGTGACTCCTAAATACTTGAATGTATCTACATTTCTTAGTTTGTTACTTGCAACAATATATATGTTGCAACATTATAAATGCAACAATATAAAAGAATGGCACCACACTTTTTTTGTTAATAACATGTGTAAAAGTCGATTTGTTGTAATTGATTTCCATGTCCCATTTTCACACCAAAGGTGAAGGGAAATAAGGACCCGGTTTCTTCTAATTTGGTCGTCAATGTGTGTTACTGTAAAATAAATTAAACAATCGTCAGCAAAAAGCTTCAATTCCACAGGAAACTCGACAATCTCTTTAATGTGATTAATATAAACCAAGAACAGCAACGGGGCCAAAACGGACCCCTCTGGGACACCAGAAAGCACTTCTAACGGAGAGGACAAGCACTCGTCCACACGTACAACCTGCCTGCGATTGTGTAGGTAGGCTTCAATCCATTTTAAAATATTATCATTTATTCCTGCCTTATGTAACTTGAAGAGTAATTTATTGTGTGAAACTTTGTCGAAGGCTTTCGCAAAGTCTACGCAGATGACGTCAATTTACTTTTGGGCGTCTATAGCTGAAGTAAAATCATGAATAGTTTCTATGAGCTAGGTTACTTTAGACAGTCCCTTTCGGAAACCGTGTTGGTGCTGATAAAAAAAGTCGTTATTTTCAAGAAAAACGAGAATATGCTTACTTATGATATGCTCTACTACTTTACAACAGACGCTAGTCAGGGAAACTGGGCGGTAGTTGTTTGTTAGCAATCGGTTACCGCGTTTAAAAACAGGAGGTATGACTGCGCAACGCCAGTCTTCTGGCAAAGAGTGAGTTTGCAATGACTTCACAAAGATTATATTTAGGAAAAATGACGCCCATTCCGCGTATCGCTTTAGAAATTGGGTTGGTATTCCATCCGGCCCGCTAGCTTTCTTGGGATCTAAAAGTAGTAGTTGGTTAAACACGCCTGCTTGAGTGACGACAAGATCTTCCATCCCGCATGAAAAGGAAGACGGCAGACAGGCGTCTGCGCAATTGCTGCTAGGCGCTGAAAAAACTGACTGGAAGAAACTATTAAAATGACTCGCAATTTTTGCTTTTTGCGTCATTGTTTCATTGTTAACTTGGATCTTGTTTATTTGTTCTTTTTTGTCATTCAGATAAAGCCAAAATTTTTGAGGTGATGTTTTCATAGAGGTATTGAGTGTTTGGTTAAAGAACCGCTCTTTCGATTCCTTCAGAGCCGTTTTCAATGCCCTCCGCAATTTCGACACCTCAGTGGAAATACCTTGCCTTTTGCGTAAGCGCTTCATTTTGCGGTTAATATGAATTATATGTCGATTAATCCAAGGGTTCCGTCGTTTTATATTTTTAATCGAGTGGGGATGAAACTATCAACGCAATGTCTTATGATTTCCTTGAGGCGCTGCCATAGTTCGTCAACCGATTCACAAACGCAGACAAACTCAAACAGGTCAAATGACAGTTCTAAAAAATCGAGAATAGATGTGTCATCTGCCCGACTATAGTCCTTAACTTGCACAGGTATAAACGGATGGGGACGAGTGCTTGCGCTAGACACTATGTGCACAAGAACCATCTTATGATCTGATAGACCATCTTCCACAGACACTGTATAGTCACCTATTTTATTCGAAATAAACACCAAGTCCAACAATGACCGAGATTCAGGCGTTACCCTCGTGTTTTATTTCACGATTTGCTATAGATTGTGCGAGATCATTATTTGAAGCAGCTTTTCACTACTAGAAATTTCTACCTGCCCAGGTAGTAAACTGTCCCAGCTAATATTAGGTAGATTGAAGTCCCCGGTCATTATTAGTCTGGTGTTACGATCCAAATGATTGCATAAAAAATCGTTCAGCTTATCCAAAAACTCGGGTGTAGTGGCAGGTGGCCTATATACTGCGCCAATAAGATATACAGTGTTCGCGTAAGTAATTTTGCACCATACTGTCTCAGGGATAGAACATTCAATCATTAGAACATCAATGTGCTGTTTAACAATAATCGCAACGCCTCCACCACGAGTGTGTCTATCCCATGTAAACATTCGGTAGTTTGGTGGCACTATACAGTGACTAGGTACATTGCTATTCAGAAATGTTTCGCTTACCACTAGCACATGAGGGTTCTCCGTCAGCAACACATATTCCAACTCAGTTACTTTATTAACAACACTGCGTGCATTCAGCGACAAGATTCGGAGCTATGAAATGGTTGAAGTACCCGGAGAATCGCTGGGACTGCCTGAGGGACCAGAATCATCACGCGTGTCATCTGTCCTTTGTGCGCGGTGCTTGTTCTTATCTCGGTGGTGTAGAAGGAGACGCGCGTTGTTTTCGTGGTCCCATACGTAAACCTTACCGTTTACCTTGAGCTTGTCGTCAATCAAAAATACCTTCGCGCCCTTCGCCCTTTCGGCAGAAGCGCTCGCCCACAACTTCCGTCGCACATCTACTGTTTCCTTTGCCTAATCATTGCTGATACTAACTGATTTTCCTTTAAGTTTTTTGCAGTTCTTCAATACCTGCTGCTTTTGTCTGGTATCATAAAACTTCATAATAACTGGTCTCGGTCGTTCACAGTTTTCTTTTTTTTTTTTGCCAATGCGATGAATTCTTTCTACAGTTTTTGATGAAACAGTTCATCAACGACAGCTGCCCTCAAGTTCGCCTCTGAGTCACCGCCTTTCCTCCTATATTCCAAAAACCAACAAATTGTTACGTCGGCTGCGGTTTTCATACTCGATCAATTTCTCAGCCTGCTGCCGAACTGTAGCCTCAAGATGCCCAATTTTCTTGTTCATTTCCTGTATCATGAGCAAGAAATTCAGTCAGTCGATCTGTTTTTGCGTTTAACTGCACGACGTTCTCGCTTATTCAGGATAGTCGACCATCAGTGGCCGCCTGATTCTCAATAATTGTTTGCAGCAGCTCAACCGATTTAGGCCCGGGATTTTCTTCTATGTCTCCTGACACCAATAGCAACATCATGGACCAACAGTCAATAAGAACGCAACAAAACCTGCGAGGGCACGGCAGGATAACCAAAAATATGTTGTCACTTCGGTAGAAACAATCAGTGCACTGAGGACCAACCTGCTCAAACAGCAGAAGCGGGTGAGCCATGCTGTCCGCAGGCCAGGTGCCGTGCCCTCTGATCCGGTCGTAGTCGCGTCGCTCCTTTAGTAGGTCTGATGGTGACGTCACACCTTGCAGTTCGTATCCCACGAATGAACAGTTCATTGTCACGTGGTCAGAGTGAGGCACCAAAAAAGGCATCATTCCAGCGCTAGTCGTCGTTATCGTGGCTGGCGTTTCATGCAAGATCCACGGCAGTACCTGCACAAACAGCAGAAGCGGGTGAGCCATGCTGTCCGCAGGCCAGGTGCCGTGCCCTCTCTTAAGATACATATAAAGATGTATTTACAATATTGTTGCAGGAAGAAAGCAGGCCCACGACTGTAGAAGAATTTATATTTACAAGCGAAGTATATGGCGTTCAGGCAACGGCCAGAGTCTTCGTCTTCCTCTCGTTAGTGCTCCCTTCTTTTTTCCCTTCACCGTACCAATATTTGCAATATTTACACGTCAAATCGTCTTCTGCTGACTTTGACACCCCTCTTTGTTGCGCCGTAGCTTGTAAAGGCGCCGTCTCGGCGCCAGCTATAATGGAGGTGAACTCGCGGCAAAGTAAGGCTTCAGCCGAGACACATGCTCGACGTCAGTGGGGACACGCGAGTCAGTGGAGCAATCACCTATATATATTATATCTTAAGTGGGCCGCTGGCCATTTCTTGCCGCATGTGTCCGCAATCGACCACAGGCCAGAGTCCCCGAAAGCCGCCTGCTTCAAGACCACCGCCACAACGTCGTCTTCTCTTTGGGCATGCGCAACGGATGCGAACCCGTGTCCGCAGCACTCCAGCTTCTTGAGAGCGACATGCTGGGAATGAGCATCGAGTCCATGCAGGTCAGTTCATCGAAACGCAAGCTTTAGTTTGATTTAGGTGCACGTTAAAGAAACCCAGTTGGTCCAAATTTCCGGAGTCCCCCACTACGGCGTGCCTCACAATCAGAACAGATGGCACTTTAGGCGGCGCGTCGCACGTTGCCTCAGAGAAAGCGGACTCTAAGATATATATGGCAACATCGCGGGGTGACCACAAGATTTAGATTTAGGAAATATCAGCGCGTGCGGTTGCTTTAGTGACTTTTTTTCAGCAAATGTTGAATAATCTTCCCCATTATATGGTGGAAGTCTCAAATATATATGGAATATATATTTCACAAGTCAGCTAAGAAGATCTAGTCTTCAAAATGTCTATCAAACACGTCATTTGAACCGAGGAACTCCCCGTCATGAGCACAGTACTATGGCGTGGTGCCACGAAAGACGAACGGAGAGCGGCTTATTTTGGAGTATTTATCCGCTCTCGCGTTTTGAACCTCGGCTAGGGACAAACGCAGCAAAGCGCATTCTCCTCCCTAGCACTGTAGTACCCAGCGAAAGGCAGATTTAGAGAAGCAAAAGTCCCCACATGTCTATTGCGCAACTCACCCATGTGCACAACGGTCGGACAAGCGCGAGAAAGAAGGTCTGGTCTGCGAGACAACTCTTGCTGCAGCTTCCATTCAATTACGAAGGAAAGACCCTTAAATTGGTAGAAAGTGGTACAACGCCCGCCCGAAAACCAAAGCCTAAGACCATAATCATCACCATCATCACCGTCATCATCATCACCGTCAACCCCATTTCGCTAGAGCACTTTGCTCTAGAGAAACAAGATGGCGCTTTCGGCGGCACGTCGCATGTTGCCTCGGTGAAAGCGGACGAATAGAAACCATCGCCGCTTCTGCCCTGTTACTGTGTGATCACCTGTTGGAAATACAACTGGGTGTTCGCTAACTCAATTTGGTCGATTTATTCTGCAAAATCTGGAATGGTAGAGGGAAGACGCGTGCAGTAACTGCCTGCGAAAGTAGTGACTGGCCTAATGAGGAATGGAATGAATCTGGGTGACCAAGTCCATGAACCGCTGCTACGTAAGGACTGCTTGTGTCGCCGGCCCTTTGTGATGCATGCCTTTCCTAGAGGATAAAAAATGCACTAATGCGCTAGCATTGTATCGCTAACCTCCTCCTTTGGAGGTTAGCGATATAACACTAGCGGATTAGTGTACTTTTTGGACTTCAACCCTAGACGTCGACAAGAGTGAGTATATTGCTCGTTGCAGTTACAAATGGAGTAGCGCCGCTTCCTGGCATAGTAAGTTATCAACATCTACATCTACGTTATCTACACATGTCTTTGCACATCCACCCTGATGTTTGGATAAGGTGTAATGAGTTCCGAAAGCGCTTACATGTCCACTGAAGCTGTCCAAAGTTTCATGTCGTCAACGCAGTCACCATCTACGATTTCCGCCGAAACAGAGGTTTGCTGAGCGGCACCGGGCTTCGATCATGCACACCCATCGTAAACACTGAGCCAATGGAGGTAACCGAGGCAGCTAAGGCAAGCAATGGATGCGTCACAGCGTAATCGAGCATGGATCAGCGCATACACGGGATCGTGTATGCGCTGTGGCAGCATCGAGCCGATAGGTGGTGCTGTGGGTCCAAGCATTAAGAGGAAGCTGTACCTGAGGAACTCATATCTGAAAACATAGGAACGGAGAAACTTTTTTCTCAATTTCTCGACTTCAACTGCACCAATTTTTATGAGGTTTGCTGCATTTAAACGGAAATGTTAAGCTCTACCGACTGTTACAGGTGAACTTTTTCTTAAGGCAATGCATTTTTTGCAAGAACTATTCCAATTTTCAAAATGGTAAAAGGTGTACGAATCAAGTTTACAACGCTAACACAGCAATAAAGACAGTGTCACAATGCTCCAAGCTGCACCTGCTGACACAGATTTCTAAAATGGACAAAACTGATGTATTATACACAACTCTAAAACAAACACTGTTTTGTGAACACGATTTTCGCAGTACCCTCGTAAACATTGTACCAATTACACGAAAGCAGTAAGCTTCTGTCTGCATTAGATGCTCTTACAGGTGCAGTTGACAGAACTGCGAAATGTCCCTGGTGCAGAGTTACCGCTTTGAAAACCTAGTGCTTGTTCTTCTTTGACTTAGCCTATATCTAGGAATTCGTTCAAACCGTGGTCAGAAATCAAATTTATTCTTGTTATACAGTCGGTGGAACTCCCTTTCTTTCTCAAACGAAGCCAAGTTTATTCTACATTGTTCAACTGCAGTTTTATAATGAGAGTGCTTCTGTGTTTAATGTGTATTTGAAATAGAGAAATAGAAGTTTACCCGAGGTAATGCTTCCTCGTATAACACCATCTTCAGTAAAACAGCGTGCTAATATCCACCAGCTCACAAGGACCTCATCATGCCACTACAGGGTGCAAAGGTCACTAGCTTTGTTTTGGACGATTGGTAAGCTGCGTAGTAATTGGTCTTTAATTAAAATAAATAAAACAAAGTGTAAGGTAGGGAAGAAAAGTACTGCTTATCACACTGCAACTGTCTAGTGCAGTCTTCAGACACCTGAACGGCGTTCTTCAGTGGGAAGGGGTACGGGTGTTAAAATAACAGGAAGAGACGATAGCAAATAGGCTACAGTAAAGAAGAAAATTATTTACGTAATCCGTGCGCACGGCTTACTCTTCATTTTGCAGGTGAACGTGGTCACCATGCAGGACATCTTCACTCGCATGATTCTCGAGCTGGACGTCGCTAACGTCGAGTCCCGCCGCCGCGCGGCATCCGTTTCGCGCCGTTCCGTAGTCAAGTCGCACATGGGCGCCGCCACGGAGATCGAGTACTCGGAACGCGGCATGCTCCTTCCGACTGAGAACGTGGGCGGCGTTTCCCAGGTCGAGGAGTACGAGTCGTCGGTGCAGATCGAGCAGCACATGAAGACCCTGTTCGACCTGAAGGCCGGAAAGCCCACGTTCAAGCAGACACTGATCGCCATGATCGAGAAGCGCCGCAACTACACCTGGCAGACGTTCGCGCTGCCTGTTCTGTGCTGGCTGCTGCCCGCCGCCCTCATGTTCGCCGAGTGCCAGTCGGAGAAGCGCCTCGTCAACCAGCTGGCGGTCAGCTTCGCCGGCGACAGGCTCACCTACGACCTGCCCTCGTTGCACCCTGGGTCGAAAGTGTTCGTTGCGGCCGACCAGGCATCGGAACCGTTCAAGGGGGAGTACCGCCGATTCTTGGACAGGGAGGACACGGAGGTAAGAGAGGCGCTGCGACAACCATAACGTGTTTCACCGTTTCATGTCGATATTGGTGCTTTGAACCAGTATCGAGAGCGATGTGATTGAAGGACATGTTGGAACACTAATTGAACATAAAATTTTGCGTCACTATTTCGCCGATCTGGCCATCCGAACTTGTCCTTCAAGTACTACTGACAGCGCGTTTTCCAACTAACGGAGCACTGATTGGTACTTCTGCGGTTAATAAAATGATAACATTCATGCAACAGAAATTAGCAGCATACGAGTAATAGAAAGCTTTTAATCACTAGAATAATCGTCGCTGCACGGTTTATGATGAGTCTGCCTGGCGCAATATCGTTCCACACTGAGTACCGTCGAAAATAACGATTGATGCTCTTATGGTGCTGCTTTTACCTTCAGTTTATGTAGTCCTGAATACATTCGTATATTTTTCTAGCCTTTAAAGAAATAATTGGGCATAGCTATCATGCAACGTGCTGCTTGTCTCTAATTTGGTCCCAGCGGCGTTAAACCTCCTACCACTGGAGGCTATAGAAGTGATAACGCACATTTGCCTCTTGGAGGGCCTCTTGGAGCACCAACACCGCCTGTACCAGATAACAAGGCCTGCATGCTACGACACGTGACGTCAGTCAGAAAAAAACAAGTTTCGTTACATTTCACTGGGCAAAGCCGGCGATACTTCCTTAACCTTTGTCTTGTCTGAGATGGTTCTGTAGAGCGTTTAGGACTCGTTCCACGCATTGTCGTATTTAATGATTTGCCACAATTCTCACATAATTGAGTGTCTCACGGCGTAGTGACAGGAGCACCAAGCACAACTCAGATCGTGTGGTGAGGTTGTGTAGGTGACAAAAAGACATAGGTACGTTCACTAAAACCTAAATTGCCCAACTTATGCGTTTTGGTTCTTCACTAAAACGTATTTTCTTTCTAGTGTTGAAATTAACCTTTTTTAATTCTCAACCATGGTCCCCCTTTCTGCTCTAAACAGTGAGTGTTCATCGGTGCGCTGTCACCGTACATTGCATCCGCTTAGCAACAGATGCGTTGTTGGATGCCAGCGTCAGTCTTGTGGCAAGGTTGATTGCGTCTTTTGCTACCACATTTTGCCTACGAGCGTGTTTTCCACAAAAGGCAATCGCAATGCCCCATCAAGCACGGACTCCCAAAATTTGGAACTGTTGGGCTGTCATAGTTACAAATTACGGTGGCCCCTCCTTTCCACAAGTTATCGAGAAGGTTCTGTGCTGCTTGCCAGCCACATGTTTTGTAGCGAGAGATACATTGGCCATATTCTCGCCGTTTCGCTGTGGTCGGTGGCCACACCGCGAGTTGAGCCGTTGCCTAGCAACCGCCGCAGCTGGCAGCGTCGTTCGCCGCGCCATCTGGTATGATGTCAGAGGAGGAGCCGGTGAAACCGCGTTGCAACAACAGAGGAGGAGCCGGCGTTGCATCGTATATATAGAAGGGATGGCTCGGTGGAATTCGTTGGCAGATATGGAAAGTGAGTCTGAGAGACTGCAAGAAGCCAGGCTTCGTCGTCGGAACGAAACTAAGAGGAGGCAGCGAGCCGAGGAGACGGAGGAAGAACGAGCCGCACGCCTCGAGAAACATCGTAAGTACGAAGCAGCCAGGCCAGTGGATTCACATGAGGATAGCACCCGAAACGTGTTAAAGTCACTGGACGACAACCCTTTAACCTCCCGCCTCACCGACCATCGGGCCGTCTCTGTGGCAATTGAGAAACAACAAGATGAAGACTTTCAAAATAAATGCGTTGCACTTTAAAAATGTCTAGTCTTTAATGTAACCATAACTTAAGGAGAGGTAACAACCAAACCTAAACACTCAGACGTACGAAGCTAAACGATAAAGGTGTAACCGTAGAGAGAACCAAGCTAAACAATAAGTTTGACCGTGCCTCTCGCTACGCACACCCAGGCATAAATGAGTTAAGCCACAGCCAATTTTTTATTGCGATAGCAATTATATGGACACTTCAACCGGATTTCTGCCGTCGTCGCCGTCGCCGTCACCGTGAGGTTCCCTATAGATAAAATCTTCGCCGCGCGCCGTATGCCCGAGCGGAAGCGTGCGGGGACGCGCGCTATCACGGAGAGCGAACGCACTCAATCACCCACGCGCAAGCAAGGAAGCGGGAAGCCAGCGCCGGAGGGAGCGCGCGGGGGGGGGGCACTTATACTCTGCCAACAACCGCGCTCGTCGCTCGCTCGCCCGCACAGTCTCTTATCTCCACACGGCTCTGACCTTTATGCGCCGTGCATTCGCCGCTCAGTTTCCGTTGAAGCGATAGACCGCACGTACCTTCGCCCGCTGCGCGGCGTATGCGCTCGCTGCCAGCGTTTTGACAGTCGTTGGCTGCAGTCATTCAGTGTGATCTATTCATGTTTGTTTGTGCGCGCTCACACCACGCTTGTTCATTCAGTTAGTAATAGTCGGGCCACATTTTCCAACGCACGCTACACATGCAATGCTGCCCAGATCGGCAGTGCAGCACTACAGGTGTGTCCCTTCGCACGCGCTGCCCACGGTAAGCGCTTCTCATCAACACCACCATTTCACACGCGCCTTCTCGTGGTCATCGAGTCTCTCTTGAAGTCGGTCTACTTACGGCGCAGCACACCTGCTTACTTAATCAGCTCATGTTTACTACAATTCATATTGCTACCAAAGCCGCTCACCTTACTTCGTATGACATTGCTGTGTTGCTATCGCATTCACAGTTTTTTTCGTGATGTTCTCTGCGACAACAAAAGCTGCATGCCGACAGAAGGGGTGCGTCGGCATAACGTTATTCAGGGACGCTTTATCTAAGAAGTCTCGGTAAACTACTGCAAAAAGTGATTTGCTCTAGGCCATAATTTAGTTTTGAAGTGAATGAACAAGCTCCTATATATTGCGTTGCCATGCTGTCCATGATGCTGAACGACAACACATGACGCCATGTGTTTTCGTTTTGATGTTTGTCCCTGTCTCTGTAGCATTATTGAAGATCCCAGTATGACCGACGAACTAGCCCGAATTACCGCCTTGGTCGAAAACAACTGTTTTAGAAAGGCTAAGAACGAACACCTAGGCATAACTGAGTTAAGCCACAGCCATTTTTTTCTTTGTTCCTAGAGTTGGAACATTGGCACTGCCTACAGTGGTTACATGCAAGGGCTCTTTAAAGGTCGAACTGGTCTGGTCTTCACATAGAATAACCACAAGCTTGTCCTGTATAAACCTATTTCGACACTGTGACGGTCTGATCTAGTTCGGCATGGCAACAAACGGGTCCTATGTGAACCCGTTTGCAACCGCTCGACTACTACCTTCCCACCGCGCGTTCCAGTTTACCTCTGGTGGCCTGTGGCTGATACCGTTTTCATGTGGTCATAGCATCCGCACCCTTAAATTTGGAAGTTTGCGAATAAAAACAATGTTTTGAAATGCTTCGCAACTTTCGCACCTGTACTAAATAGAACTCTTAATTATGTATGTTGACATAATAAAACTATTCAAAACCATGGCGCGCGTAGCCAGAATCGTCACGACAATGCGCAAGGACTCCCAAAGATATTTCGGTGCGCGGAAGCTCAGGAGATAGAGGCAGTGGTGCTCAAGGTCTTCACAGCCAATTGGGCTTCAGAGGGTCTACCACACTGCCCACCAACAGTAGGGCAATATTGAATCTGTAGCTTTAGACAAAATTTGTACCATCGATGGTATAATTTTGTCACTTCAGAAAAACGGATGCTCTCTGACGTTGTTAGAGACCCCTCTAATGCCTGCCTTTCGCTAACGCTACCCTCTGAAGGTCGAAGACGTGGCCAGCGTGAAAGGCCTCATGGAGGATTTCAAGAAATCGCCCACTGCCTTCCGTGAATACAAGGTCGGAGCAGAATTCCAGGCGGGTGCTGACAAAGAAACGGCGGGCAAAGCCGTTGCCTGGTTTAACGGCGACTCGTACCACACACAGTCAGCGTCCCTGGCGGCCGTCGGCAGCACGTTGCTCAGGAAGATCTCCGGCGATCGGGACGCCCAGATCATGACCATACTGCGGCCGTTCAAGAAGAATAACGACACCATTGCCTCGCGCAGTGCGGACAACCTTCGCTATGCCGACGAGCTGTCCGCTGTGCTGTCCTCGCGCGTGCTTCGTATGGTCCTGTTACCGGCCACGACCTCGGTTGTAGCGGCCAGCTTTGTCTTATTCCCGATCGAGGACCGCGTCACCAACTCGAAGACCATGCAGCTCATCTCGGGCGTGCACCCGTTCATCTACTGGCTGGGCAACTACATCTGGGACATGGTGCTGTCCCTAGTGGCACTCCTTGTCCTCTTCTTTCCCGTGCTCATCTGCCACTCCGACTTCATGAGCATCGGTGAGCATTGCGTTTTATGCAACTGTTCCACCACAAGCAATTGTTTTTTGTACTCGAGGTGCTATGCATCATGACAAAATCCATGAAATATTGCTGCTCTTCTTTTTCTTTTTTAGACGCGTTTTCTTTTCCCCTGCCTCTGTCTCGATATCGGCTTCCTGATAAAATTTAACGCAACTTATTAGTTCTAGAACATTGACAAATCAGTGTGTGATTTAAAGAACGAAGCATTACTTTACTTTCTTGAAAAGCCACTCACCCCAATCTCCACCTTTGCCGCAGTGCAACTAAGGAAAGTTCTACAAGCCGCGCTCCTTGTACTCATATTCTCACTTTCATCGTTATTGATGCCCACTCGTTTACCTATAAATATGGTGCTACCGCTTCGTCATCCGCGGATAATTCTGAGTAAAACAAAGTTAACTTGCGCGCGTTTGTTATCTAATCCCACGCTGTTATTTCCATTCTCCAGCGATAAGTGTGGTCATGGTGTTCCTCAGCTACGTCCACAGCATACTGGCCCTCACCTACTGGTTCTCGTTCGTCACTGACTCCCTTACCAGCGGCTTCCTAATCGTGAACGCCATCAACGCCCTCTCAGGTAAAGGAAATAATTGTCGCGCCACAAAGAACACAAAAGTCGCGACACATGGGGCTTACTTATTTTGCACATCTATCTGAGCGCACTCGCACGTTGATTTGATACACGAAAACAGTTTAACACCCTCAAAGGTACTAAAATGACAAATTTTGTGTTTGCACCTCCCATTACACCCATTTAGCACCTTTTTTTTACAACACCTCATAAGGGTGTGAACCGGAATATTATCAAACAATAAAAGATTAACACCCACAAGAGTGTTGAAAGAATGGTTTACTTTTTTAATCTAGTCTCGTTGTTGACACCCTTTAAGTACCCTATAAGCGGCACGTCTATTCACATGGAGTTGGGCAGGCCATGTAATGCGTAGGATGGATAACCGGTGGACCATTAGAGTTACAGAATGGATACCAGGAGAAGGGAAGCGCAGTCGAGGACGGCAGAAAACTAGGTGCGGTGATGAAGTTAGGAAATTTTCAGGCGCAAGTTGGAATCAGCTAGCGCAAGACAGGGGTAGTTGGAGATCGCAGGGAGAGGCCTTCGTCCTGCAGTGGACATAAAACATAGGCTGATGATGATGATGAGGCATGTTTATGTGAGTAGCTGCGCTGTCATCCGGTTCGCGGAATTCAATCTACTACCCCTTGCTTCCACGCACGCTGTTGACGTTAGTCACTTCTGATGGACAGCTAACTACACTTGACTTCTCGTACACACACCTGTGAACTTTATGGCGCCACAAGCAAAAGAGAACCTAACAACAGTATGCAACATTCCAATATTATTTTTATTTTTGTGCAGTGTCATTAAACACATGTTCGCAGTCTGTTTACCAAAGTTAAGGCGCCAGGCTACGCCAGAATGCAAGCCGATAAGCGGGTTGCTTGTGCTGTTCTCAATTCTCTAAAGGTTTCCCACACAAAAGAGCGAGTCTATTTGCTTTCCGTTGAACATATTACATAAAACTTCGCCTTGTATCATCTCTAGTGTAAAACTACGTCTATAGACCTTCTACCTATGATTAATCTATAGTCAATGACTTTCGTGAGCAGACTATAAGCCCGATGACACAGGTTTCTAGAATTTGACCAGATAGTCTACAAAGATTACGGGCAATACCCATACGGTGGGCGTCTGATAAAATGGCCAGATAATTCTTTCTCCGTGGCAAAAAGCAAGTTAGCTGGCCTAATTCGCTCCCAGAAATTGTGAAAAATTATGTCGGGCTAAGCAGCTCACTCCACGCCTCACAGCCAGCTTTGAACAGACATGAAGAGCACTTCTCATTTTTCTACAGATAGTGCACCCGTCTATAATCAATTGGTGTGAAATCTCACCTGTCGCATGCTTCCCTCGTGTCCGGCGCAGGAACCGTGAGTACCATGGGCTACCAGTTGGTGATGATCGCGCAAGAGCAGGGCTCCAACAACATGATCTCGCTGACTCAGCCCTGGGACCCTCTGCTGATGAGCCTGTACCTGCTGCCTCCCTTCTCCTACACCTGGGCTATCACCAAAGTTACGCAGAAGGTGATCGAGGATCGCTACTGCCAGGGCTCGACCCAGATGGTGCACGACATCTGCGCCTACCTGTACAATAGCCCCGACGAAGGCGCCGTGCTGCTGACGAACCTGCGCTACTGCTGCGCCACCTTCTACGCCAGTAAAGGCAGGAGCGTCAGCCACCTCAGCCCTTTTGCATTCCACAGGTGAGGCACCGCCATCGGCGCTTTGCTTTATACCCCTAGCAGTAAGTAGAGAACAAATCTTAATAGCGGCTACACGAGAATCCACAATTAAGTCATGCTCGCTTTTTTTTTTTTCGTGTGTGTTTGTGTGTGTACACCTTTCTTTGTTTTTCACGCTAAGTTCTCCCCCTTTCTTTGACTGAGTAGCTTAACTTACGGAGATACTTGTATATAGCAGAACAGAGCCTATTTGCAGCGTCTCGAAAGTTTGTTCAACAGCTGATGGTGGCGGTCTCGTTCGGCAAATCAAATGGCTGTTAGAGTTTAATATACTCTCGAGTTCCAGCTTCCAATATATATATACGACAAACTCTAGTTATATATTTATTCATCTATACCCAACTCGGAATAGTCCGTAAAATAAAAGGTGGGGAAAGCACCCTAAACTTAACCCTTTATTGACGAGTGATAGCACGATAGCAAACTTGCAAAATCCTGAAGTTCATGAGCATGGCATCCGGGATCGTTCAGCTCGACTGCGATCTCGGAGCCTAAGGGATTTCCTGGAAATGTGCATTTGCGGGAAGAAAATACGGATTGATGGCAAGCGTGTACTCAATCGTGATAGGTCACTGTATAAGTAGGAAAAAAAACTCTCTTGGGAACGCAGGGACTCCGTCCTGGTAGAGCTCCTTGTCATGCTTGTGGAAGGATTCGTTCTTCTGGTGCTGCTCGGCTTGTTCGAACACGGGATGCTGCGGCCCTGGTTCCGGTCGAGCGTACAAGCGCCGCCAGCGACACCTCAGCCATTGCGCGAGGGAGTGGCCCAAGAGAAAAAGATGGTAGAGAAGATTGTCGCCGGCAATGACTTCACGAAGCCGGCGCTCATTGTACTCGACATTCGCAAAAACGTCGGCAACCGACAGGTACATGGTTTGCAACATCACCCATCTTACAGATGCCCATTGTCGCCAACAGGCGGCGCAGCATACGTGATGAGCAGAAACCAGCGTGTAACGATTTCACTACGTGAGGATATGTAATATAAACCTTTTTGACACGTCTATACATTTTCGGAGCTAAGTATTTTGTCTCTTCATGTTCGCTTTCATGGCCGTACCATAACAGCCACTGCAGAACTTACTATAGTGCGCGGCCGCACCCACCTTTTTATTTTGTTAGTTACGTACCAAAAAGCTTGCTCAGTAGATTTATGTTATGTCAGTCTCAAGACAATAAAAACAAATGTGTATATTGGCCATCAGCGCTGAAGTATAAGATAGAGGATTCCAATGGTGCCAGTGTAGGTGCAAAGAGTGGTTAATGTCTTCCGCTAGACCCACGCCGAATAGCCACCATACCTGGCTTAGGCAGTGTTCAAACAATATTAGATTGCTCACAGTCTGGGGCGAGACATTGGAGGACTCAAAATAGTACGATATCCTGCCAGGCTAAACAATCCTATAGACACGCTCACCATTGACGCGTTTATATACGCATGACAATCTACGACAACTCTTTCGGCCACACCAGCAATGCATGCTAACGCCTCGCCATGAAATACTTTATCGATACGAGTAGCTTCGCGCCGACCACAAGTGTCGCCATGAAGCGTTTCTCCTCGCTAAACTCTGACAATCACAGTTTTTGGTGCCTACGTGGGAATGGGCAAGGCGTGTTAGCCTTTTAGACGTGTCAGTGACCCGGTAAGGGCCCGCACGATGAGAGTCATTTTGATGTATTCGGTTGGTCGCTCTGATCCCTTCGTTCAAACCTTGTAAATACATTGGCCGCCTAAATCTGAGCAGAAGACGTGAATTCCCAACCGAATTCTTAACTCGATCTGAGAGCTGTGCGCGCTGTGCCGCCGCGGCCGCGGCCACCATGAATATTCAAAACTGACTTCACCGAGTGGCGTCATCCAGCTCCTGCATGCCTGCGTTCCAGGGAAAGTCCCTCGAAAAAAAAAAGTCACAGGCATTCGCGGCACACGCAGCATAGTCACAGCGTAAGCTGGTTGAACGGCGCAAGAGTAGCTCCAATTTCGGCAACATGCACAACAAGTTCTTCGCGGCAAAGTGTCTTCGCCTCGATTTTGATGAGAACGATGTCAACTGTCCGCCCGGCGAGCTGCGGCTTCTAATGCCCTCTGCACAGCAGTCTGCTGAGCCCGATGATGCCTGCTTGTAGCCGCGCACGTAGCTCTACGATTCGCTTCTTCAGCAGTGGTTCGTACCTTGCTAGGAGACGCCATAACGCGTACCGAAGATGTACCCAGACACGTGGCGCACATCTAATATCGGAATAGTGTTGATTGCGCGCCTCGTCTGACTCGCATCGCGTCCTGAATCGCATCTCGTCGCACGTGGCGGTTGCAGGCACGTTAACTATATATGGCGCCACCATACTGGCGGAGGCTTGGGTCGTCGGCGCGCAGCTGCTTATGCGCGCAGGCGCAGAGGCGCAGGGCGCGTATAAATGTAATTTTTCTTTTGCGTGATAGCAAGCGCTTGCGTGGCTCAGTGGTAAAGTATCCGACTCCTACGCAGCGGGCCTGGGCTCGATCCCGGAGGAGAGCTGGTGCTTTTTTTCGCATTTCCGGCGATAGCGGCTACGGGGCGGCGGTGGCATCATCGCGACCAGAAATGGCTATTGGAATGAGCCCATAACAGCTTACGCTGTAAAAAAAAAAAAAAAAAAAGTCGCAGTTTCACTCGAAAGAAGCAGCATCGAATGCGATAGCAAATTAGTAGACAGCTAGACGAAGCAAGGATAGTAGTTTTATCGGCCGTACAACTTGCAAACATTCGCTTACAAACTAAATTAATAAGCATGGTGTCACACGCGCACAAGCAAACATGAACACATCTCATTCGATGACCGCGGAAACTCGCTGTCAGAACGCTGGAGTGAGGAAACGCGGCGGCAGCGGCGAGTGAATTGACCTTCTGCGGCCACTCGCTTCACCGCGAACTAAGCGGTGAAAACACAGCGCATGGTGGACTCTGTCCCCATCGCCGAACGCTTTCAAGATAGGGCCCGCGCCCGGCCGCGCTATACACAGCAGGCGCCAAAGTAGAAAGCCTCCCCACCCCTCCCTCCGACACCCCCGGTGCCTGGCACTCGACAGAAGACAGCGCGCTTCCTCCACGCTTTCACTCACACATACAGCATACGGTGCATACGGCGATGGTGTTATCGCCCTTGTACTTTATACGGAACATCACGGCAACGGCAAGAAATGCGCCTGCAGTGTCCATATAATTGCTATCGCGATAAAACGTTCTATAGTGTAAACGCGACAGTCGACATAGAACTTCTCCGCCGGCGAATTGCAGAAGCAGCAACGCACGCAGTTCTACCCCTGCTGTTAACTGCCATCTTCGAGTCGAGGTGATACAATGATACTTTGCTATCTGCGCGGGATGTTAGTAGCTCACAACCCCATAGGAAAATTCCATGGCCGGCAAAATAAGGCCAGGCCACACTATTGGCATGGTCCGACTGCAATATGTACGCGTGCCGCACGCAAGCTCCAGTCCTCCGAAGCCGCTGATTAGGCATCCCTTCGTCGGCAGTGGAGCACTGGGGCGCGATCTTGTACGCGTTCCAAAATGGAATGGAGGCCGTCCGTTCCATCGAGCCGCACACGATTGGTCAATTTGAACCGTGACGATCAAATTGACCAATCATGTGCGGCTCGATGGAACGGACCGCCTCCGTTCCATTTTGGAACGCGTACAAGATCGCGCCCCTGGTCGCTAGGCGCGGCTGCCAGTGTAACGTGGCCGTCTCTCGGCCAGATCTTGTCTATGCTCCTACTTACCCAAGTTATATCGGCCTGGAGCAGTCGAAGTATAGGAGCCTGGCATTCTTAGGGAACCATACGAACATACTGGGAGAGCTATAAACATCGACCACCCGAACATGCCATCACATTTCAGGACGCTCCAGAGCGCGCGATTGCGATCAACCGAATACGCCTAGTTGAAGATGCGCACTGTTGCAGTGAAGAGAAATGTGTGCCTTCTTTCTTCTTTTTTAGGTCGTCATAATCTCGAAAATGTGAAGTGCAAGTTGGGATGAACATAAGACACATTATTTCCAACTGGAGCCCCACGTACGACTTGTGCTCAATTTAGGTTTTTTACCGAACGTTCTTGAACTACTTTGTCATCTCCATAAAAAAAGAGAGAGAAAATAGTTTTGCTCGCACCTCGTCCGCGCTCAAAATGAAGCAAGTGGAAAAAGGGTCATAAAACAAGGACAACATAGCCGGCGTTTAAGGCGAAAGCTTAAAAATTGGGCTAATTTACAATGAATGTCGATATCGACATTGAATCGAATGAATGTGTGACATGTTTCATTCAAACCTCAATCATGTTTCGGGTTTATTATGTGGAGGAGAAACTCGTTGCTCCACAACGTTCTGCCATGAAACGGATCTGTTGATGCGACAGGTACTGCGAGGGCTGACGTTCCACGTGGAACCCGGCGAGACCTTTGTGGTGCTCGGCCTGCGCGGCTGCGGCAAAACAACGCTTCTGGACATCCTGTCCGGTGTGCAGTCACCCACATCCGGCAGCGCGCTGATCGGCAGCACGCTGCTTAGCGACACGGCCGCGTGGCAGCAGCGCATCGGCTTGTGCCCGCACTACGACGGTGTGCTCGGTCGGCTGACAGTGCGCCAGACGCTGACGTTGTACGCCCGCGTGCGCGGCATGACCGGCGACGCCATCGAAAAGATGCTCGAGCACATGATCCTGCTGCTCAACCTTAGTGCCGTTGCCGACGACACCGTGGACTCGACAAGGTAATGTTCCCTTCAGATAACTGTTACAAACGCCTTGTTTCGGAACGGCAGTCATGATCGGCAACTTTCCGCTATCCTTGACAAGAAGTGTACAATCGTCGCATTGTACCGGTACTAGCGTATGGGGCAGTAACTTGGGGGATAACAAATAATTTTTAAATGTTAAGGACTGCACAACGAACCGTGGAATGAAAAAAAAATAAAAAAGTCACAGTTTCGCCCGAAAGTCGAAGCATCGATTGTGATAGCAAACAGACAGACAGCTATACAAATCAAGCTCGATTAATCATTGCGCCCAATCGTCATCAAACCGAATCATCACATCGAAGAACTCGATGAACCGATCATCGAAGAACCGATCATCATAACACACTCGATGAGCGCGGACACTCGCCGTCAAAACGTCAGTGTGAGGAAGCGCGGCAGCAGCCGCGAGCGAAGTGACCTTCGTGCTGTCCATCGCTTCAACGCAAACTGAGCAGCGAGAACGCAGCATGCCCAAAGTTATGAGCCGTTGAAGCGCCTAGACTCTGCCCTCAACGCAGATCGCTTTCAAGATATGGCACGCGCGGCCGCGGAATTCGCAGTTACTGCAGGAGTACAACACCCCCCCCCCCTCCCTCCCCTCCCCCCCAGAACCTAGCACGCGACGGAAGACAACAGTCTTCCTTCCGGTTTTCCTTCCTTTCTACCGCAAAACGCTCGTATGCTCAGATTTAAGTACACGTTAAGTGCCCCAGGTTGTCAACATATATCTAGAGTCCCCCACTTTGTCGTGCCTAATGAGATCCGGGTTCTGGCACGTAAAACCCATCATTATTTTTAATTAGGAACGTTATCGACGCGAGTCATGTTCCATGCAGAGCGTGAGGTATGCGCCAAAAAGCGTTACAAAGAGCAAATGCCCAAACTTTCATTCCTCTGGCACAAAACGGCACTTCATGTGAAAGATCTCCTGAGTATAATAATTTAATAGCAACGAAGTGCCTTAGAGACGGCTTTTTGTTTAAATCTCTCAAAGCATGGTGCTTTCCTGTTAGAAGAGCTATGTGCGTCCAATGTGTTTCCTTACTGAAAACAAAACTGGGCAGTGCGCTACGTAAAGGTGTTCAAACAATGTTGCATCGCTCAATATGTATGACAAGGCGCTCGGGAATATAAGAAACGAATATGCATCAGAAGTGGGAAGGCCCAACCGGCTAAAGAACGGGTAATTATCTCGTAGACATATTCAGCATTGGTGCTTATATCTCTACACTAGACAAACTACCTCACTGTATATATCGGCAGCAGCGTGACGCAGCTGTCAGATAATACATATACCACCTCGTCCTCATCAACTCCCTGATTCATGGCTTCGTGTCGATGCCATTAAACGTTCTGTATCGCTTATCCTGCCTCCATTCGGAAATTCTCGAAATTAAAATTGTTTACATACGCGGAAACCAGTCAAGTTAAGGACCGGAAATTAGGTGCTTTGTTTGAGTGCTGAATGCGACGCGGCACCTAAGTTGTGATGCATTATCCAAAACACTCTTAAAGTTGTAGTACTTACTAACTTTTGGTTACTGACTGATTGTCACCCTTTTAGTCAACTGGAGTAAGTAGTAACTTTTCTGCTTATGCTGGTACTGCCATTTCAGTACAGAGTTTCGCGTAAACGTATCTTTTTTACTTTGCATATTCTCTTTGTATGTTTATCTGGGTATAATATTTTTTTTCGCGAATTCAGCTACGTGAATCGCTATATTTACCCATTCTTAACGCAATTTTTCTCGTCGTTACCTCACGCACACAAATATGTCGCAATAACGCGACTAGGTGAGCTAGTTGGTAGAATATTTGGGAGCAAACTAACAGCGCTGAAAACGAGCAAAACAAGAAGGCGCACTGTCTTGTGTGTTCCTGTTTTGCTTCGTTTTTAGCGTTGTTTGCTTACAAAAGAAAGACGTCACCCAGGGCTGTCTTTCTCTGCTCTCCTTTGAACTACAGCGCAGTGACTCGCCGCAAGCTTGCCGTGGCCATAGCCATCGTTGGCCTTCCTCCAGTAGTGCTCATGAGCGACCCTGCCACGGGACTTGACACCATGTCCAAGCGAAAGATCTACCGCTCCATCCAGATCATGCGGCAGATGGTCAAGTCAGCGATCATGATCGTTACCCAAAGTGTGTCGGACTGCCTGATCATCTCGGACCGTATGGCCATCATGCTGAACGGCCAGTTCCAGTGCCTAGGCAGCATCAGTGAACTTCGGAAGCGGTACTGTCGTGGGTCCATGATTCTCGTCAAGCTGAAGCCGGCAACGCTCCAAAACACCGCAGCCATTAACAACATACATAAACAGGTTAGTGCAAGATTGCTGAACAAGCCTCGGCCTCGGTATTAGACTTGCCGCCCGCTTATGTCTTAGGGAGAGGCCTTCGTCCTGCAGTGGACATATAATGGCTGATGATAATGATGATGTCTGAGGTCATCTGGGACAGCAACTCAGCTCGTCGGATATCACTTGCAGGAAGTTTTACAATGCTTTGTAACAGTGTTTGAGAAGGAACTTGCACAATTATCGGTAGTAGTTTATCTTGCGAAAGAAGCGCCAGCTTTGTCCATGCCGATCGTATATATATTTGCACACCTTACTTTCCGGTAATACCATGCATGCGCTAGAATCCTTACTTTCAAGCCTCAATAGTGCGCATCCTACAAAGACAGGACGACAATGCCCTTTAAAGTTATTCGCGTTGGGAAAGGCCTCGATATCAAATCTTCGACGTCATGAGTGACCATCTCGGATGGAGCAGACATGCTAAACAAAGTTTATGTGAAGTGCCATTACAGCATACTTTAATAGTGATTCAGAGGAAAGCCAGACGCCGCAGTCGTTTAGTCATCGTAGGATGTTGGATCAATAGCCAAAAACGATTACATGGCCAATAAAGCATACATTTATTGACCCATCAACTGCTTCGTCAGTCGCGCTAAACAACATATATGGCGTCGTGTGCGTGGAGATGAGCAAGTGACACAATGCTTACGCATGCTTAGACAACTCCAGTGGAGTTTCTGCATAATTTTTATTGTTCAATCCAGTCGCGTGCTAGACTTGCGACGGTTTTTGCGGCCGCTAGTATTCTTCGATCACAATTGATTCATTATATAGCGTAAGTTCATTTCATAAATTAATAAGGACATGTTATATCATTCATGTCATTAAATCTTGATATATAGCCAGCGCCCCAAGACATGAGATTATTCATATCCTAAATAACTAATTTTGCCTTTAGTGTCCTACCATAGAATAATTATAAAATTACGAATTGATATAACAAGCCACAGGGACATGTGGAGCCTGAATGTCCGCTTGGATAAGCCCGTCCACTGCCCATAATTGCCATTCTCGCTTAGCCGCCATACTGGCTGGGCGCGCAAGCGCTGGAGCTAAAAATAAATTTTGGGCTTTTTTTTTACGCGCCAGAACCACGATATGATTATCAGGCATGTCGAAGTGGTGGACTTTGTATTAATTTTGGTAGCCACTTGGGGTTCATTACCGAGCGCCCAATGCACGGTACACGGTCATTATTGCATTTTGCCCAAACAAAATGCGGTCGCCGTAGCCGGGATTCAATCCCGCGACCCCTGTCTTAGCAGAGCAACGCCGAAGCCACTACGCCACCACGGCAGGTAGCACTAGAGCTAGGTTTACCTGGAGCAATCTTCGCCCAAAATTGTTCTTCGTGGTGGCCGCCTCCGAAAGTTGGTACCATGTCTCCATCCTGATCCACAACAGCAAAAAAGATGTAATTCTTGCAGCGATGTTGTTAGTGCGACTAGAAGAGGTCAAAAACATTATGAGCAAGTTTCTTAGACGTATTACATGCTTTGATGTTTCGCGAAACTTTCAAGTTCGAGGCTTAATTAGAAGCGTTACAAATAAGGTGTCCCCGGTGCCCTTGGTGAAATAAACAAGTCACCTTTTTTTATATTTGGCGATAACAATGGGCGTGTTCTGGGTAATATAAATTTCAAAGTGGGTGGGTTAATTGCATCCTCTACAATAAATTACGTATGCAAGCACTCCAGAGCATTATGAGTGGCGCAGAAGTTAGCCCGTTTTTGTGGCAACACTACTGTTGCTACCGATGTCGATTTATCGAAAATGGGGGTAAATTGGGAACACTTGGCATGGAGCAAATGTTAGAAATTTTCATAAGACCGTTATCAGCTATATTTCTCAATATCCTGAGAGAACACTAGGTTACGGCAAGTATTTTGACGGAAATTGGGGTCATGTTAACAGTAATGTATGACGAGATTTTAACGTTCCTGGTCTAATTAGAAGCATTGCAAACAATAAGAAACATTCAATATTTTTTTCTGTTTTTATGGGCTTTTCGAGGTTCGTAGTAGATTTTCCCGGAGTTATCGGTGAACTATATAGGGCTGTTTGTTTAAATTTTTTAATTATGGACATGTCATAATTAATCTGCAGACGAAGTTCCTTGTACGTGGGTTGATTAAGGTGCTAGCTTTCAAGTACGCATGCAAGTGATCCGGAGCGTTAGAACTAACAACGCATAATTTAGCCCACGTCCATGGGAGAACTATGTATGGGAGAATGGTACCGAGATAAAATTTAGCGAAAATAGGGCGAGCATTAAGGCTAGTATTCTTTCGAAGTAAAATGCATGCGGATCAATTACTGTCTTTGTAAAAACTTCCTTAACAAGTACTCGAAAGTACTCGAAAGTAGTACTCGAAAGTACTCGAAAGCAAGGTTTCAAACAGGCTAGTCACTAGCAGCTTGGACTTGGTGGTGCATCACGTCGGAGCAATGGCGCACACTGGAAACTAGCGCTTGTGTTGTCTTACCTCCTTCACAAGTTTGCAGTGTTGCTCCGAAAAGGCTAGTCATATGTGGGCAATGTTTTCAAGTATGTGGTTTAATTACAGGCAGCTCAAATTATTGCAACGGCTCGAAAAAAAAAAACAGCTTCGCTGGAAATTGCGCTGTGAATAAAAGAAAAAGGCCGCGTTAGTTACTAACCGAAAGCTAGCAACTTCTCATCTTAAAGTTGACTAAGAACTTGGTAACCTGTGGTAGTTAGGTCGCCTGTCGTAGCATTTGCCATCCAAAGAAGTTGGCACAAGACTAGAGCAGGTAGCACAATTTTACAAATAACTTAATAACCGTTAGTAGGTAGTAAGTGACATTTACCACCCAAAAGAAATCGGGTGGTAAATGGGTTGGTTTGGTTTATGAGCGCCACTTCCACGGGCCAAAAATAATTAAGGCGCTCCTATTTTAGAAGCATCAACAGGTAGAACAAAGAAAAAAAATGACAGAAGACGAGAACCGCAATGCCATGCTGTTTAGTGATATGGCACCATCAAACAATGACGTTACTTGTCAGAAACATTAAGCTTCGGTTAACTGCAGAGAAAGTAATAAACGATAAATAGTGACAACGCTTCACACAATACAAAGAATGGAATGCTACACAACATATTTTTAGTATGACCCTTAGTGAGCATGCGGTGAGCACCTATGTATTTGGATGATCAAATGAAGTTACGAGCATAAATTTACGCAAAGTATAATCAGCACATATGCGCGCCACGAGGTAGCACGTTACTATTATTTTGAATTTTTACTAGCGTTCACTAAACGCGACAAACACGTAACTGTTAATCGACATTTACGAAGCCTGAATTAGTGAAGGCCGTTCTTGCTAAGTCTGAATTCTCGAAATGGCTAGTTATTAAAAGATAGTAAACGCTGATTAAGGAACATTTTTACTTCTTTATTTTGGAACCTGTGTCTGCATTGTCAGTAGCCATTTATGGTACATATAGTACGCTGTGCCATGAGACGGCAAGATGAAGCGCAGCTTCGGTCAACCTCTGCTTTCAGTTGCTCACAACAAAAGGAAACCATCATGCTGTTTTCCACGCCACTGCCATTGACCTTCAGTGTATCGCTGCGCAGGTGCAGTCAGCATTCCCAGGTGCGGTGCATACAGGCCAGCTATCAATGGCGCTGGAGTACTCGACCGATTTGAAGATGCCGTGGAGCAAAGCCGTAATAACCGCCTACAACCTGAGGCAGCATCTAAGCGAGTACGCGAAAGACGTCCTCCTGACCGACATCACGATGGAGCACGTGCTACTCAGGATGGCCAAGTACGAGGACATCAGAGCAGTGACCGCCGCCGTCGCCTGAGCAGCAATAAAGTGGGCCCGTGGCCAACTGGCGCCACTTTGCCGGCGCGGAAGCATTCTTGTCTATGGGTCGTGTTCAGAAAGAACTTCGCACACTGCGGTCGTTCGTCGGTGATGTTGGTTGATGGGGTTGAACTTCTAAACCGACAAAGGAGGTGTCAAGGACACTGTAGTGGTAGGCTCCAGGTTTTTTAGATCACTTGAGGTTGAGATGCAGCCCATGGGCTGCATCTCAACCTCAAGTGATCTAAGTTATAGAAAAATTTCAGTTTCTGCAGTCAGCCTCCATGATTGGTCAAACATTTTCGGGCCACTCCCAACTTCACCTGTCCGTCACGCGACGTCACGAAAACTGCGATAGCTCCCCATCTGATATAACGTGTACACACTGATTATGCATGATTAAATTACAGAAAAGAAAAATAATCATTCGTGATTCGACGCCTTTTCACCATCAGCCCTCTGCTATTGGTCCAATGTTTTCTGGCTACGCCCACTTCGTCTGTCTGTCACGCGACCTCACAAAACCACGAAAACTCACCACGTCAAAGTGACGTGTACGCGAAAAAAAATGCATTACTATGCCGAACAAAACTGAATTTTTTTTATGAAAAACTATATACTGCCCCGTTCCGAAAGGAATAGAAGATGGCTGCCCGCCGATCACTCAGGCCCTCACTGCTCGCAGCTGCCGGTGAGCATGTATTTATTTGCGCATGATGAACCTTTCTTGCGTGGCAGTAAAACGTTATCGAGCCCTTTCGGCATGCATACGACATCGCTCTGCCAACTCTTCCTTGCTGAGGATCCGTTTTAGCGGCATTCTTATCCTTCCGTTGCACGCCGCCACGATTTTCGACCAGCCACCGCAAGCAAAGTAAGGCGAAGCGGACCAATCTGAGAAGCCGGCACCACCCTCTTCATGCGGTTATCTATTTTCACTGCGCTGGCTCGGCCCCATCGAAACCCTCTACACTAGAGCGTGCTCCTCGCCTCTTGTCAGCCAATCAGATAAGAAAAACCGCTGAGTGTAGACAATGTTATTGGTTGTGAAAGCGAACAAACTCGACCTCCAATAAACGAGGAGAGTGTTTCATTGGGTTGTTCAGACAACGCTGCGGGTCACCGCCCGATGCTTGCGTCGGTGGTTACGTAAAGTTGACGTCAGGAGTTTGGAATCAAAACAGTTTGGAATCATTTTACGTTATAGCACCCCAAGCTCGGCGCACGAGCGTTTTTGCATTTCTCGCGTCGTCTGAAAGCTACCGCAGCGTCCGGGCATCGAACCTACGACATCTTGCTCAGCAGCAGAAAACATCTACTGCGCTACCAGGGTGGCTTGCACCGTATAGTGGTTTGTGACAACAGCAACCGGCCAGTAATGGTAATACAACAATGACAGCCCTTGGCCGATGACAAACAGCGCCCGAGAATGAAAATCTTTGTAAATTTGGCAGTCTCGTAAAAAAATGTGCGCAAGTAGGCAGACCGAACGCCAAAACTGCGCAAGAACGATGTAGTGACGGCACGAGAGAAAACAAAATCAAGAACGGCAATTGATTCGTTTTCTTTAAACAGCCGGTTTCGATTGCGAATCCCACCTGCATCGACGTATGCGTCACGACCACTCGCGTCAACAGCAAAAAAAAAAAAAAACATGTTGCGCTGCTAAACACGAGGTTACTGGATCAAATCCCGGCCGCAGTGGCCGCATTTCGGTAGGGGTGAAATTCAAAAACGCCTGTTTACTCTGCATTGAGTGCAGGTTAAAAAACCCCAGTTGGTCAAAATTAATCCCGAGTCCCCCACTACGGCGGGCCTCATAATCATATCGTGGTTTTAGCACGTAAAACCGAAGAAATTATTAGCAACAAAACCACTAAAGCGTCTCGACGTTGGCGGAAGGGAACAGGCCAACAAAATTCAAAACGAAGGAACGACGCGGGGAGTGAGCGCATGCGCGCGTACAGTGTCATGCTTGCAGTGAAAGGCGTTGGTACAGGACAGTCACATAACGACTACGAAGCTTTAAACAAGGGGCTGCAGCTTAAGTTTCCTTTCCCATTTTGCAAAGGGTAAAATGCACAAGCCAAGTCAAATTAGTGAAAACAGCAACGCGTTTGAAATTTACAATGTATACGAAGTCAAATTTTCTTGAACTACTTGGAGGGAAATATAGGGCCACCGTCTATGCGAATTTCTTAAGAATGGGGTGAGAATGCCGAGGTATGGAATGGTCGGCTTCTCCTGAATTTGGATGTGCCTAAAAAATGACCCTGACTGTGCGAATAAATCATTCTAAGTTTTCCAAACAAAACTTAGTTCACAAATATATACTTTGCAGATGATGTAAAGCTGTTGCTCTTTATTATCTCAGCACGAGTGGCGCCCAGTCAAGAAACACATGACAAGGCATGATGGAGAGTGTGTGAAAATCAGGAAGCTTAAATGCATTAAGTGCTCACGCTACATTGCCCCACCCCATTCTTCGTCGATCCGCCATGGTACGTAGGTGGCACTCGGGCAGAGGAGCCAAATAATTTTCCTCGTGAAGGCAAGCGGTCAGCTCATGGCCGCAAGTAATGCGGAACCGGCTACAACACGTCGAGCAGGCATAGGTGAAGGCAAGTCGCGCGAATCTCTTCAAACGCATCACGCCATATCAAACTGCCACTCGATCGGGGCGCGCAGGCAAGACACTGCAGAGTTTTGTCATATATGAGACTGGCAATGACGGTCGCCCCTAGTGGACGCACCCCAGTGGCTATGACGTCGCGCTGCTGAGCTCGAGGATGCAAATTCAATCCTGGCCTCGGTGGACGCATTTCATTAAAAGCGAAACGCAAAAAAACACTCGAGTGATTAGATTTCGGTGCCCCACTGGAGGATGACGACCAAGCAGACCAACTTATCATTACTTTCAATGATGCCATTAAAAACTACATGCTCTCCCGACGAACATATCCGCTTGGAGCCGACACACTGTCGAAAGAACCAGAAGTCGTCTTCTGTCAACTACAAAGAAACCCGTTCCCCCACCAAACGAGGCTACACGCCATCCACCCCAGTCTCTAACCCCCCCCCCCCCCCCCCCCCCCTGTGCAGACACTGCTGCAACTCGCTATACTATATCACATGGTCTTGGAATTCCAGAAAAACCCCGACCTGGATCTAATACCCAGCCAGTCCAACCAACGAGCAGTGGGAGAGAGAACTTTCCAGCTCTAGTGTGCTGAAATAAAGAGCTATGGTTGACAGAAAGGGCGAAGACGGCGGGTAGAACCAACGGAGTCCTGGACTAGGGACCCCGCCTACCAGCCAGTCCTTATTGCACTTCACGACACGAAACACTGTGATTCGAATGTGCATCAGACAGTCAAGGTAAATGAATATGTCGTGCAACGTTACCATATTCATTATGCGTTCGAGATTCCAATCTCTCAGGATAGGACTGAAAGCGTCCGTGACTCTGTGCTGCAGTATATCCCAGTGGGTGATAGGCGACCAATATTTCTGAATACTTGGTAAATTTTGTTCGTGTTCTTTTTTTCTTACTTTTTTAGTGCAGGCAATGAATGCTCTTGAAGTACTGATAGCTTTTTTTTCTTCTATATGTTATTTATGAATTCGGCGAAGTTTATTGTGCCTAGCTAAACAAAAGGGCTTAAAAGAAGGTGATTCTTTTTAATTTTCGGAGCCGTTTTAGCAGGTCAACTAGACGTGCACTAATTTTCAGCAGTGTATTTTGTAATATCTTCGTTCTTAGCCCTAGCAAATTGTAAGTTTTTGCGTGGGGGTCAATGATCTGCACGGCAACGCAGTGCGAGATAGAGTTCTCAGAAACGTAATTCTCAGAATCGCGTGCACCGAACTGTATGATAGGAGGTTACTGATTGCCACTATGCTGACGCAGTTCTTCTGGTAGTAGCTTGTCTCCTCGCGCAATATTTTGTGAAGAAGAAAACAAAATGATGAAGGGAAGGAATAATGGAGCTTTTTTTTTTTTTTAAGTGAAAGACAAGTCAACTAGAGGTGGGCTCAACAGCTCGGTCTATTTTCTGTTCAGGCATAACCCACATTACAATCGCTAAAGCCTTCTATGATTTCGAAACAAGCACCCTGAAAGAGTGTATTGATCGACACACTTTCGACACGGTCGTTGGAACCCTCTCACGTAGGAAGATACCAGCCTCCATACAGCCAGACACTGGTCTCACCGACAGCTCGGAAATCTGCAGGATGGCATGGACTTACATCAACCGCGAAAATAACGTTATTCTCATTCCACTATCATGTTCTATGGACTTTCATTACACATAGCAAGACCGGTTTCAGTGCTCTTTCTTCGGTATACGCCAATGTTCCGTGAGAATTCATTTTGCAAAGCTACACTGGCGATGTCTGAAAAATCATCACACTGTGGCTGGTAGAATCCCACAACTAAATATGACCAAAAACAGCATGAGAGCCAATCAAGGCTCTCATGCTGAAGTATCACTGAAAAGCGATACCATATTTTCCCCGAATGGGGTCACGCTCCGTTTTCGTAACCCTTCTACTACTATACTCGGAACAATCAGGCCTCTCGAGATTCCATTTTCGCTTGCTCCGAGTGTATTCGAAGGAAGTTTAATGTTTCTTGTAAAAGAACCATTTTTCGAGCTGAATAAAGGTTCTATCGCCGTGCTGTATGCGCGCCTGCGCTGAGAAATAGATATTCCATCTAGCGTGCTCAAGTGCCAATCCGGTACCCATCCTGTACTAAACCTACTAGAACACGGCGTTCTTAAATTTGACTTGTCGGGTTTTCCGTGACAGAACCATGACCTGATTATGAGGCGCGCCGTAGTGGGGGACGTCGGAATAATTTGGACCTCCTGAGGTTTTTTAACGTAAATCTAAGTACACGGGTATTTTCGCATTTCACCCTTATCGAAATGCAGGCCGCCGTGGCCGGGATTCGATCCCGCGACCTCGTGCTTAGCAGCCCAACACCATAGCTACTAAGCAACCACGGCGGCTCACGGCATTCTTGACGCTATCGCAGTTGACGCCGAAGTATCTTTTTTTTCTTGTATTTAGTGTTGCGTGTCTACCTTAACTTCCTAGCGGTCTCTAACCTGAAGCGGGACAGATCGAACGCACGATTGACATAACACGTTTTACTCACATTCCCTGAGCGAAGACGCAGTGCTTGCTAAAGTGTCCAACAACGTCCAATTTATTTATCTATTATGAAATTACGTTTTGTTCTTACCGACAGATAACTAAACAATTACACGTGCTGTGATTTCGCGACAATGCGCTATATCTCTAAACTACGCGCTGTAATGGCAGTTAACTCAGTATGAAGGGTTTTTTTTTTTTTTTTTTTTTTTTTTTTCTATGGGCTCACTCCTCTAGTCGTTTAGATGTCCACCGGGGTCCGCCGGTGTCGGTCGCAGGAATACCATGATGCTTTGCAGGAAGTTTAGAAACAAATAAAAGAAATGTTTCCTTTCACCCACAATACAAAGCAGTGGGGCGATAGCTGGCGTAGCTTTATGCGCAGTAAGTCTTGCGCTTATTGCCAAAGATAAGCAGTTTCGCCCTTTCAGTCACCGCGCCTATACTGCAGCAAAGAAGGCTGCAGAGCCTGGAGAGAGTGATCGCACCGCCATGTGCTATGATTGACTGACGTTCAGTGATTGGCTATCGTAAATATCCAGCAAACCATAAATGTGGCGGTTTCACTCGGACACAGGAGCCACAGGAGACATGAGGAAAAACAGCTTTGTAACACCAGTAATCGGACTGAGTGACGAGAAGGCCACATATGGACACGACACAATTAAGAAACCTGTTCGTACACACGGCCACCTAACATTGCTCTTCCATTTAACATGTTCGCAAGACGCACTCGACGCGGCACTCTAACATATAGCACCTTGCCACCTTCCCAAGAGGCCTGTAAAGATATTGCGATGGGCAATCTATACTGAGCCTAAACATATATGCCTTATTTATGCGCCTTACGCTCAAGACATACATCTAGTTAACAGTAGGTAGCGCTTCCGACGTTGTTCGCGCGTCTAGTTTCCCAAACCATCGTCCGAGAATAGAAAAAAATAATATTTTACGACCCTCCTCGAACAATCAACGGTACATGCTCTCCAATTTGAAAAAAAAAATAGAGAAACTAGTTTTTTGATGTTCTTTCACCCGTTTTCGTGGTCGTTGATTGGTGATTGGCGGTCGAACTTTCACCACCGAAATATAAAGGGCGCAACCGAGTTTCGGGGCGCGTTCGTCAACCACAGTAAATATACCAGAATAAGAAACCTTCCATGCAAACGTATAGTTCTCAGATACATATGATTACTAGATATGGCATTTGCAACAGTGTAATAAATATTTAATCCGATTTCCCTAAACATATCCAATGCTATTCAGGAGGCTGCAAAAATACTCAGTGTGCGACAGTGCATGGGACTGCCCGGCTTCGTAGAAGGCATGGCTTCGCCGCAGCGTTGTGTATATGATCTATTTGATTCAATCGCTGTTACGTGATTTAGTTGCTGTCATATTTACGAATTCTATAAACAGTATATTAAGCTTATTTATCAAGTGCGTGCAAACTAACAGCTGGGCCTCTCGGCATGTGCTGGCAAGAGAGCTTTGGGGCGTCTGAAGGTTTAGATGCTGTGGCGGAGCGCTGGGAAAGGATTGCCCTCCTCTTCTCCCACCACGTTTCAATGTGTGCACCCACACATTGATGCGCGCCCAACTTTCCGGTGTGGTAAATGGGTGAACCTTCGGAGAACCTGATATCAGTGAGTGAACCTTGGGTCCATCCCACTGATAAGGAAATTCAATTTTTCAGTTTTCCACGCTAATCCAAGTGATGGGGCGCTCTCCGAAGGGGTGTGGCTAGTTTTTTTTTTTTTGCGTTGATTTTTTAGTAAAAACCCTGTTACTGCTCTTGGTTTTCTACGCATGCGTGGCGGAGTTTTATGGAATGTAATAGTAATAAACTTCAGTTGTAGGTCCAGCGTTATCCTGTGTGTTGTCCCAACACCACCTAGATAGCACAACGCCCATGCACTCAGATGCATGACGTCATGCTGCCCTGCCGACTGCCATAGAGTCTAATGGGGATGCTCATTCGGACGCAACAGTGATTTTGACGTCACCGCTTTCGTCACGCCAGCCTTGGCAATGGAAATTTCGGGCCAGGTAACATGACGTCATAGAACGGAGTGCATAGGCCTCTGCTATCTAGGTGGTGTTGGTTGTCCTGCGCTCACGTCTGTAATTGCTGGAACCCTATACTGTCATCTTGCACCAACTGGCCCAGCAAACCACGCTACTAAACTACCCAACTATAAATTTCTGCGAAACGCGTTCAAGGTGTCTTTAGGCAACAAGAGAGCCTGCTTGAGCAAATTTGTTGTATTTGTTGTATTATTGTTCTTGTGACTTTTATAACTCTATTTCTTGCGTAACTATTTCTTATTCTTTTTTGACCAGAGCTGTGTAATATTTCTGTCTTGAGTAATGTTTAAGAAACTGATATGCCCAGTTTGTGACCCAATAAGTATGCTATATAAACAGTTAAAATCGATATCTCAATGCCACTTGTACATTGCCATTGCACTTCTTGAATTGTTTTATCGGAGTATACTAGGGAAAAAATTAACCCACCCGCCATGGAGATATAGAGATTATGGTGGTGCGCTCCTAAGCACGAGGTCGAGCAAAATCCTGCCGTGGCGGCCGCATTTCAATATAGGGCGAAATGGAAAAGCGCCTTTGTACTGTACATTGCATGCACGTTAAACAACCCGAGGTGGTCAAAATTAATACGTTGTGCCCTACTAAGGCTTCACTCATAAATCATAACCAGATCGTATTTTTGGCACGTAGAACACCAAATTATTTTTTAGAAGAAAAATGCTCACTGCTATTTAGATTGAGATGCACGCTAAAGAACCTCAGATGGTCAAAATTACGCAACTTCCCACTACTAGGGTTGCCACCTTTACTAAGGGAAAAAAATGGCGACAAGACGGGGGGGAGGGGGGGGGGGGGTTGGCGTGTCTTTTGTGGTAAGTACTGCCACACTGTATGCAAGAGTACAAACAAATGCAAAACAAAATTAAGTGCCAGCTGACGCGATAAGCGCCAATTCTAGATGGTTGCCAAAAATACATGTACCGGATAGAAGCTGAGAATATACAGGAAGCTCATGGGGAACAAAACGCGAAAGCCTAAGAAAATATCAGAGAAAAAACTATATGATGGATATTTCAATCCCGGAACTTGAGATAACACGACGGTGAAAAGTTTAATGGTGGATTAAACCGCTAGCGTCAATCCAGTTGTCTTTTACGTATATAAAAGAACGCCCTACAAAGCACTTGCGACGCAGCTTTGCATGTGCTGATTTAGGGAGAAACGGAAAACCAGCAAATTGCATGCCGGTGTAGGGGTCGAACCGAGAGTCGGCACCTTGAAAGAAAAAGCGGCCAGGTAGCGTCCTACCACTAAAGCGTCCCCTAATAGGTCGCGTGTTACTCTGGTACATTCAACCCCATAATTACATATTTTTTTATTTGTCAAGACTTTTCTTTGCTGCATCTATTTTTTTCTCATTTTTCTCAACTCGTTTATCTCCTGTTTTGTTCACAGTATAGTGCAATGGGAAGCTTTACCAGAAGGCAGGAACAAAGGCAATTTCGCTCAGGAAATACGGAACAATTAGGCATGCACAGCTACACATTGTATTTGCCAGCAGACGCGTTTCTGCAAAATGTCCTGCGGACTAAACACTGTTTCCTTCTCACTTAATTTGTTCGCAGTGATGCATTTAACTAGATGTCGTCCCTCTCTGGCTCCTTTCTTATAGACAACCCAGGTCCCCGTCATTCGTACCACCTCCTTGACCGGGATCTGCTCGTGTTGGGTTTCGAGTCGCTGCGCACCGTCCCGCACGACTTGCACTCCGCGCACGTGGAGCAGCGTGGTTTCGAGGACGACGACGAGCCACGGGAAAACGTCCGCTGCGGTGACGACGACGTGGAGCGACGCGAGCACAATCGCCTCGAGGTGGGCACCTTGGTCACGTAGACCGGCGACGCGTCCACAGCGGGCTCCGGGTGCGGCGCCCGCCTCCGGCGTATCAGCTCCTCCATACACTGGAGGCAAGCATTCGGTTCGACGGCCACCTCTGACTCGCTGGTTTCCACCGCCGCCAGCTTGTCATACTCCCAGTTGCGGCCCTGTACAATGTCCATCACGTTGGGCAGCGTACGGCGAGCCGATCTCGAGTGTCGCCGCTGCGGCGAAGGCTTCACTTCTTCGACAAAGATGTTCTTGCCCTGAGGCACGACGCGTACGATCTGCGGCTCACTTGCGGCTACCGCGCCGCCGTACCTGGCGTCTTCCAGAGAGACCTGCTGCAGTCGGTATTGCGGCGGGCAACTTTCGCACTGTAGGCCGCCAGCGACGGTCGCCCCGGCCACGGGTTGCAGGATGCGATTAGCCTGGAGCGACGAAGGTGCCATTCGGTAAACCGTACTCCTCGAGCGTCCAGAGGAGCCCTGGACGGGCATGCACATTATGCCACCGCCGCCGGCGACAGCCTGCTGCGCTTTGACTTGTGTCGGGTCCAAGTAGTACATTGTCTTTGGGCCTTGCCTCATCGCGGTGCCCTTGGGGATGGTGCTTGTTCCGGCTTGCTGTCGACGCTTCGCCTTAACTTCGGCTCGGCGACGCTGCGCCGGGCGGTGGAAAATTTAGGCGCGTGAGGTCGAATTTTGCGACGAGCTTTGCAGCGTCGTCGTCCAAAGGCCGAATAGAGGAGCAATGGCGACGATGTCTCAAACGCCCGCAGCGCCCCTCGGAATGTGTGCACGTTATGCTGGCAGCTCGTGCAATCAATGCTGAGGTGGCTATGCATCTGGGCAGGCCACTCAGAGGAAGAAAGGAAATGAAATGTAGAAATATCTTTTTTTGCTTATTTCCCGATCTTCTGCCCTTTTCATCAATGGTAGAATTTCACAATTGCAATTCAATTTCTGTCACACACGTGCTTTGTCCGTCAGATTCTAGGACGGTCCCTCATAGTGGTTATGAATCGGGCTTTAATAGAATAACGAGAAATAAAAACACTAAGCTTGTGTTTTTGTTTTTGTAGCCACGTGAATGATTGTGGCGCGTACCCACAGTGGGGATTGGCCACGAATCGGGCATTAAGTGTTCTTGCCGTCCTTCTCTTTTTCTGTTACCTGAGCAGCGTATTTTAGGTTTTGAGGCAGCTGGGTGTAAACACGGCTACCTTTTCATTGTTCTACATCTCAATTAAAAGCGCAAATAAAAATGTTGCATGCGTCCATAGTCTTGAAAGTAAGGAGATTATAAAAATTGTGGGTTGTTGTCTTAGGCTCCTCTTCTTCTTTAAATATTTTGTGGCACGTGGTCCCATTGTACGATGGCCTTTTGATGGAGGCACCTAGCATGCCCCAGCGCAAACTCTGAAACTATGGCACTCCGTTATTAATAACTGCACTCCGGGGTTATACAAGATACCACCTCGAAATGTGCTCACCATTTTAAAGCATTCTATCAGGAATTTATGAATTCCTACTCATCGGAAGGTCGCAAATTTAGGTCCTCTTCTCAAAGAACAAGACATTGGCTTCGATTTAAACAACACAAACGATATCTCTAATATCTAACCTTGTAAAATTTACAGAAACTAACTTACATGGCCAGATAAATAAATGGATGTTATCCAACATGGTTTTGAGGCAGAGTCAAACTGGATACATGCGTGAGCGCTTCATTTGGTGTTCCCATGTTGACCTTGAAAGCCGAATCCATCTTGCCTGATGCGGGGAAGCAATTTGCCAATTTAGTCACCTTTGACATCACTGAGGGCTATGGCAGCGTCAAACATGTAATTTTATTAAAAGCACTTGAGAATAGAGGCCTACGAAAGTACATTATCGCGTGGGTTCATGCATTTTTGTATAGAGGGAAATTTTATCGTTCGCAATGGGAGTTGTCTTCGCTAGAGTGCAAACAAGAAATATCCCTCAAGGTTTAGTTCTGTAACTTTACCAAAGTGGTAGCCTTCGCTGGCTCTCTCACGGAATTTCGTGTTCATTCGTCCTATAGCCGCACGCGCAAGCCTTTCATTGGATGAGAGGCGCGGAGAGGGCGATAAAATGGGAACAGGATCTCATGGAGTGGAAAGAAGTAGGAGAAGAAAATTGTTTAGAACGAAGCACTCTTTCAAACGAACCGCGGGCCTCTCGCGTCGTTGCGGAAATTTTTGCCGAACATCTCCACATCATCATCATCATTAGCATCAGCCTGCATTTATGTCCACTGCAGGGCGAAGGGCTCTCCCTGCAATCTTCAATTACCACTGTTTTGTGCTATAGCTGACTTCATCACTCCACCTAGTTTTCTGCCGTCCTCGACTGCGCTTCCCTTCTATTGGTATCCATTCTGCAACCCTAATGGTTGACCAGGTTCTCCATCCTACGCATTATATTACCTGCCCAGCTCCATTTTTTTTCTGTTAATGTCTATTAGAATATCGGCTATCCCCGTTTGCTCCCTGATCCACACCGCTCTCTTCCTGTCTCTTAACGTTAGGCCTAACATGTTTCGTTCCATTGCTCTTTGCGCGGTCCTGAATTGTGCTCGAGCTTCTTTGTTAACCTCCAAGTTTCTGTCCCATATGTTAGCACCGGTAGAATGCAATGATTGTACACTTTTCTTTTCAACGACAGTGGTAACCTCCCAGTCAGGATTTGGCGAGGCCTGCCGTACGCACTCCACATAGGACAGCACATTTATATGTAGCCAGCCGTACTGCCACTACAGATCTGCCGGTGAGCGGTGCTGTTGTATGCCGAATTACGCAATGTAACAACAAATGGCAGGTTACAGCGATCAGCGATTCAAACGCGATACTCGGAGCCGATGGTTGCCGCAATCGGTAAGCGCTAAAGAAGCCGAGCTAATTCGTTGGGGTATACAATTAAGGCTAGAGTGTTTGTGATGCATGGTGACTGCATTTGCGCCCCCCCCCCCCCCCCCCCCCCCTGATCACTCATCGCTCACCGTTGGCGCAACAAGCTCCGGCACCCATGCGGTCCGAGTTTGAATCACTGAGCACTGTACCTAAGTATTCCCCCGGCACCTCGAAAAGATGTGCCTTCAAGCGCATAATTTGTTTAATAAAGTTAAGCTTTCTTTACCTTGCTCAACGTGCTCTGGCCTGTCTGCTCTGTCTATTTACCGCCGAGTAAAGGGGATCAATCCTGGTTATGAGCGTAATGTATGGACGCGTGGGTCACGTGGGTCGCATGGTGGCGGTGTCCGCGTATTCTCGTCTTGCCGGACCGGCTCATTTACTCTATGCTACAAAACGCAGCGCAGAAAACTAACCGCTACAGGCGTGTTATATGAAATCCAAATATGCGAAAGCTGCTGTTGGAAAAAGAACATGAACAGTTTCTTGCGACGTACTTCAAAATAAAGTAAAATTGCCCACATCATAACGTTGATTTCAACAGGTGCGTTGGATCTACCGCTATATTTTACTATGTATAGGTCCCTTCGCAACAGGATGTACAGACGTATATGTAAGCTGATGACATCAATTTTTTTTTGCTAGGTCAGTAGACATGCAATCACTGTACCAAACTCTGCCAGCATATTGGACTACATGTGGCTTGATGGCATTAAACTCTCTCTTAATGTCGACAAAAGCGCTGTTCTGTTGTTCCCGCAAACCACTCAAGTGCAAATTTTCGCTACACTACTGACAAGTAAACACCAACCGGAACCTCCTAAGTAGTTCGGCATTATGTATCCACCGAAAAACCGAAATTGCGTGCGTTCATCCCTCATATTCCAACCAAGGGGCGACGTGCTGTGGAAATGCAGCGTTGATTCAGTAGCAGTTTGTCAGCCACTGCATATTGCGGAGAGATTACCTTCTAATGATTGATTTCAATATTAGAATTTTTTTATTCTAATGATTTATAGGGTATTAGATTCTGATGTCTGTAGCGACGATAAAGTATGGCTTACTTTTGTTCCCTCGGGGGCCTGCTTTGAAAACTCTGCCCATTGCCCTTCTAGAACGAGAGTCGTTAATTATTTAATGGTCTTCTTAAATTCGTCACAAAGAATATATTTTATCAGGAAGCGCGCCTGCCTTGTCTTTTCATTAAGTTCCACGTCCTTTCAGTAAATACTGGTTAAAGCTCTATGTATGCAAGACAGAGGGTTGGAATATGTTCTCATTCATGAGCTAACCACATTCTTTTTAAACTATCAGTCGTCTCGTTTACGTTGCACTCAAGTCAATTTTCTGCAAATTCTCTCAGACATTTTGCAGGTCCAGCTTTGTGAGGTACTTTTATTAAGTAGGTCTATTCAACTTCGTAAGATTGAATTTGATGACGTCTTTGCAAATGACTGAACACATTTGCTCTATTAGCACCTAAGTGAATGTTCGGAAGATCACTTTCCACACCTTGAAATAAAGATAGTGGTTGCCAGTCATGCTTTTTCTGTGAACAGAAGGCAGACGTTGGCGTTCTATAACCACCTCTAAATTGGTCTTTTTCCATTCGCGTACCCGGCTTTGCTCCTATCTTTTAGGTGGAATGATTAGCAATCATTTTGGGTCTACACAAATGGCCGTTATCTTTGTCATCAAGCATAATTTAACGGACTGTATGTCTGTTCTTCGCTATCATGCCTAACCTATCAAACGTCCCTATTTTACATACCAAGACACCTACACCACATTTGTTCACTGTGGGTCCCAAGCCCCAAAAGTTTAGTTGTAAATGAACCTACCGATGCACTAGTGGTGTCAGCACAGTCCAGCAATTTTGCTTCTGTCGATTCACATAATAAAGATTTCATTCTTTCTCTCTCTTCCGATAACATCTAAGAATCTTCTTTGCCCTCTTCTCAATTTCTGCAGCTTAATGTTTATTTGGAACAGTAGATGGGTGCCCGCTGCGAGGCTTCAAGTCTATCTTACCAGACTGCGACGCCGAGTCCCTCCCCTTAACATATCGTTATTTACCAAGAAAGGCCTGGTCTGGCTCCCTGCTCTTTGTGTTACTTGGAATGTAATGAGATTGAGTGTATTCAACACTTGTTAGCATGTCTCCGTTTTACATTTCAAAAGAAAATATGTTTGGAAAACTTCATTCAAAAGCTTGGCGTGAACTTAACTTTCCCAGTGGTGCTTTCCTATGTGCACTCTTGGTTTCATTCACAGAAATGATTGTGATGCCTCCTTCAATTTTTCGAGTTAATCAACAGACAGACAGACAAAGAACTTTAATGAAGGCCCTGAGAAGCTCCGTTGCCCCCTCTCAGGGAGGCGACGAAGCCGAGGGCCGCACTCACGTCGGGACGGGAAGACCGAGCTCCAGCGCCGCATCGTGGGCTCTCTGGAATGCCCAAAATTGGCGTGACTGGTCGGAGCTCCGAAGAACAGGGCTCCACTCCTCTGCAGTGCATCGATGTGGGCCCCTCTGTAACGAGGGGCATCCCCAGAACATGTGGTCTAAAGTACTACGTTGTCCGCAGTTAGGGCAGTCTGGGCGAAAGCAGTCTGGATTGATGCCGTGAAATAAATTCAGGTTGGGATATGATCCCGTCTGAAGCATGCGTAGTGTGACAGCTTGAGGTCTGGTTAGTGTGCCGTTGCGGGTCTTGCCGTAATATTTCGTAGTAGAAAATGAACAAAATACACACCAAATAAACGCATACAGCATTGTTTTATGCAGGTACAGCAGCAATGAGCTCGTGCATTTGTTGCCCTTTTCAAACGGTTATAGTCCTCTGGAACATTACGCTTAAGTTTAGCCCCCCTCCGAATGTTGCGCTTAATTATGAGTACCGGGGCAAAGTCATAAAAGGTGATGAATGTCAGATGTAGATGCAGGAAGAGCCGGGCGCTTAGAAATGTTCCAGGGTTCTCAGAAAAATTTGCATGCTAAATTTTCTACATTTTCATGTGCTCAGTTCATGTCCACTGTAACATTTATTATTTATGTCATATGTTTAACAGTAAAGTCTTCGTTTCAAAATATCCTCATAATAAATATTTTCCGGCTTACTTACCTTATTTTAATCCACACACTACCCGATTCCTGGCTGATGCTCCAAACTGATTTGCGCCATTGCACTCAACAACCAGCTAACTTCATTATTCCATCATCTTGTCGCCTGTATGCTGTTGCTTACCTCGTGTTTGCCAGTGTTTTCAACTAGAACCCACCACAGCCTCAACCTCAATGCGCGCGCTAACAACTTCAAGGACAGTTTTACCCGATTTGGCGAATGCTGGAGCAGAATAAAAATATATAAATATACTTGGCGAGCATATTAGAGTTCTTGAAATTAGCCATTTTGCGTTTTTTACGGAAGTGTCCCTCAATTTATTGCTAGCATCCGAAAATTGCAGCTGATTGTCTTAGTGTCAAAAACTATCGAGAGGACTTTATTATTATATTTTGTCCTTTTCTACCGTACACAAACCCCATCTATCGGCGCGTGTTCTGTAACTTTCGCGAAAATAATGCCTCGGCAAATGTAGCGCGTGTTCATCAAAAGCGGTAAGGTGCCGAGTACACAAACCCACGTCTCGTGGCCAGAGGCGGCGTCGCGCTCACGGCATTGCGAACTACGTGGTTCGGTGGTACAACCATCACGCTCGCCGGCGACACTGTCCTTGTGCGGCGCAACGTGCACAGTGACGTAGACCGCCTCACCGGCGGCAGTAGCGGTGAGTACACAGGCCGAGACGTCGCTGACATGAATCCTGGGGCTGGCGCGTACGTCAGAGTCCCGTGGCTACCGTGAAATCCCATATTCGTGTAGGCCGCTGCCGACTCGCAAGAACGGGACCGATCACATCGGTGGCATTCGCGCGAGCCTCCCGTCTTGATTACCGATATCGCCGGAGAAGTGGGTGCATGAGCAGTGACTTGGGACACTACTCCCATAGGCATGGACATCGGTGGCATTATCGCAGCAGGAGCCGCCTGTGGCGCAGTTACGAGTCGTGGAGCCGCCATTATCGCTGCCACCGGCTGTGGCTGGGAACAACCTGGCGTCGACACGATAATGATAGGCTGCTCCTTCCTGCAGTGGTGGTGCGGGCGCCTCCGCGGTACCATCACGGGCACGGGAACGGGTACGTCGACCGTGATGTTCACCTGGCTGGGCTCGGGAGCTGGCGGAAGGGCAGGCGGAGGAGGTGGAGGAGTCGGAACAGTCTGAGTGGATTTCTGTTTTCTCTCTTTCTTGCGCCGCTTGCGGACAATCTTTCTCTTGGGCTTCTTTTTCTTTTTCCCAATGGCCAAAAAGATGATGGCTATAGCGACAGCCGCAACAGACCCAAGAATGCCAAACACAGCGGAAAGTACAAGGGCCATCCAGTGACCCAACAGCTCGTCACTAAGAAGAGGGCATACCGATGTCATGTCCGTGTCGATTGTCTTGTACGGGTAAAAGCAGTCACCTTCAATTTTCTTAGCAGGCGTCTTAATTGCAGGATCCGAGATCGGTGCTGAGGGTGGCTGCAGTAGTGCTTGCAACAAGGCTTGGACGTTTTCGGGCGTCATTGGAGGTTTCGTGGTCTCTGGTGAACAATTCGGCAGCTGTTGAATACCTGTTGTATTTTGAGCAGTGCACTTGGTCGCCAAAGCGCTGGGCACAAGCCGGCAGAAGGGCTCCGGCCTGTTTGTTGTGGGCCACACTCTGGAGACGCCGTCGTCGAGCACCGACAAGTCACCGTCGCGGTACGGAGAGCACAAGTACGCCTCTCCCAACACGCATACTGGCAACCAACGTGCGATAATGGGCAGGGTCACGATCAAGTGCACACACAGGAGAACGGCGCCAGCAAATACAACGAAAGCCACGAACGTCGGGCTGTGCTTGCCTTCCTTGAGTGCCTTCGAGCGCTTATTCCACGAAGCACAGGGGAGTAGAGCTGCAGCGACCCCACTAGCCAGAGCAAGAGCCAGCAGACCCATTTGCATAATCGCCAAAGGACCGGTCAGCATGTTCTTGAGGGCCGTGTGTCCACCATGGCTTTTCTCCCAGGCTGACGCATTTCCTTGGATCCACGCGATGCTGTTTATAGTAGCAGTGAGGCTACTGTCTAGCTTCTTGCTCTGTTCAGGCGTCGCCCTCTTCTTTAGCTGAGTGATGGTTACGTGGGTGTAGTTTCGGAGCATTTCGAAGGTCCACTCGTAAGCCTCAGGCGTCTTCGCTTCCAAGCCATCGTTCATGGCATACCAGGTGCGGATCATGGAAAGAAGGCAGATGAGTTGTACGCTGCAGCTACCGATGAGAACGGCCTCACAGCAGAGCCACGGAACGAGGCCCACTTTGGCAGCGTGGCGCCGGAGCCCGAAAGCGGCCACTGGAAACACTAGGAACAGCTGCAGCAGAACCAGGCCCAGCAGAATGTAGCATACGAGGGCTACGCTGCTCACGGATGGCTGCGCTGTGTCTAGGAAGTTGGTCAGAGTCCCCATGCTGCCGTCCCGGGCGATCTCCGAGAAGAGTTCGCCGTCTTCCGCTTGTGAAGTCAAGGAGCTCAATACAGAGCGGCCCTTGCTAATGAACCATGGACTAGAGCCGCCTTCCGTGTAGTCCAGTTCAAGAACAACCAGGGTCGGTAAAGCCTCCTTTTTAATAGGAGCTGCAGCCATTGCGCCAGCAGCTTTATTCTGGAGGGGCTTGCTTGTTTGCTTAATACTTCACTTGTGGCGCTTACCCACTACGGGGGAGTTGGCAAAGAAGCCAGCGGTAGGTTAAATGGCAGGGGGAGAGAAAAACACTTTAACTGAAAAAGTAAGTCAGGGTGAGGTAGAACTTTTATGATAATTAGGAAATATATTTACTTGGCAGATACAATAAAATTAACTGTAATTATATATAAACAGCAAATTTTGTGGCATTCTTGGGGGCATTAGAAGAATTTCGAAACACTGTCAGCGATTTATGAGTTGTCCCATTATTCATATCGAGAATTAACATGGTATTCTTTTTGTGTCACAGAGATAGTCGCAAATGGTCATGCAGATGTTCTTCTGGCTAAAGCCCAATGAATAAGCCCCGAAGGAGAGGATATTATGAGTATTTGAAGAAATACCTAATTTTCGGAACTAACTCATTTTTACCTGTGATTTCTAAATCGGTGGCATGTTAGTAGAAAGTTATCAACGTTTTCAGGTTCCTGGCAGGAAGGACACAGAGGGGAGAGTGCCGGACCAGACTTTTTCAAGTGAAAATTTAATGGTGGGATGTGACAGCGTAATTTTGTTGTGGAGATTTCTAATTTATGTGTGGCACACGTAACCTGTACTGATGTGGTGGGTATATATTGTGTACGATTGTGTGCTTTGGTGTAGGGTAATTAGACTTCCCTTGATTGTCTAATTATTCCTGACACTAAATTAGCTCTTTACTGTACTAAACATTTGCTCTGATGTCATATCTATCACCAACCATAAGTAGAACCATCAACATCTACCTGTTTTTATTTTTCTATGATTTATCTTTAATTTCATACAACCTCTGCGAAGAACCGAAAGTCGGTACCTAACCGGAAGTTGCTGCGTAATAAACAAAAGTGTCACTCGGTGCTCGTGCCACTAAAAAAAAGTTGAAGTTTCGCCCGAAAGGCGAAGCATCAATTGCGATAGCAAATTTACTAGTAGAGAGCTATACGGAGTAAGGATAGTAGTTTTATCGCCTACAGAAACTTGGACACATTCGCTTACTAACTGAATTAACAAGCATGGTGTCAGCGCCCACAAGCAAGCATAAATAGATCACACTCGGTGACCGCAGACAACTACTGTCAGAACGCTGGTGTGAGCAAGCGCGAGTGCAGCGACCGAAGGTTCGTGCGGTCTATCGTTTCAACAGAAACTGAGCGGCGAAAGAACAGCGCATGCAAAGGTAACAGCCGTGTGGAGATCACTTTCAAGATACGGTGCGCGCGACAGCCCTCAGCCGCGCAAAATACAAGTACGCAGTTGCTGGCAGAGTAGAAGCCGTGCCCCCTCCCTCCCGCGCTGCCTTCCCGCTTTCCTCCTTTCGCGTTGGAGATTGAGCCGCCAGTTTCCCTTGCACCCGCTGGCAAGATACGCATTTGGTGCCGAAGCAAAACGTCGCCTCCCCTCCCTCCCTGCCATCCCTTCACGGTTTTTCGCACGACAGAAGACGTCGCGTTTGCTCTCCGCCATGCGTTCGCTCTCCGTGAAAGCGCGCCTCCCTCTCTCCCCCCCTTTTCCCGTTCCCACACGAGAGGCCTGGGAGGAGACCCTGCTCAGCTGCTCTGAATGGATGGATGGATGCTATGAGCGTCCCCTTTCAACGGGGTGGTGGCTTGCGCCACCAAGCTCTTGTTAGTATTTTGGCTAATCTCCTACCTTTATTCTTGAGAAACACACAAATACAAAGAATTCCAGGCATCAACCTTTTTGAACCATTACTGGGAACTGTGTTTCTGTACGTCTCCGTTTGTGGTCTCCCTACTTTTCTGCCACCAAACCTCCAACCGCCTCTTACTAATTTCTACAGCTGACATGTTTACTTTACCCGTGTTATCCCTGAACCCAAGGACTTCAAGGAGGTCAGAGGAGCCTAGACTTCCAGCTGGGTAGATTTCTTCACATTCCAATAAAACATGTCCCACCGTTTCTCTAGCTTTACCACAGCAAGCACATGCGGCTCCGTCCTTGGTGTACTTCGCTTTATAACTGCGCGTTCTAAGGCATTCTGATCTCGCTTCGAAAAGTAAGGAGCTTCCCTTTGTGTTATTACAAATTGTTTCTTTCCTGATTTCCCTCTTTCCTTTGAAGTAGTTAGTCATGGCGAGTTTCTTTTCCATTGCCACCACTCATAACCTTGTCTCAGCCTCTCTCACTTTGCGTTTGACGTTCTTTGTGGCCATGTTGATGGCCATACCGGTCGCGTATTTGCTGGTAAGCTTCCTAGTTATTTTCCTCCACTGTGAGTCAATGTTTTGCCTGTACAGATACCTGAATACTCTTGCACCCCATCTACTTTCTTCCATTTTGCTCAGTCGTTCTTCAAAATCAATTTTACTCTGAGCCTCCCTTGCTTCAAAATTTGTCCAGTCCATCGATTGGATGGTCGATGGACTAGACCCACCCACCCATCCATCCATCCATCCATCCATCCATCCATCCGTGGATGGATGGATGGATGGATGGATGGATGGATGGATGGATGGATGGATGGATGGATGGATGGATGGATGGATGGACGGACGGACGGACGGACGGACGGACGGACGGACGGACGGACGGACGGACGGACGGACGGACGGACGGACGGACGGACGGTCGGACGGACGGACGGACGGACGGACGGACGGACGGACGGACGGACGGACGGACGGACGGACGGACGGACGGACGGATGGATGGATGGATGGATGGATGGATGAGGCTGAACCCTTTAAACCGGGCGGTGGCATACGCCACCTAGCCATGACTATTAATTTTGTACTTTGTGGTGGGTGAAATTTCACCCCTGCCTTGATTTTATCCACCAATCAGATAACCTCTGTTTGGTTATTTCTACCCGCTTAAAGTCTATTTTGCCTTCACTGTCCCTAAACCCCAATGCTTTGAAAAAATCACCCCCGTTGCTTTGCACTGCCCTTTACAGAAAAGTATGAGGTGTTCAGCTGTTTCCTCTTCTTCTCCACACACACAGCACAACGTGTCTATACCTTGGTACTTGACTCGGTTCATCTTAGTCAGCAATACTCCCGTCCTGGCTTCAAACAACAAAGAGTTTCCCCTAGAATTATCGTAGATATTTTCTTTGGCAATTTCTTGCTTGAAAGTTCGGTATGTTCCCAGTGCTGATTTCGTCTGCATCCCTGTTCTCCACAGACCCCTCTCTGTTTCCTTAACCTTTTTCTTAACCGCTGTTTCCTGGTTTGCACCCCTCCTGCAGTCCAAATACTTGATTGACAGTTTTCTGGTCAGCTTCCTCCATTATGTATCAACATTCCTCATGTACAAATAACTGAAAACTCTCCTTGCCCACCGCTTTTCTACCTTGTGCGCCCAGCGCGCCCTGGTGGCGCGTGCCCGAGCGGCGACCATCTCCAATGGAATCCCGGACTAGGGAGTCCACTTAGGTGTCCCCCCTTTGGGGGTCAACTCTTGTATTTTCCTAAAATAAATGTGTCCACCACCGCCACCACCGCCACCCTCGCGCGCTTTCACTCGCACATACAGCGTACGGCGCGCGGCGACGATTTTATCGTCATTGGACTTTATACGGAAGCTCACGGCGAAGACGACGGTGACGACAGAAATGGGCGCGGAGTTTCCATATAATTGCTATCGCAATAAAAAAATGCGTGACCAATGGTGAAATGGAACATGTGTTCTCGACCACAGCAGCGCATTACTCTAAGCCTGACGTGCGCATAGGGTACGCATACATACTCATACTTATCTCGGGCTAAAGTAGCTATTTATAACGTCTGCACTAACTCGCATTATTCCCTCGTCAAAGGTAATGCACTGAAATGCTGTGTTAGAATGCACTGCCTTCGGGAGTGGCCCACATCTTCGGCTAGACACTTGATACGCCCAAGTGAAGTCCGCCTACAACGCTTGCTCATTAAAACACGCGACTGAGCAATCGACTGTTTTAATGAAAGGAACAAAGAAACTTTAAAAATTAGATAAATAAAGGAATTACTTACTCAACGGGATTTACAAATGAGGTGTTATATGGCGGGCTATCCATTCATTCATCTGGGTGGGTCCCTATGCGGATCCCCAAACGATAATAGCACAGGAACATTCTTGGGTAGGTAAACATACTGCAAAGGAAGTTTCAACGCCCTTCTTCGCACGAAAGGGAAGCGATGACAACTCAGTAAAGAACAATACATTGATTCACTTTCTGGTAGCAAAGAGAGCATTGGGCCACAGTCTGAAATCACAAAAAAAAAGTGATTGTGCTAAATGTGTTTGTAGGAGCAGCTGCCAGCCAATGGTGATGTCGGATATATTATTATCTAAGGTGGCCGGCAAATGGCGCACTGCTCTTACAAACAAAAACATTTGTCACTTCGGCTTCAGATCTGTGCATATTAAGATTTAGCGCTGGAACACGACACAGCAATTCCATGAGCGTTAATTCCATCTGAAGGCTTTTATAAATTTTTCTACTTCAAGGTGACAGTATGTGCTGGTAACATGCAGCCTATTACTCAAAGCTTTACGTTCGTAAATACAGTTTGCTATTAGCTGGCAACCTTCGCTAATGATACGTCCGACATCACGATTAGCAGTCATCTACTCTTATGCATAGTCCTAGCATAAGTTTTTTTTTCTTTTTTTTCTTTTTTTAGTTTGAGTACAAGCCCTTGTTATAACGTCAGACGACATTTTTTTGACACCTTAAGAATTCTACTAAATATGAAACCTCCATTGGGTCTTTAGGCTACTTTCTAATTAACGGCAATTTGCCCTTTCATAAAACCTCATTCCACTTGCGAATTACCACGAAACGTATTTTGGTTATTGAATGTTTCTTTGATTAGGGTTGTCAATTATTTTGCTCTTCCCCCCTATCATGCCTTAGCCTCTTCGGTCAGCTTAGGTGGGAAGGAGACTGCCCCGAAAAGGCGGCGTTGTACGGGTTCGAAGCGCGGACAAAGATAAAACTATCAATTGTGAAACTTTCTGTTAAGGGGAACCTTTAGAGGATTCATTTTGTAGCTTTCTGCCATTTTGTACCTATTAAAAACTTCACTTGAGTAAAACTTTCGTCAGATCGCAGAATTCCGCAGTAGTTATTTGATTATGAATCTAAGATTGAACTAATGAGAAATATTGTAGGCATGGTCCACAGCGATCAATATGTAGATAAGGAAGCGCTCTTCGCTGAAGGCGGCTGCAGTAGTGGTCCTTACACAACACTGTTTCCAAGAACGCCGTGATAGAGGAGCGAACTGGGCTAGTTGTTATCCATTTGTTCTAGAAAAGGCGCGTGATACTAAAGATAACGTAAAGAAGGGAGAGAGGACCCGTGTAGCCTCATTAATGCTGAACCCTTATCTTACCTGGCGTATTCTACGGAAACGTTTTTTCCTTTCTTTTTTTATGTTTTTCTCGCTCATTTCACTTTTGATACACTTTAGTTCTAACTCGAGACACTATCTCAGTCATGTATTTTATAATGACAGTTGTAGTGCTTGTATATTTCTTGTCATCAGATGCAATAACTCACAGAATTCGTACTCTCGTAATTTCTTGCAGCTTTCTTGCGTGCTAGGAAGCATGTAAAAAATGTCGCAGTTTCACCCGAAAGGCGAAGCATCAATTGCGATAGGAAATTAGTAGAGAGCTATGCGGAGTAAGGATAGTAGTTTTATCAGCTGTATGAACTTGGACATGCAGCAGCACCAGCAACGCGCAGAACTGTTGTCGAGGCCATCGGCATTTTGCTCACGTTCGCATCGAATGCGCGCGGCGTTGGTGACTGTTGCCGGTGCCCCATGGGGCGCCTCGGAGGTTTTCGACAAGATCAGAACGGGACACTTGTCCAGCAGCGTCGGAAGTCTTTGCCACCTTCTCGCCTCGTAACTTTTTATTGCGATAGCAATTATATGGACACTTCCACCGGATTTCTGCCGTCGGCGTCGCCGTCGCCGTCGCCGTCGCCGTGAGGTTCCGTATAGATAAAATCTTCGCCGCGCGCCGTATGCCCGAGCGGAAGCGTGCGGGGACGCACGCTGTCACGGAGAGCGAACGCACTCAATCTTCCACGCGCAAGCAAGGAAGCGAGCGCCGGAGGGAGCGTAGGGGGGGGGGGGGGGGGTGCATTTCTACTCTGCCAACAACCGCGCTCGTCCCTCGCTCGCACCGTCTCTTATCTCCACACGGCTCTGACCTTTCTTTACATTCGCCGCTCAGTTTCCGTTGAAGCGATAGACCGCACGTACCTTCCCCGTTGCGGCGTATAAGCGCTTGCTGCCAGCGTTTTGAGAGTCGTTGTCTGCAGTCATTCAGTGTGATCTATTCATGTTTGTTTGTGCGCGCTCACACCACAGTTAGTAATAGTCGGGCTTTTTATATAAATACGCATTTGGTGCCGAAGATAAACGTCGCCTCCCCTCCCTCCCTCCCTCCCTCCCGTCCCCCCACGGCCTTTCGCGCGACGGAAGAAGTCGCGTTTGCTCTATATACTCGCATATGGTGATTGTAAAGGAGGAAAGAGACGCTTAATTCTGCAGCCCTTCAGGGAGCACGGCGCAGAACGCGCGTTTGCTCTCCGCCGTGCGTTCGCTCCCCGTGAAAGCGCGCGTCCCTCGCGTGCTTTCACTCGCACATACAGCATTTCATCGCCATTGGACGTCATCGGAACCTCACGGCGACGGCGACGGCAGAAATCCGCTTTCAGTGTCCATATAATTGCTATCACAAGAAAAGTTGGGCCATACATTACTGCATCGTTAGTATAAAAAACGTGCTTACAGTGCCAGAAAAATTACCTGCGACAAGAAAGAAAAAAAAAACACTAAAGCCTTCAACCTCACGTATTTTTATTTTGGTGGCGTTCTTGTCTAAGTTTAGCTCGTTGATATGGATGGTACTGTAATTCTGCAATAGGATTCCATGCCCAGGGGAGGATAGCCATTAGTTTCGATTACAGCAGTGGTGCGTTTTCGCATCGACCAGCGCTGTTTAATGGCGCACAGATTGTTTGCACTGCTAATGGATGCATACAGTGCTGGTCAACGACCCCATCGGTTGGTAAAGTAACGGTCCTATGGCCTAATGTTCGGTGTAAACGAACTCCCGTTGAGCGAAGGTGGTGGGCAGCCTCTGCCGGGGTGGTCTTTTTAGAGAAGTATTTTTAGCCACTCTGGAGCATTATTCAAGTTCTTTCTTAAATACCCTAGCATGTGGTTACCGTTAGCAGTCATTATATCGATATGTTGCTTTCAACTGACTGTCGAAACAACCATCACACTAACGTACCAATATGACCACGCGAATTCTAGGTAAACATTGTTTAGTAAGTATAAAGGTGCAGAAACGCTCCGGTGAGATAACGCTTGACCTTGCACATGTTATTGTTCGAATCCTTTAACCATTTATCGCACCAAAGGAGATATATTATTCAACTCAGATTGAAGGACACATCGGAAACCTCACGATAAGTTACGCAGTCAATGGCAGATAAATACACAGACAAAGAAATACAACTAGACAAATGGGTAACAGACACAAATAGTGGACCAAGGACAGAGGCAGGCGGCACACCTGACTTCAGTTGAAGGCGAGCCATATCCGTTAATTTAATTTACCGTCAAGCACACATATGTATAGCCAAGTGTTCTACCGAAATTGCAAGACATGGCATTTATGTTGCAAGACATGGCAGCATAAACGTTGCATAGAAGAACAAAACGAATAACGTAACACCCGACAAATGGCCTCATCACACCATATTACTTTAAAAGCTTAAAAACACCGTTTAAGCATATTGCATATGGAGCGTGTTGCATGAAAAATTACTATTCATGTACATGAGCTCATGGTGTGGCCAGCAGCTACTTCCAGAAATTCAGGCGAAAATGTGATTGCCCGGACGTCATGCGGGAGGCATTTCGAGGCTATTGCTGTTCACGAAAAAAGAAATTAAGCGCGAAAAGTTGAAGTGTGGACACGTTAACGAGTAGCCTGAAAGGAATGGCCAGTGCGCCGAGATACACTCTAAAATAATTTACACCCTTAAAAATAAAAAGGGTGTAAATTTGTTTATAACTCACACCCTTAGGGTGTTACTTATATAAATCACACTCTAAGGGTGTGAGTTTAGAGAAATTTACACCCTTTCTCACTTTTAGGGGTTGAATTATTTTACAGCGTATACATGATGGATGGACAATGTAAGGTGTTTGCTGAAGCTGGCTATAGAAAAAGCTTGTCCAACAACGAGAGGCTGGCTATATGCGGTGGTGAAAAGAGAGGGTGACGACCCGTGGAATTTGCTATTAAGGATGAAATGCTGATGTCATACAAAGTATAAGGAATCAATGAACATTGTAGCACGATTCTGAATAGATTCAAGTCCGTTGATCAGATATGTTTAGTGAAGGTCCCAGAAATCAAAAGCATATTTGATCTCACGAGCAATTTGTAGTCTCGTCAATAGGTTAAAGTTGCACTCGAGGTAGATCACCGTGACCTCATTACCCCTTACTTCCGTTCTATCTTCATCTAACTGCTTTTCCCGCATTGTGGTCGACCATACTAAAGCGTTTTGTTAGCGCTTACGGTAAAATGCGCAGTGGCCGTTTCTTTCTTCGCGCCGCAGGGCTGCGCGGGCACGTCGTTTCTCACATTGATCAATCGTCCTACCTTCGCGCAAAGGTCGGCACCAAAATTTGTCGTTTCATTAGCACGCGCGTGATACCGTCCACCCGGAAACGAAAACCAAGCACTGCCTTTCCATCCTATGATCAGCACCATGAAGGTGTCATGCTGTATACTTGTCGCCTGGCAGCGCGCGTTCCCATTCTCGCTATCTGCACGCACCTCTATGCTTCTCGTCGTAGTGGGAAGCGCGGCAAGCCGTCCAACTAGGCTCTTCGTGCAGCAACAAAGATGCCACCTTTCTTCGTTTTTTATTGCGACAGCAATTATATGGACACTCAAAAGCAGATTTCTGCCGTCGGCGTCGCCGTCGTCGTCGCCGTGAGGTTCCGTATGACGTCAATGGAGATGAAATCGTCCCCGCGCGCCGAACGCTGTATGTGCGAGTGAAAGGGCGCGAGGGGCGCGCGCTTTCACGCGGAGTGAACGCACGGCGGAGAAGAAACGCGCGTTCTGCGCCGTGCTCGCTTAAGGGCTGCAGAAGTAGGCATCTCTTTCCTCCTTTACAATCACCATATATGTAGAGCAAACGCGCCTTGTTCCGACGCGCGAGAGGCCGTGGGGGAGGGGGGGGAGGGGGAGGGAAGGGAGGCGACGTTTAGCTGCGGCACCAAGTGCCTATTTATATCAGAGGCTCCGGCAACAGTCACCAACGCTGTACGCATTTTGAGCGAACGCGGGCAAAACGCCGATGGCGTCGACAACAGTTCTGCGTGTTGCCGGTGCTGCTGCATGTCCAAGTTTATACAGCTGATAAAGCTAATATCATTGCTCCATATAGCTCTCTACAAATTTGCTATCGCAATTGATGCTTCGCCTTTCAGGTGAAACTGCGACAACTTTTTTTTTTTCACGCGATAGCGTTTAGGACCCCGTGTCGCAGAAAATCCGGCGTCGGCATTGGCGCCCGCCCGGCCGAGAACATCATCCCCAAGCACGTTTAGGTATGCCACACCATTCTATCATTAATGTTGTTCATACCTTATCTTGCATTCTTGGCAAAGCTATTCCTCGGAATTTTGAGAATGACAGTCTACAAACAAATGTCATGAAACAAAACACCCACAGCGCATGCCTTTTATGTTAAATCTTCTCAGACTGAAATGTTAAAAGTGCGAAACAAATATGGAAACCTGAAAATGATGTAATTTTTTTGGCGCGGTTGTGCACGATCTCCAGGATCGGCCCACGCAAGAGGCCGCATTTCCACCAAAAAGCTCGCCTACGTGCATAGCGTTCGCCGCCAGTGTTTGCCAGCAACCATTACGGTTGCATAAGCTGCAGTCGTCTGGAACCATGAGTAGCAGTCAGGGATCTTTGAATGCTATCGCGTTCTACTCTAAAAAGCGAAGCTTAAGCGTCCTCCCAATTTTGCGGATCGCTGCTTCGTCGCCTCTAGTCAGCCCGCGTGCAAAGCCGATCCTTTGTGAACAAAAGGTATAGTTCTCTATTTTTTTAAAAGGCCAACAAATAAACAAACGTGAAGTAACCCAGTGCCAATTAGAGTATAACGACAAGCGTAGACTTTACAAAACGGGTACCCTAACCATTTAGAGTTGACTTTTTCTTAATATGTATGCTCGGTTTTACTTGCTTCATACTTGTACCGACTTGTCCAAAAATGTGCGCTCCTAAGGAAACCAACGCAGCGGTGTTCTACATCCGTATAGAGGTCGCTTTTGTTTCTCGAGTTTCTCGACTAGGTTGTCTTTCCTTCAGTTGCCACTGCTCTTGGCCTTTGAGTTTCAGCGTCGCCATCCAACGATCATGATTATAATATTTCACTGCGTACAGCAATCCTTCTTTGTCCACGTCTGCGTCATAAACGGCCTTTTGCAGCGGAAATGCGCTCGTCCTCGAGTAAAATTAACTTGTTCACTATGCCGATTGCTTCCATGTGCTTTTAGTTTCCCTTCCTATATTTATTGGCATCCGTATATGCGAACGTGCCTTGGCAAGTTTTGCAATAATACAAGAAGTATAATCTACCTATTGCAGTGCTGAACCACCGCGAAATGGCCTTCAGCTGCAGACAAAGACGATAGAGAACCCAGGCGGAAGTACTTACGCAGAGAGGTGCTTTGTCGACGAAAGTCGCTCTTAACGATGCTCCTTGATAATCCTTTTCGTAAGCATCCGCAGACTCAGAGGAGCGCAATTAGCGCTTCCTCGGAAAATCTCGCTTCTTGCCCTGGGAAAACGCAGAAGGCACAGACAACGGCGGCTTTGGGGCTTCGCTATAAGACACCCTATCCCGCGACTCGGATGCAGCGTACAGTTGCAAGCGCCGGCTGTCGCTAACAATCAGCCCAATCAGGCCTGCCTAGCGAGCGGTCGATTGCTTGCAAGCGATGAGAACGCGTCGGCCTAGTGGATTCCCATAGGCTTCCTTGTTATCATTAGCGCTTATATCTCAGGGTGCCTTGGAATCGGGGACTGCGCAACCAGTGATAAAGAAAGATCGGTGATTGAAACAACGTAGTCTTAACGTTTCGTGCTTTGATTAAGGAAGCATTTATGTCCTTGTGTGGCACAGCACTGATTGCCTTTACCGCCTTCACAAGGCACGATTACGCGGACGCGGAAGTCTAACGGGCCGGATTTGAGTACACATCCCCTTTGCTTTTCGGTAACCATTAAGCCTCGCGCATCTGTGGCGGCGCTTCGTGTCCCATGCCTACACCACAATGCTGATGCGCCCTTTTCTATGGAAAATAAACAAAAATACAGGCATCGGGGGTAAGTGGTGGAAAGCACTTCCGCGCATGTGATTTATCGGAGGCGATTCCTGCCTGGGTCTGCCCCTGTCCGGCCAACACGTCCTAGATTACGGGAAACCTGCTCAGTGATTTCACGTGGGAAGTTTTGATCATCGACTTCATTTTAAGCCATCTGATAATAGATAAATCTACTGACAGCATCGGATAACATGAAGTGATTTTCGTTCCCATCTGGTTAAAAATAAGTTCAGCGGTCACTCTGACTTGAAATGTAATGCATTAATCTAATGTCAAGAGAGTGATTCCCTATGCTGACATGCTACATTTAGTGTGGCATTTGCTTATATGTCAGGTTATGTTTAATACTTTCACTGCTGCCCTTGCTTTTCATAAGATAACTGGTTGTTATACATATTGAAATAAGGAACAGTCTGGAATATCTCAAAAGCGAAGTGGTACAGCTGGCGTGTAAGTTTACAAATATCAAGATTTAGCCCTTAGAGACGTTCTCAATCGTATATCTTTTTAGATGTGCTTGTCCTTCGGTTTCATCTGGCGCTAAGGTATAATGTGTCTCGAGAACGAAATAATGCTAACTCCATGAAAGGTATACTTGACCGTTGAAACTCAGGAAAACACGAGGCAGAATTTTCTTTATATTCTGCTTTACATCATCTACATTGTGGTCATTCACTTACCCTTGTACAAAACAAGGTTGTTAACTGGGAGGAACAGTGAATTTCACCCTCAGGCCGTGCAAATGACTAAAATATCTGGCACACAAAGGCAATACCATGTTATTTGGTAAAACAATAATTTTATTTTTCACAAAGTTGTCGAAGTCTTTGAAATCATATTAATGCCTTCAAATTTGCGGTCTTCTTGGAAATCATACGTTCACCTCAATAATATCAGTCCTTTTAAAATAGGTCCGTTTCTAGTATGTATACAATTTCCACTCCCTCTTACGTCTGCCACTCACTTTTGTACCGTAACAAATTGACGGTCTGCGGAAAATACACGCGACGGTGCTTCACCAAATTAATTTACTTTGAAAATATTTTCCATATATGCATGTAATTCCACGTGCCACAAGCGCCACTTGGGACTCATTTTAATATTTGGGGTTGCAATAAGACGTCGCATTATAATATCAAGTCAACTAATTGTATCCAAGAACAATGACAATGGTTATAACGCCATATACAACGTAAGAGAATAACGAAAATTGCACTAACAAAAAGAAGAACAGCAGTAGCAAAAAATAGTCTAGAACTTCGAAATGTTGCTGCATTCAACCGGCAAATATGAGCAAGCCTTCTTGGGCAGCGAACATACAAACGAAACACGAGAAAGAATACAGGACAAGCGCTGGTCTAACAACTCAATGTTTTTATTGTTAGACCAGCGTTTGTCCTCCATTCTTTCTCGCGTTTCGTTTGTGCGTGGGATGCGCAAGAATGGATATGTTCTAACTCACCCGCTTTTCAATCCTTCTGTAACATTAATAAGGACTGGCATTCGTATGAAGATGCAGACTGTCATACAAGTTGAGGCCCTCTAAGAGCTGCATAAATTTGGGCAGCGTCTGGCGAGCTAACCTCGACTACTGCGGCTACGATCATGGTCTCACTTGGTCGAAAAAGACGTTATTGCCCTGAGTCACAGCGCGAACGATCTACGGCTGGTCGGCGGCTGTCGCTCAGTACCTGGTGTCTCCCAAGGAAACATTCTGCAGGCGGCATACAGGCGAGCAACTGTTGCACTACAGGTTTACACCCAATGCACTGTACACAGGTGTGTTTGCATTTCGCCCCCACCGATATGCGGCCGCGGCGACCGGGATTCGATCGCGCAACCTCGGGTTTATCAGCGCAATGCCAAAGCCTCTACTCCATCACGGCGGAGAACTAATCTTATCGACTGCCTATTTGTCAGGGCTTTGCAGCGCTGTCTTGATTTCGCGCCCGTGCTTTCGTTTCCGCAGTTCAGTGTAATTGCAACTGTGGATGATGCAGAAACGTACACACTGAAATACATGTAGACTATCGCTATTGTTACGTGATGGGTGACTGTTCCAAGTACTGAACCGTGGTTCCGATGCTTGGTGACTTGTATTCATGTGTGTAGTGCTTCCAGTTTTTTTTCTGCTTGCTTTTTTACGTTCTTTATTATGAGCTGAGTAGTGCATTTTGGTGATATTGAAAGAGTCGGCCGTAAAGAAGCCTGCCTTCCTGGTTTTCTGCATTAGCACCTTAAAAAGTCAATGTGATAGCACGCTGGCCTATCTTAGGAACAGAGAGAGAAGTAAGATATATTACATCACTCTCCTAAGTAGGCGCCAGAACATTCCCGAACTTTAAAGTGTGCGTCACAACGCTTATACGTTGCAAACAAACAAGACCACGCCACGGCAATCGTATCTGCAACACATTACACACTATGCATGAACGGAAAAAAACTGGAAACTCACACGGACTGCACGCGAGACCTCCTCCCAGCATCCAACCTCCTCGCCTTCAAAGGCGACGTAACAGGTCCTGCCTGCAACACACAAATAACCAGCAGCAGCTCTAATAGCATGGGGATGCCCTTGAAACGTCGAGCACAGCGTACCTTAAGAAGAACGGATCATTGGGCTAGCTGGTTTTGCATAACTCTCCATAGAAATGAGCACTAAAATAGGCGGGCACACAGGAAATGCGGACGAACGCAAGCATTTTGTTCGTTTCCGTTCCTGCGTGTCCGCCTTTTTGAGCGCTAATTTCTCTCTACAATACGTTGCGAGCCTTCATACGCGCACTTGAGCGTGCATATGTGTGTGAAGGCGCAGAATGCATAGAGCGCGAAGCTTTCTCCCGAAATGCGTCACCCAGCAGGAAAATAAGACGTCCGGAGAAATAAAAAAGTTGTCGCAGTTTCACCTGAAAGGCGAAGCATCAATTGCGATAGCAAATTTGAAGAGAGCTATACGGAGTAATGATAGCAGCTTTATCAGCTGTATAAACTTGGACATGCAGCAGCACCGGCAACACGCAGAACTGTTGTCGACACCGCCGGCGTTTTGCCCGCGTTCGCTCAAAATGCGTGCGGCGTTGGTGACTGTTGCCGGAGCCTCTGATATAAATAGGCACTTGGTGCTGCAGCTAAACGTCGCCTCCCTTCCCTGCCCCTCCCCCCCCTCCCCCACAGCCTTTCCCGCGTCGGAAGAAGGTACGTTTACTCTACATATATGGTGATTGTAGAGGAGGAAAGAGACGCCTACTTCTGCAGCCCTTAAGGGAGCACAGCGCAGAACGCGCGTTTGTTCTCCGCCGTGCGTTCACTCCCCGTGAAAGCGCGCGTCCCTCGTGCCCTTTCACTTGCACATACAGCGTTCGGCGGCGCGCGGCGACGATTTCATCTCCATTGACGTCATACGGAACCTCACGGCGACGGCGACGGCGACGCCGACGGCAGAAATCTGCTTTTGAGTGTCCATATAATTGCTATCGCAATAAAAATGTCACAGTTTCACCCTAAGGGCGAAGCAATGAATGTGATAGCAACCCAGCAATGTCATACGAAGCAAGGTGAGCGGCTTTGGTAGCAATATGAATTGTAGTAAACATGAGCTGATTAAGTAAGCAGGTGTGTTGCGGCGTAAGTAGACCGACATGAAGAGAGACTCGATGACCACGAGAAGGCGCGTGTGAAACGGCGGTGTTAGGGAGCCTACATGCGAAACAGCGCTTGCATGTAGGCTCCCTAGGTGGTGTTGATGAGAAGCGCTTATCGTGGGCAGCGCGTGAGAAGGGACACACCTGTAGCGCTGCACTGCCGATCCGGGCAGCATTGCATGTGTAGCGTGCGTTGGACAATGTGGCCCGACTATTACTAACTGAATGAACAAGCGTGGTGTGAGCGCGCACAAGCAAACATGAGTAGATCTGGTGATTTACAGACAGATTGACCGACAACGACTGTCAAAACGCTGGCAGCAAGCGCATACGCCGCAGCGGGCGAAGGTACGTGCGGTCTATCGCTTCAACGGAAACTGAGCGGCGAATGCACAGCGCATACAAAGGTCAGTGCCGTGTGGAGATAAGAGACCGTGCGGGCGAGCGACGAGCGCGGTTGTTGGCAGAGTAGAAGTGAACCCCCCCTCTCCCCCGCTCCCTCCGGCGCTGGCTTCCCGCTGCCTTGCTTGCGCGTAGGAGATTGAGTGGAAAGTTCCCCTTGCGCCCGGTTGCAAGATAGGCCTTTGGTGCCGGAGCGCAGCGTCGGCCCGCCTCCCTCCCTCCCATACCCCAATGGCCTTTCACGCGCCGGTCGCGTTTGCTTTGCGTGATAGCGCGCGTTCCCCGCACGCTTCCGCTCGGGAATATGGTGCGCGGCGAAGATTTTATCTATACGGAACCTCACGGCGACGGCGACGGCGACGCCGATGGCAGAAATCCGGTTGAAGTGTCCATATAATTTTTATCGCAATAAAATGACATAGGACATGGCCAATAAGCGAGCGGCCTAATTGGTGCTTTCGGCGATACAGAAGGGGCGAGTTTCGGGCTGAGCAAAGCAAGCTTTCAGTAGCGGAACCAATCTAAAGCCCATTGTACTTCACTGAAATATTATGGAGGTGCAGTGTTGAAAGCACTGGAGCGCATACCAAAGCAGAGGCGAACGGAGGAAAGGCCACGAACGTCGTAGCAGCACCTCTCGAAAATGCGGTTCAATGGAGAGGTCGCTTTGACGAGGCCGACGGCACTCTGCAACGCCGCCGTCTCGGAACGCCGATGTAAAACCTTCGAGGTGAAGCCGCAGTGATTCACTTTGCAACACCGCTCAGTTCATTACCCATGCCCACACATGTTAAATAATTGCCGGCAGGTACTGTCTGTGTGTATGTGAGACCGTTGTTGAGAATGCGAAATAAAACAGGAACAAAATTGCGCTTTGGTGGGCGGGCACATACGCACACAAAGAAAACATTTTGTTTCGATTGGCAAAACTGTAAATAGGTATGTACATATTTTAATCGCTTCTTGGAGGATGCTTCAGCTTGACAGCGACTTAATGAGGATATGTGCGTCACGCCGATGCACATTCCTCCCTTGGAGATTTTTTTTGTCGGGTAAAAATAACAGCAATCTGGTGTTTTGCCGTTTCAAGATACTCAGGATTGTCTCATCAGGCGTGGTACAGCATCGCACAGAGTCGCAGTGCGGAGGTGCGAGGGCCTACATGTTTCACAAGTCGTTTTTGAAAATGCACCTTTTGCGCGTGTTTACTGAATATACAACATATATGGTGACTGACAGCATTCAACAGCCTGCGCTGCGTCAGTTAACTATCACATGTTCTCTTGATGAGAAGTACATCTGTAAATACAAGCGACTGTAACGAAGTCGCTTAGACTATTGTGCTACATTGATGGAAACAAAGGTCGCTCGGCTCGATTTAGATTTCATTCAATTGGGGCTCTTATTTACTACAGCTCAAGATTGGAACGATGCAGACAGAGGAGCCTAACGCCTTTCTCGAGAATCAAAGCTATAGTACTATAAGAATCGGAAACTAAAGTGGATTTCTGGCTGAGCCACTATCCAGCTAGCAAAATTAATTAAATTATGGGGTTTTACGTTCCAAAACCACGATCTGATTATGAGGCACGCCGTAGTGGGGGACTCCGGAAATTTGGACCACCTGGGGTTCTTTAACGTGCACCTAAATCTAAGTACACGGGTGTTTTCGCATTTCACCCCCATTGCGGCCGCCGTGGCCGGGATTCGATCCCGCGACCTCGTGCTCAGCAGCCCAACACCATAGCCACTGAGCAACCACGGCGGGTAATATCCAGCTAGCAGTTCGTCGGCAAGAGGCTAAACGTTGAAGCATATTTCGTAGGTTTTTGATCGCAGTGTCGTAGTGAATTAAACCGATACACTACCCTGCACTTTGGCCACAGGAAATTTGTCAGCTGTTTAAAATGTGCACAAAGACACAGCAGAAAGGTGAGCTCGGCCGCAGGTTATATATAGGGTAGCTAAAAGATAAAATTGGGAATCTCCCTGAATGCTTTCTTTCAGAAATGTACAGTCGACTACATAGTTTACGGACTACGGGATCTCATAAAACGTTATGAGAGCAGAAGCAGAAGAGCAGCAGAAAAAAGCTTTAAGATTTATTTGTAATCGATACGTTCGCAATTCTTCCCCTTCTCGGCATGCTGGCCTGCTATCGCTTGAGCCCGTTGGCACATATACGCACGTGTGAAAGGATTATAAATCTGCACAAAATTGTACATGCTTCTGTCTTTGTCGACGAAGCTGTGACATTTGTTAGCTCCTTGGCGCGTATAACACAAAGAGCCAATCCTTTGAACATTGTTCCCTTTCGATCTTACTTAGATAGCTTCAAATTTTGTTTCTTGCCATTTACCACTGAATTGTGCAATAACCTATACACTTATCTCCGAGAATTGCCACATGGGCATTTTGTAAACGAAGTTCGTTTACATGTGAAATGTTGATTGTATATTGTTATAATGTACTCGAACCCTCCTGCTATGTCTCAAATCTGAGACAGCAGTATTTCTAAATAAATAAATTATAAATAAATAAACTGCCGAGCATCCTCTAACAGCAACCAGCAAAACCACACAAATTAAAATTAAATTATGGGGTTTTACGTGCCAAAACCAGTTCTGATTATGAGGCACGCCGTAGTGGGGGACTCCGGAAATTTGGACCACCTGGGGTTCTTTAACGTGCACCTAAATCTAAGTACACGGGTGTTTTCGCATTTCGCCCCCATCGAAATGCGGCCGCCGTGGCCGGGATTTGATCCCGCGATCTCGGGCTCAGCAGCCCAACACCATAGCCACTGAGCAACCACGGCGGGTCAAAACCATAACCATACATGACGATAATGCTCGCATATGCTAGTAGAGGCTGGAAATGCAAATTTCAGGCTCCGTTGCGAAGCTGCGGAAGTATTCAGCTCTTTCTCAGATCGCATGGTCCGTAAACGTTTGTGGTCGTCTGTACTCATCAGAGTCATCAATAAACAGAATCCAATTCGGTTAGTTGTTGTTGTTGACATGAGTGGGTGTGGTGCATACCTACAGTGGGGGATTGGTCATGAATCGGGTGGTTAAATTAAGAGGGTAAAAACAAGGTAATTCAAGTCCTTGTTGATACGATCGTCATCGTTGTCGCTGTCGTTATTGTTGATGGTGTTAATGACGAACAACAAGAAGAAAGTGATTGTAATGATGATGATGATGGTGATCCTGGTCTCCACCTGACTATGCAAACTTTCTAAGGTAGGTAAGACAGTATGCGCCATTGAAAATGTTCTATAAGTGTTTTCAGGCCGATATGATCGACTGGAAACACTCTTTGTTCTCAGCAAAGTACCTATGCAAATAATTCAATGCTTTTTAGCGGCCTGCAGCAGTAACGCGAAGGCTTAAAGAAAGCACTCTAGGGAAAGTGGGCTCACATGCGTACAACGTTAAATTCACTGAAATATCGCTCCCTCAATGGTATAGGACAGAGTTACAAAACCAAATTCCTAAACTCCAACAATAGCGTTTCGCACCGGGGAGAAATTCACGCGTAATTCAATTTTGACCCTGTTTATTGCAGTAGCGCATGGGCGTTACGCTTGGCTGCACTGAACGGATTTCGTGGCAGCTTTCGTTTCACGACCAAGTCGCGAACTATCGTCAGGTTTAAAACCTTCAATGCACTCACGCCAAACAGAGAAGTTGCGGAAAAACCGATGTAACCACGCACGTCGCAATCCGCGACTGCTCCTTCTTTTCAACCTTGCAGAACCGCATTGCGGACAGAAAGAGTGATCTCCGCCTCGACCACTTCCATTTCGGCCGACGCCTAATAATCTTAAGCAATACCGTTGCCCCAGGAGGAGTGTTTTTCTTAGCTTCGAAGCCTGTATGGCCATGCCGCCAATACCGGTCGGCGCTGCGTTTTGTCTTACTTATCGCGTGTAGTAGCGATCTCTTTCAGCCGCAGCAATCTTTTCTCGCTTTCCTTTTCCGGGAGCGCCGCACATTCCCACTACAGCCAACCGGTGGCCCATTCTCTTAACAGAGATAGCTTGGATCGGTAGCTCACCAGGATGCGTCTGGGCGAGATGATCAGTCCACACGGCTTAGCACTAGAGACGAGGGTTTTAAGGTGCAATGAACTCGCGGCCGACCCTGTTACGCCATCGTCTCGTAGTGAGAGGGATGAACACGTGTATAATATTTCTCTTGAGTTGGGCGTAGATGTATAGATATTCTCTTCATACGCCTGCCACACGCCAGTCCGTATACTGCGGCCTGCCTGTTGAATGTAGCGACATTTTTAGGTTCTGCTTTTGCTGCCGTTTCTGACATCGTTGTCATTGTCGCTATTGTCGTTGTTCTTGCCCTTGTCCTCACCATCATCGTCGTTGGTGTTCTCGCATACAGTAATTTGACTTGCTGTTATTGCGCGCGTGTGTCTGTGGGGGTGTGCATGTGTGGGAACGAGGACTGTTCATGCGCGCACTTGGACATGTTAAATGCTGCAGAGTTTAGCTATCTGTGTAAATACGGCAAAATCAGAAAGCTGTGCAGCTGGAATCTTTTCGGACCTTGAGTGGTTTGCTTGCTTGATGTTTGTAAGCCTCCTTGGATTGTTAGAACACCATAACACCAGGCGAGGAACTCGACCGCAACGCAAGACCTTGCTACCGATCTCACTGCTTCGCCTTCGGGCAAAACTGCAAATGTTATTTTTGTTCTTTTTTTTAAGTGGGCCCAATGAAATTCTGCTCTCATTATGTAAACAACTGTCTCCGTTTTTAAGCGTTTGTTTCTTGCATTTGTCTTTGCAGTCGGTAATTTTCATCTCCCTTCTGTGTGACCAATCCCTCTCGTAGGTATGAGCCATATTTTGACGCCACAACGACGACGACAACAACAGCTGTTTTACTGCCTCTAAAATAATCTTCATCAGCTGTTTGTTGAAAATCATAAGTAGTTGCTGAAAGTCGCTCAATTCTCCCAGGATTTCTGGATCACATAGCAACACTTGCAATATTTCATTAATTAAGTAAACAATTAGCTAGGTACAACTAGCTGATGCCGTCCCTGTGGAATTGTTTTCCTCTTTCTCTTTAAACTTCTTTGCCGCACTGACATTCACAGGCATGTGCGCCATAAATCCTAATTTTCAAAGTATTCTGTGTTCTTACAATTAAAAAAAAAGCACATGGTAGGTTTGAAAGGTTTATGGCGTGAGCAGGGGCTCGCCATGGTTCATCGAGCATCCAAGCTTTAGCTAAAAGCTATGAAGTGATAAATTCATCATTGAAGAAAAGAAAAAAGACGATTAAATACGCATTTGTGCCATGTCAATGAAATCAGATACAGAAGAACAAACTGTGGTTTACTTTTAAAATTGTTTTTGCAGCGAACGGTTCCCATTTCGACAATCGAGCCATGGTCGGAGCCCGAATCAGTGGCAAGCTCATAGCCAGTGGCAAGCCTGTGGCGGGGCCAGGATCCCGGCTCTGTGGACATGGGCCCGCACTAAGGCGGGCCTCTCCCGTAACATCATGCACCTGAGAGCGCTGCTTCTGATAGCGCTCTTGCTGCCGGGCTGTGCCCTGTCGTTCCCCGGTGGCCAGGTGGACCAAGGCCAGCAACAAGGACTGCTTGAAGCGTTGCAGAAGCTCCGGCTGCTCAACCTTCCAAACGGACGGCATCAAAACCAAAGGGACACGCACGCAAGACAAGCTCAGCAACAGCAGTCTCAACAGGTTTTTGGTGACATCGCGAACGCGAGTCAGAACGCTGCTGTCTTTCCGGACTTGGACTCGCTGTTAAGAAGCCGGCTCAAACGCGATCAATCTCTCATGGTCCAGATAAATGTCTTCAATAGCGCCGGGAAAGGTTGCTGGCACAGGAGGAAGGCATCGTCACCCGCAGTTTCCACGAAACCGGAAGTGAACGCCATGGAAACAGTTGCTGCCGTCCCACCTAAACTTCCAGCATCCGGGTCCTCAGCATCGGCAAAGCCTCCTGCTCCGGCATTAGGCAGTGCATCCACACTAGCGTATGCGGATATAGTCACTGATAATGTGCCTTTCATTAAGTCAAAGGCACCTTTCGCGGGATATTCATTAGACCGGGTGTCTCCGACTGAAGTGGTTGACGCCAACGTAACTGAAAGCATAGTCGTGGAAACAGCACCCGCCCGCGCACTCGGAATGGAATCGGCGCCTCTACAAGCACAGGGCGAGAAGGACGTCATCCACAACTATGCTGCGACACCCTCGGAGTTCGCACAACCCTTGCAGTATTCACAGGAAGATAATACCACGCTGAACGACCTGCTGTTCACCGCTACGGATGCTACCCACTCCCGTTCGACGCCAGTGGACGCCGTGTGGAAATCGGCAAGTTATGTACCTTTCTTTCCCAAACAGAGTTTTGATGACTATCGTTCCAAGGAAGGTTCTAAGCAACACCTCTCCCCCTTGACCATGCACTTCGGCCCGCCAGCTCCAGTGCTGAAATTTACAGTGCCGCTGCTGATACCACCTGAGCAACGCTCAGATGACGTTGTTCAACCTAAGGCAGATATAGGCATATACCTCCAGAAGCAGGTGGAGAGCTTTGATCTGAATGATCCATCTCGTTGTTTACAGTCACTCAGTTTAGGTCTCAAGTGTGACGAGAGTACACAGCTATACAGGGCTAAAGCCTCTGGAACACCTGACTCGTCATTAAATATTCTCAGCGGGAACGTTCCTGCAGCCGTGGGACCCAGGAACATAGGCCGAAAAAGCAGTGGCCCCGTTGAACGGTGCATTTGCAGCGATACTGACCTTGGGGACAAAGAGGGCTTTAAGCTTGCTGGCACACAGGAGTTGCTACTCAAGCCCCGAGCGGAAAACCTCGAGCGTCTGCGACCACAGCTTCAGCAAAAGCCACCGCTTAAGATATTCGGAAGCCTCCGCTACCCGCCTCCCAACGACGTCGTTTACGAGTACGCCACAACCTACGTGTACGAGGACTACTTCCCCACGGCGTACTACGAAAACCAGCCTCAGCCGCAGGAAACACTTCCGCCGCAGAAGCCCGCCCTAGGGCCGTCGTATCAGCAGCCACAGCCAGTGCCTCAGCTGAGCTTAGCTTCGTTGCTGCGCCCAGAAGCCGCCAGATACGAGTCACGCACAGCCACGAACCACCCTCTAGGATCCTTGGCGGCCGAGCACAAGGCGCGGCGTTTCAAGGCAGGAACTGGAACGCGAATCACTTCGGGCCCTCGAAAGCGGTTTGCACGGGACCTGCAGGCCGTTCAGGAACCGGTGATGCGGTGCCCGTGCAGCAGCACTCGAAAGCCACCTTGCACTAAGACGCCGAAGAAGTGCGTCAAAAAGCGTCCGTGCACCACGAAAGCGAAGAAGTGCAAAAAGCCCTGTCGCAAGAAGCCGCAAGAACCCAACATGCAACAATTTCCTGTGCCACCCAACATGCCACCATTTCCTGTGCCACCCAACATGCCACCATTTCCTGTGCCACCGAACATGCCACCAAATTGATCGTAATTTACTAATCTACGTAAGGTTACCGGCCGTGAAACTAGCTTGCGGGTCGAAGTGCTGCTAAAATGTCAGTGTTAGTAACGCACAATGCACCGCCTCCATGTACATGCAAATCGCAATTTTAAGCGTCACTTGTTTGATTATAGAAGAAATTACACGCTTTTTTTTTCATTGTAATCGTGTTATAGCGCATTAAGGAAGCCTGCAAGTTTTATTTGTGTGTTCATTTCTTGCTTCAACTCACGACAAGAAAAGCAAACGATTTTCTTCTCGGTATTTTTCTACACAAATGTGCACCTAGGGAGCCTTGTAGAGCGGAGAGAAACGCCCATGCACCGAATTCGTCGGAGTGCGCCAGCTGCAGTTTACTAGTGTATACGCCCGTAACAAATGTGTATGTGTGAAACACAGACGATTGATAAATCTACTTGAAATGTTTAGCCCTTACGTGAACTGTTCCTTTTATATGTTCCCGTTCACCTTATAAATATGAGCTCGAGCGATGGTCATGTATGTTACCCTATCGTAAATTTCTCTGAGCTTCTCGGATTCGCGATAATGAAAAGAGACCTTGGCTAAAAGCTGAAAATGGGAGAATTAAACAGCAAGAACAAAGAATGAAAGAGGTATGATACTTCTGGCACACCACAAAGGCTATAAAAAAAACTTAAAACGCTTTGAAGGTATTCGTGGCTAAGTCAAGGTTTCACCACCACTGCTTTGCTTGTGAAATTACCTGCCTACCTGCAACTTGCGCATATACGAAGCCATAAAAATGTCGCAAAGAGGACAACAGTCTGACAATGTTGATGGCTCGAAATGTCGTTGAAACGTGGATCTGCTCTGAAGTGGTCATAAAGCGAAATGTTAGCATGAAACAAGTTAGAACATTTGATATATGTATACTAGTTACGTACAGTTCCCTGCCTATTAATCATGGCTCTGCACGAATGCTAGACCACACTCGGATTTTTAAAATTTTGTTTGTTGTTTTCGTCTCTGTGTGTGTTTTGTGAATTATGTATTCTTCACAAAGCTATTAACTAAGACAAGCCTCCTTCAACGCCAGTCTCCCATTTTTCGTAACTGACGGGTTAACTGATGGGCAGAATTATTAGATAACATTTTTGCGGAAGTTCAGCGTACCAGACAAGCTTGCATTAGCATGCATGAGAACCGGAATAAAAAAGCGGAAGTAAACGCTACAGAAGTAAACAAATAAGCTATGGTGCCAAGAGCACCTTCATTTACTCATTTCTGCTCTTTCCGCGTATTGGGTTATGGCCCAATGCGCTGCCATGCCTTTTCTTTTCAATCGCCGCTGTTTAGAATGATAAATGTAATGCACATACTTCTACAACACATCAAGAATATATTGGTGAACGCTATATCATACACATTTTCTTCAAAGGTATTGAACCAAATAATTTCCACCGGGTCGGGAGGCTTGACCACTGCATATTTTGTGGTATATGACAACGGCGTTAGCCGTTGCCATATGCGTTTCAAAGCTATGCCTCAGTGGATGCACATCATCTTAACAGCGCACCTTCATTCGAGCTTTCTGCAAACGGGAGGGGGGGGGGGGGCAAATGGCGCCCTTGTAAGCTATGCCTTTCGTCATTATTAGCTGGAGATACTGGCAAAGAAAGAAACATCTGTAACATCCTGCTGCAAAATATCCCAGTGGATGATTCCCACCCAGCGTACAAAAATACGTATTTATTTAGCTTTCTTGAAGTGCATCTTTTTTTTGTTTTTCAAGACGGGCTTTAAGTTAGTGTGGGAAAGTTTGTAGTCAAAATAACGACATGTAACACAAGATTCTTCTTGGGAATTTTAGAGCGGTTTCAGCACATTAACTCCAAGCAATGTTTTTTTTTTTTTTCATCAGTTTATTTTCTTAGATGCTCGTTCTTAGCCTTCCTAAAACAGTAGTTTTCGACCAAGACGGTAATTCGGGCTACTTCGTCGATCATACTGGGATCTTCAATAACGCTACAGAGACAGGGACAAGCATCAAAATGAAAACACATGGCGTCATGTGTTGTCGTTCGGCATCAAGGACAGCGTGGCAACGCAGTAGGAGATTGTTCATTCACTTCAAAAGTAAATTATGGCCTAGAGCAAATCACTTTTTGCAGTATAGTTTACCGAGACTTCTTCGATAAAGCGTCACTGATTAACGTTATGCCGACGCACCCCTTCTGTCGGCATGCAGCTTTTGTTGTCGCAGAGAACATCGCGAAAAAAAAAGTAAGGTAAGGAACGAATGAAGTTTATTTAAAACTTATAGACAAGTCAGTCGGTGTGCGCGCCTAGGGCCAGACTATTTCTGGTCAGGCATAACGTGCATTCTAACCTGTGAAGCCTGTGAAGCGCGAAAACAATCACACTAAAGGAGTGAATTGAACAAGGGTGGTTGCTTGGACTAGTTGGTATATTCATTGTATAAATGACGTACAGCGCGAAGGACGAGGACTGAGAGAGACGACAAACACTGCGCAGTGTTTGTCGTCTCTCTCAGTCCTTGTCCTTCGCGCTGTACGTCGTTAGAGTGAATTGAGCATGGTCTTAACTAGCGGCCACCTCACCTAAAATGATACCAGCCTACGTGCAAGAACAAGCTGATTTAATCGACTCGTTCGAAAGGCGGGATGCCAAAGACACTGATGAACCAAAAAAAAAAATAACGTTTTATGCATCCCTGTGTCACATTCTACAGATTTCCACTGCACACGTTACGGCTGGTGCGGGGAACTGTGTCTTTCGACGAATCGGGACTAGCCGATTCGTCCGTCCGTCGCCTGTACGCAGAAACTATCATCATCAGCAATGGCTCGAGCGTCGTCATCTTCTTCCACAACTGGCACGTTGGCGCCCCTTGGCGCAACCGCGCGAACGCGCTCGTGCCACTGCTCTCGCGTTCAGCGTCGTCGTCTACTTTCACAGCTGGCTCCGCTGCCGCTCATCATTCCAGTGTACGATTACCTGTCGTCGTAATGGGAGGCCGCGTTTACCGGGCTATGAGCCATTCATTGTCTTACGTGACGGACAGATTTAATTTCGAAGCAATTTAGTTTTCAAGAATCGCAAGCAGGCAATGCGACAACGGCGGACTACAGGCATACCGTCAGTGATGTCGTTTTTATTGCGATAGCAATTATATGAACACTCCAAAGCAGATTTCTGCCGTCGGCGTCGCCGTCGTCGTCGCCGTTGCCGTGAGGTTCCGTATGACGTCAGTGAAGATGAAATCGTCGCCGCGCCCTGAACGCTGTATGTGCGAGTGAAATGGTGCGAGGGACGCGCGCTTTCACGGGGAGTGAACGCACGGCGAAGAAAAAACACGCGTTCTGCGCCGTGCTCCCTTAAGGGCTGCAGAAGTAGGCGTCTCTTTTCTTCTTTACAATCACCATATATGTAGAACAAACGCGCCTTCTTCCGACGCGCGAAAGGCCGTGGCGGGGAGGGGGGGGGGGGAGGGGGAGGAAAGGGAGGCGACGTTTAGCTGCGGCATCAAGTGCCTATTTATTTCAGAGGCTCCGGCAACGCTCCCACTTACCCCTCCCCGTTGGCGCTGAGCCGTGCTCCCTCAAGGGCTGCAGAAGATAGCGCCAACCTTTCCCTTTTTCCGTCGCAGCCGAACGGGTGCGTAACCTCATTAATAGCCACAAAGACGTAACCAATAATTGAGAAAGACTTTATTGTACCGTCGGGATTAACCCAGTGATAAACAACGGAGCCGCACGTTTCAGCTTCGCTGGTTAACCATCGGTACGGAGTGCTTGGGTGGTGATTTTATATACAGGGTGTCCCAGCTAAAAGTAGCCAATGTTTTAACAAACGACGGAGTGTGCTAGGAGGCTCAAACAAGCTCAGTGGCGTTGAGGATCACGTCTCCTAGTCTGTGGTATTTTTTTTTTTGCATTTTGCAAAGTCGATTAATTAGCATAAACTAATAGCCTAACTTTTTAAGTATTGGCTTCACCAAGAAAGTGACAATACAAAACTTGTAGATCACATTTAAAAATGGCTGATTGAAGTGTTTGCGATTAAGTACCATTGATGGAGCGTCTTGTAATTGCCTTTAAAAAAAGCCCGCGAAATGCAAAAACAACCGCGTGATAGCGCCACTATTTCAGCGCCCCCAAACAACCAATCAGTAAAGGACATTGTTTGCATGCCTTTTTTCGCGACTCACTCGCGTGCCCTGCCGCGATCGGGCGCACAGAGCGAGCGGCGATGACTGAAGGTGTGTCGCGCTTTGACGTGACGTGCATAAACATATCATTCGCTCCCCTTGTGGAATGAAGCCCGAACGCGCAAAGCAAGAAGAAAAAAAAAGAAATAAAGAAAGCTCGGGCTTGAGTAGATATTGACCGCGGAACTGTTTAATCGGGAAGGAAAATGCTGTTTTCATGTTCTTCTATTCGTTCGCTATCATATCTTACTAGCGACAGTTGCTGGCGCGTACCTTGCAGCCACCGGAAACGCCAAGCCCGTCCCAGAACCGCTGTACAGATACGCGGATATCGTTTTCTTGATCGGTCGCTTGGGGGCGCTGAAATAGTGGCGCTATCACGCGGTTGTTTTTGGATTTCGCGGGCTTTCTTTAAAGGCAATTACAAGACGCTCCATCAATGGTACTTCATTGCAAACACTTCTGTCAGCCATTTTTAAATGTGATGTACAACTTTCGCATTGGCACTTTCTTGGTGAAGCCAATATTTAAAAAGTTAGGCAATTAGTTTATGCTAATTAATTGACTTTGCAAAACGAAAAAAATACCACAGACTAGGACACGCGATCCTCAACACCACTGAGTTGGTTTGAGCCTCCTAGCACACTCGGTCAGTTTTAAAGCATTGGCTACGTAAGCTGGGCACCCTGTATATAATTACTATGGGGTGTGTAGAAGGCCCTTTATTTCAGGGAGCCGTAGGGCAAGTGAGTACCGGTACTGTACGTCGTCCTTCTCTTCCTTGCTGCTCTCCTAATGTTTTTGCTGCTGCTTGCTGCTGCTCCACTGCCTTTGACGCACTGTAACAATATATATAAGGACCAAGGTTCAAAGCGCATTCATGTTGCAAAGTGGAACTGACGATTGCCACCTTGTGGTTGGTGGCAGATACCTTAATCCGAACCAAGAAATGCACTGCATCCGAACGGGCCATCGTTTTCCAGAGAGAGAAATTTTAGTGAGATAAAGGTGGAAATATAGGCCTTAGTAATGTCGCTTTAGTCTTCTACTCCACGTGGAAGAAGGAGTTTGTGAGAACAATATGGACAGGATGGGAAGATGATGGTGGTAGGAACAAGGTGATGATGACAGCTGCTGCACAGTTTTTCTACTATTTCTGTGCAACCCACACGTGGACCGCTGCACGACATATCCGCCTTGGCGGAGAAGGCTCGAGGCTATTCTGGAGCGTATCCAGGAGACCGTCTATGGCATGCATGACTTCCACAGCTGTTTGCGCCGCAGGTGTATTTGAACAAGACAGCAGCTGCCGCAGAGCGTCAATTATTTGCCGCAGCATCACCATGAGGGCCAATTTCGATGGGATGATCTCGAAGCACACTTGCTGTACTCGCTGGTATTCGGGAGCACGCGGTGGGAAACGTGGCCATGCATCCCTGACCAGGCTTGCGCTGTCGACGTTACGCATCGCCTTTGGAGGTTCACTCGAAATCGTATTTTCGACAACTCCTGCTGGACCGGTGTGACTGAGCAAGGGGAATCTGGTTAATTCTGCTCTTGAATTTGCCGACGACGGGATCGCTTCCTCCGCTTGCGATGTGACGCTACCGCCTCCTTGTGCGTCAAACTGGTTATGTTCATGCACCGTTTTCCATATCGCTGTAAAATCAAACCATAGTTATTTTGCCCATGATGAGGTCAGGCCATGTTTTTTTTTTTTTTTTTTTAACCTCTTCGCTACTCCAGTCGGAACATTCAGGCCTCTTGGGAATCAATTTTCGCTTGCACTGCGTGTCTACAAAAGGAGTTGGATGTCTCGTGTAAAGGAACCCAATTTTCGAACTGAATAGAGGTCATTTCTGCGCACTGTACTATACACTCCACCGATTCGCTTAGATATGTGTCCTGCCTCAAGTGCGCCCAAGCACCAATGCTCCCACAATCTGTACTGAACCTACTCGACATTCAGTATTCTCGGACGCTGCCGTCGTTGTCACCGAAGCCTTTGTTCCTTTTTTTTTTTTTTTGTATAGAGAATATAATGATGTGCTTGCTGAAGTGCTTGAAAAGATGTCCGACGGTTACGATACTCCCTAATGTGAAATTTGTGCGCAGCTGTAGACGTGTATTCATTTCGCGATATTAATGAGGCAATGAATTTGAGACCGAAATCACTGCATCGACTGGCAGTGCGCCAGTGCCGTCTGCGCCTTCGCAGAGGGAGGGGTAGTATGGGAACGCTGGCATGGTGGGCGGCATCGGAGCCAGCCGTGGTAGAAGACGACGAACGCAAGAGAGGTGGCACGAGCGCGTTCGCGCGGTTACGCCGAGGGACGCCAACGCTCAACCCAGGAACGGACGCATACGAGATGTACGCTAAAAAGCTTCCAATCCGACAACGTTCGGTGTAGTTTATCGTGTAATCCCGTCCTATTTTCAATTACAGGTCTTTGCAACTTTGGAATGTGCTTTACGACGGACAGTTTAATATCTCTAACACTACTCGCTGTGATGGCGATGGACCCGGCTTGAAGTAAACATTTCTTTGCTCGTTTGCGATTAAAAACAAGTAAAGTGCAGGGTTGAAGAAAATTTAATTGCACCGGTCAAGCCACTGATGTACAGCACAATCAGCAGCTTTTTTATTATAATTTTTACAGCACGTCAAGTACACTTATTGTTGTGGTTTTACATGAGGGGTGGCCTAGTAAACAGATCGTCAGAAACGCCCAAAATTTAGCTACTGCAGCAGGTACAGAAATAGATCAAACACAAAAACAGCGTGGTCATAAGAAACACAGGTATCGGTAATCGCATGGGTACCAAAAGAAAAGAAAAACAGGCAAATAGATTAAGCAAGTACTATACAAATCGATAAATATTGCATTAAATGTCCATAAAAAGGGGATGCAACCAAATTAACGAGTACAAAACTTGATGATTAAACAGGCACGAAACAAGATAAACATGGTAAGCATCGATGGGAACATAGTGTGGAAAATGCAACAGATACTTCGAACAGATGATGTATTCAGTGTCACCAGTAAAACAGCTCAGTGGCACACTCTATCCCTTCGGTGATGCAACTCGCACCCTCTTGACTCTGAGAGTTACACGTTAGCGTCTATTTTCTGCAAGGACGTATGAGCGCGAAATACTTAAATGCAGGCGTCAGCAGAACAGCCGCAGGGTTCTACCCTACCCTTTTCTTCAAGTGGCAATCCAATATTAGAGCAAATATTTTACAACGCTTTTCGAGCAGTGAACCGAAGATTCACCCTTTCTTTTCGCGTGAGTGCAACTGATGCATGTACAAAATTAAGCATTCCACTTATATTTCTACTTTCATATAGGACACAATTGTTCAGAAATATCTGGTTTTGATTATTCTTTCATAGAATATAGCACTGCTCATTCAATAACGATTTAGGAAATGTAGGTGAAGGTTGTCACACTTGGATGATTAGAAAGTATGAGGCTCAAAATTGTGATTGCAGTGTTCGCAACCTAAAAGATAACTGCCTCTATGTTGCCACTTACGAGGAAAAACGGAACAGTCTATTTAAAGATTCAGCATGGCTGACTATACCACCCAGACTGTCATGAGAGCAGAAAAAATTTGGACACAGAACATTACCTGTAACTGTAATCTGCGCATCATTGCCATCATCTAGCACTAAGGTCGTTGGAAGTTATTGGAAGCTTCGGTTCAGGTGACTTGGCTGAAACTTAACTGCCGTAGAATAGAATGTTGCGCTAGTTGACGCTGAGAGTGAGAGTGAGAGAGAGGGAGGTATTTATGAAATCCTGAAGTTTGCCCGGCGGCGTGCTTAGCATGCTACTCACGATGAATGTGATGAAAAATGAAATTATATATGAACAGTGCAGTTCATATGTGCACAACGTACACAAAGCACATCACAGCACTCAACAAACTAAATTAAGTATCTCAATGAGATCAGTATACATAAACACAAAAGTATAGCAGCCTTCACGATCATTTTCCCCTCAGAACTAACTTCTTTTTGACATTGTTTGCTTGTTTCTTTGTAGCTGCAGAAATATAGAAATGGAATCCGCAATACAACTGACTATCCGCAGACATTGTTAAGAAATTGAAACTACCCATTTACGCGTAAATGTGACACCATACTATGTCTACAACTTCACAGAAGTAGTGTAATGTTTATTGCACATTTATATATAATGTCTATTGGTGTTTTGTGGCTAAAGCGCCCTTAGGCGTTGATGCACCCACGCTGACGCCTGGTGGCACGTCTTCTCCATCACGACTATCAACGTCGATGACCATGAGCAACCGTCGTGCATATGGAAGCTGCACTACGCTGCACACGCTAGCACAACGCGAAAGACGAAGCACGTAACTGACACACTAATACAACGCGCAAGACAAAGCACGTAACTGAATCGTCACCGAGTCAAATCAGCGCGTACAGCGCGTCGTAATTGCAGCCTCCGCGATCAACTTCAGAAACATTTTCAGAGCTAATTGCGGAGGCCACGCTCCTGTGTGCTGAGTACGGTGAACGCCACTACCAACGCCACCTAGGTGGCGTTGGTAGTGCTTCTTGATGCCAGCGTCCCTTCGAATGCTGGCATCGAGGCGTCGTAGTGCTGAGACCACCGAAGCGTTCACTGTCGGTGCGCGTTAGTGTCATAATGCAGTACTTCTCTTTTCTGCTCGTAGGCGGCGGCACCGCCCCGAGCAAGAGCGCGGGTACACGGAGGAGTGTTAGATATATAAGGCGCGTCTGTGTAGCTCTCTGCAAATGCGTTTGTGGCGCAATGGGTTAAACGCTCGGCGATCTATCGTCGCGGACCGAGAGGTCGTGGGTTCGATTTCCAAATTTTGCGTGTTTGTGGAACTTTTTCTTCTGGTTTCTTTCTTTGTATTATGTTCTATGACGTATTTCCGTGACGGAAATACGTCAGTGAAGTCTTGGTGGACCCCGGCATAAAACACTTTCGTGTTAAAAAATCGTAAAGGTGAGCAAGGCAGGAAATAAACCGTGCCAGGAGAAGTGATCAATATACATCAGCGTTAATTAAAACTATTTCATGCCCAGTTGTGCAATATAAGCACCACTGTACATTCAACACACGAATTTCATCATTCAAGCGGGCCTGACATCAACCACTCAATGTACTTTGATTACGTCTGCCGCACGTATGTCGCTGTAAAATTGGACCGCTCGCGCGACTCCTGAGTAACGGAGTGCCTACGAAAATTTTAAACCGGGGCGTATTAAGACGAAGACAGAGGGGAAGTTTATTTTACAAACAGCTATTCTTGCGCGCCGTCTCATTGCTCATAGCTAAATGTAGTTATCCAGCTTTTGTGGGAACATAAAATTAAGGTTTACGTCATTTCCGACGTCACTTGCGGCTAACGTCGGCGCGTCCTCCGACGCCATCCGCAAAAGTCAATCTTTATTGCCGCCGCTTCGAGCTAGATTCCTGGCGCGACTCTTTCGGGGGACATGCAAGCAGCTATGCCAACTCCGAGATAGCGCTTGCATGTTGGCTCCGTACTCCGAGACGGAGTGAAGCGCACCGTGGTGGCGCGAAAGCCATATAGTGCCTCGGTGATTGCCGCTTTTGCGCTTCCTGATCTTGAAGGCCATATAACTCTATCTGTCGCGTCTTTTTCTAATAAACGCAGATGGCGCCACAAGACCGAGTGCGCCAGGGAGCCTTTTTGCATTCAAGCGCTCAGGTGCGTGTATGAAGACGAATATTTATTTGTTTCAATACGAATGAGACGTGGTTAATTTACCAGCATTGTGGTAGCCCTAGTGCCCCTTAGAAAAAAAAATTACCAGAAAAAAAAGGGGGGGGAGAGAAGAACAACGAATCAAACACTGAACTTTGTATCTAGTTTACTATATAGATAGTCTGGCTAAGTCACGTGATATAGTCTCCCTAAGAGTGCACATTCAACATTCCCATGAAGTGTGTGAGTTCAGAAATTATTTTACTTTTGAGGAAACCAAGTAGTGTTGAAAGATAGAAAAAGTAAAGAAAAAGGAACATTATAATTCGCCTCCAAAATTCATAGATCGCGAAAAATAAATTACTAGCGAAGTAAAATAAATCAGGATTATTTAGGTCGCCTGTGTTTGTCATTGTATAATTGTCTCAGGAATCTTAGTTTGGAATCAACTGACTCAACTCTCAAATATTATGAAAATCATGAATGGCCTCCATAGACCACCGGGAAGCTTGTGTGAAGGACTTTAGTTTTTTTCATTTAAAATAAATGCTCAAGTTATCGTGACTTTTACAATGGTACTTTTATGTAGATGTGCGAGTTTTAATTTTTTTAAGGAAGACTTATCAAAGTTGTTCATCTAGTGATATACCCCCCCTCATCGACTTTCCAACTGTATAATTCTGCAATAAAACAAGTAAGACCGACTACTCTACACTCTTATATTTCTGACGGCTTACAGTGTATCATCGGTGTATTTTAGCCAAGATGCTCATGCCCTTACATTTAGGCGCACGTTAAAAAGCAATACTGGGACTTAGATCCCACAATTTATTTCTTAATAATCCAGTGTTTTGCCTGTTTGACACTCTGTAATATATATGAGCTCATTCTTTGCGTGATTTCTTAGCATCCGGCACTACTTGGGCCAGAAATGTCACTGAAAATAAATATGTAAGTAAATAAAAATAAGGCATGTTTTATTCGTTATTCTTGGCCGATCCACTGGTCTCCCTCAGGACCTCGGCCTTGGGCTTCAGCCACAGGGCTGCCTGCTTTGCCATGTGCGATTTCCTATGCAACAAAAGAAAGATTTTTTACGATAGTATCACAATAAAATTTTGTATGAGATTTTCATGCAAATTCTCAGTTTCTTTTCATTCTTTTTCAAGTCACACTGCTTTGTTTCTATGCTTTTCCGCACTACCGCCTCTTTTTCCATATTTCAATTCTTTCAGATTTTACAGCGCACCTGTATATGCCTAGGCTGAAACGCGCGTGATCCGACCAAAGAAACCCTCCGGTAGAATAAGCCTATCGAAAACTCGCTTCTTGTTCACTTGGCATATACCAAAATTGGCATGGAAGGGGACGAATGTATGACTAACATGACTGACAGGTGATGACACACCCGCATTGGATTTGCGGGTATGACCCAGGGACAAGAAAGAAATAAAGAAAGAAATCACATGTGGCTCTTACCGGGGCCGCACATTTCAGCTTCGCTGGTTTACCATATGTACCGGGTGCATGGGCGGTGCAATTTTGTTCTGAGTGGACTGGCTGCTAAACAATACGAGCTTCTTATTCCCCTATTCTTAAGTGTATATTGAAGTATCAATAAAATGTCACAGTTTCGCCCTAAGGGCGAAGCAATGAATGCGATAGCAACACAGCAATGTCATACGAAGTAAGGTGAGCGGCTTTGGTAGCCATATGAATTGTAGTAAGCATGAGCTGATTAAGTAAGCAGGTGTGCTGCGGCGTAAGTAGACCGACATGAAGAGAGACTCGATGACCACGAGAAGGCGCGTGTGAAACGGTGGTGTTGATGAGAAGCGCTTCCCATGGGCAGCGCGTGCAAAGGTACACACCTGTAGCGCTGCACTGCCGATCCGGGCAGCATTGCATGTGTAGCGTGCGTTGGAAAATGTGGCCCGACTATTACTAACTGAATGAACAAGCGTGGTGTGAGCGCGCACAAACAAACATGAATAAAACTCACTGAATGACTGCAGACAACGACTGTCAAAACTCTGGCAGCAAGCGCATATGCCGCAGAGGGCGAAGGTACGTGCAGTCTATCGCTTCAACGGAAACTGAGCGGCGAATGCACGGCGCATAAAGGTCAGAGCCGTGTGGAGATAAGAGACGGTGCGGGCGAGCGACGAGCGCGTTTGTTGGCAGAGTAGAAGTGCCCCCCCCCCCCCCCCCGCTCCCTCCGGCACTGGCTTCCCGCTTCCTTGCTTGCGCGTGGGAGATTGAGTGCGTTCGCTCTCCGTGATAGCGCGCGTCCCCGCACGCTTCCGCTCGGGCATACGGCGCGCGGCGAAGATTTTATCTATAGGGAACCTCACGGTGACGGCGACCGGCAGAAATCCGGTTGAAGTGTCCATATAATTGCTATCGCAATAATAATAATAGTGATAAGTAAACATTACCGTTTGTCACTCACAACATGCTTTCTTGTTCAACGATATATATAAACACCGTGCCTCGCACACTTCACCGATGAGCCTGAGGAAAAGCACCTACACGCTGGTAGACCTTGCATAAACTTTTCTATTAGTATAGTCTTAGCATTTTACTAATGTATGTGTATGTCCCAACTGCATGGTAAGTTCGAGGTTTTTGTTAGGTACTGCACAAACCGAATCCGCGATAAGGGCATGCCGTTCAGTTTATTCGCCGGAATGGCGCTACGAACATAATATGCACTCCGCAGGAAGAGTCGTTAAAAATGCTGTTAAAAAACAAAGAGAATTATCTGCGATAACCTGCAGTATTCCTCCATTTTGCTGTATATAGGCACGCAGTTCCAGAAGGTTCCTTTGATGTTGCCGAGTTCGATCATTTTGCTGGCAAGGTTTAACAGAAAAAAACAGAAAGAAAAAAAAACGGGACGCGACCATCCTATGGTTTGTTCTTTTTCGACTTTTTCGCTACCAGCTCCAGACCACCACGTACTATCAGCATCAGTATGAAAGGCGAGCCGCGTTCGCTGGTGAAGCCGGCAGCAGGTGAGACTACGGGGCTCTTGAAAAAATATTGAACGTTGCTTAACAAGAACCTGGCAAATATGCAGGATCCAGTTACGCGTTCTCGACAATTTCCCTTTTGGAGATATACTTCCCTCCTTAACGACGACATTGGTTCATGATATGGAGTAAAATTAAAAAAAAAACGCAGGAAGAAACAGACAAGCCTGAGCAGCACAAGCGTTCCTTCATACAAGGTTCAGCATGAGCGGTCACTTGTTAAAACCGCATATAACGTTACATGTATGTAACGAAATGTAACGACATGTAATATTAATATTGCTTATATCCTTGCAACCGTACTACTTACGCACGTTACTTTGGTATCGTTATGTAGAGAAAAGAAGCTATTTCTGGATCATACATGTGTCGCGTACACATATGGTGCCCTTGTCGCACCACGCATAAAGCAAGCAATCGTCGCTCGGCAGTACTTTTTTCGATTCGAATGGGAGTGGTCGCGTCTGAGAGAGCCCACTCTGTCATTGTACGAGAGGCATGATACATCGAATTCATATCTGCGCTTATTAGGAGTTACGAGGTTTAAAAGTGTGCAATCTGTTGCAGAAATTTGACGGTTGCTCGGCTATGGCGCCTCCACGTTCGGCACGTAGGCTCCAGAAATGGCGTGAAGAGACTCGGCCAACAAGACAGGGGGATGCCAATCCGATCCCGCCATCTTTGACCACAGCGAGCCCACTACGAATAGGGAGCGAGCACGATTGCAATATTAGACCATAGGAACCTATACTAGCCGCATCAGAAGTCAAGCATGTAAGCTTCGTAATGCATCAATAAATGTCACTCGTGTATTTTAGCGCCTTTTCTGTAACTTAGTGCTATATACACCTTTAGCAGCGCGCAAGAGACGTTTCACCTTCCCCACTGCGGCTGCGTGCCCAGTACAAGGTAGTCGACTGCTTTTTTTTGTTCTTTTTTTTCGCAGAAAGGGTCGTGCGACACATTAACAGTGGTAAAGACGGAACGCGGTATGAAATAAACAAGGCATGTATTCCATTTTCAGCGACCTAGAAAAATCAACCAAGTTTTAGGTCATAACTGCATTTTTAAAGGCACAAAGTTCGCGGGAAGACCAACTTTAGGGCGTAGGATATCGGCGGCCTGCGAGTAGACGACGTGCATGTTCAAATCTAGCTTGCAGCCGGGGAAACTCGGGAGACGGAATAATGCGTACTAGTTGAAACGTAATTCTGAGCACTGTGACAGTGTGGTAAGTGCGCTTTCGGGCGAAAATGCGGGTTGGTTCAGGAAGAGGCGTCTATTTTCTAAAAACTAGTTTCATGTTTAAATTTTCAGTTACCTAACGGTTATCAGTGTCAGCCATTTTTATTTTGCAAAGACAAGTTTCATTTACTATCTCAACGTTAAGCAATTTTCACTCTTATCACCATCGCAACATCACCGCTAGTTTCCCCGTAGTCGTGACAGATGGCGCCATCGTCTAGTTGCAGCAAATTTTACTTTTGTTGAGGTGACGTGAATGCAGGCGATGTCCACTCGGGCTTCGTTAGGAAATAAACCGATAAATAATGTTCGGGAACTTGGTAAACTTAACCCACCTTCAAAAATCACTACTTTCTTTGCTTCATGCTTGTTCTTGTCTTTGTTTTATTTAATCAGTCTATAACGTGAAATTCCAGGATCAGCATGTCATCAACAACGTATCCAACACGCTGGTCTTCGAGCTCTTCGAAGAGAATGAACTTTTCGCGGCCGAAAAGCGTGTTCCACATGTGCAGCGGACGGCTCGTGGAGCGTCGACGGTCCTGACCCGAGACACAGAAGTCGAACGTATGGTCGACGTGATCCACGCCCTCCCGCTGGGACGCCACCCGGATCAAGCACTGCGCGATCGTAACAGTTACGCTTATGGGCTAGTTTACGCGTTACACAGAAAAATACATGCATACAAATGCACACAAATATAATGTAAACACTATACGAGTATCAAAAGGTTGAAAGGGTAATAATGATGATAGCCAGAGTTGTTGTCTGGCAGCTTTACCTTGCGCAGTCCTAAGATAACGATTTGTCTCGATGTAAAGGACATTCAGAGCATAAACACTGGCTACTATAGACAGTGGCGGATCCACCATTTCCCCTCCCCAAGGCATGCTGGCACTTCAGTGCTGATGAAACTGAGCGTGCACATGTAGTAAGCCTCGTTCCCCACCTCCGCTCGAGGCTGTCCTGTATCCACCCCTGCTACCTAGAGCAACTCCGTGAGGCGTCCCTCTGAAACAATGTGGTTAGTCGGGGCAGGAGTTAGTGCTATGACACAGAGCTTAATCACTTGCCTCAGCACACAGCAACTTCGACAAATGTAAACCGGATCGCTGACATATTGAGAGCCCCCAGCTTTGATCACCCGCGTACTTGCATTATTTACCCTTGATTGTTACATTGTCGTGTCGTTCATATGCTCATTCTGTCAATTCATAGACTGGTTTGTTCACTTACTCGAATGAAGATTTGCAATGAGCACTGCCAAGCCATTTTGTTGCTCATCTAAAGCCACAAGTATCAACGAATATTCAATCGATTGGTTGACTAATTGATTGATATTTTGAAATGTTTACAACAAACATGTCGACAACTTGCATGTGCGCATATCTTTGTATATTTCCTATATTTGCCGACGACACATTCGTCATTCCCACATTTCCATGTTGAAAATTTTCTGTTTCTCGTTAGGCCTCCCTTGCGCCAGACGTGAAAATAATTGACTGTTATTTATTGTCTTTCATGTCGTTTTCTTTCCCTTCATAGTCGCCCCGCAATAGAGAGGGTGGCTCACCCTAGTTTTCTTGACACAGCAGCTGTCCATTCTGGCCACGTCGACGACCTTGAACTGGACGAAAAAAGCCAAGTGCGTGCCGGCACCACTCCCGATGCCGTACAGGTTAGCCTGCAGCCGGAATTTGCAACCGGCCATGCCGAAGAAGATTGGCTCACTGAGACAGTCGTCACGTCGCGAGATCGCATGCCGGCGAAGTCTGCGGTACGACTCCAGGCACCAGACGAACGACGCCCCCGTTCGACGCAGTAGGGCGGCCGTCTTTCTCTCCTGAACGCTCTAAAGGAGAGTACCGAGGATGCACCGTCAAGATATCGAAAGATATAGCAGGAGTTTCCTTCTTCTTTAGACTATACAGAGCGTTTAAGAAATTGCCTGTTGCACATAACAAAATGATAAACCTTGGAAACGCACGAACATGGTTTGCACAATAAAATAAAATGAGTAATTGACCAGTTATGAAAATCTCACTATTTAGGTTTTCAGCCAATTATTTTACGGCACATATTGCAATTTACGAATTGTTGCGGTGAGTGTAAGCGGCATATGAACTTTGAAGAAATTCTCAAGATTTCATCAGTTTCGCGATATGCGCCGTCAAACCTGCGGTAAAAATTCAGTATTGTATCACATACGCTTTTGCCAAACTGTTGTGTGTGCATAAGCGCGCAAAAAATAAACTGGAATGCCAGTGTATTACGCCGGAAAGCTTTTGGAATGAATATCTGGAAACTGGTGTCATTCAGAGAATTCGTTCCGTGTGTTTACGCATTGCGAACGCATCGACTACAATTCATAAATTGAAATAAGCACCGTAAGCTGGTCAGAAACATAAGCAAAACCTTGTTAATTAGTGATTATGCATTTTCATTTCTCGTTCGACAAATGTCCGCCTCTTCGAGAAATCTAGCAATAGACGATTTTTAAAACTTCGCATAGTCTTTAAAAAAACATTCGACAGATTACAAGAACACCCCTGTTCCAGTCACCTGTATTTTACGAGGTTCTTCTACTGCAGTGCACAAGAAAGAATGATAATACAACATCGTACCTTTCCCGGCATTTTGTTTTCTGAGATGTTCTGGTACTCCTCATTACCCTGTGCGTTGGCATGTTTGCGTTTTATTTTGTCCTGCAATCACAGACGCTACGAATGGGTTTGGAAGGAGGCGACATGAATTTTCACGCAAAGCACAGGTTGTGTTGCTGCGCCCATTGAAGACGTTTTTCTTTCTGTCCCGTCACCACAGACATGAGCATGAGGCCTAGAGAACAGTGCACGTATTCGGCAAGAAACCATGATTGACGCCCAATTGTAGTAGCTGAATACATCAAAATACATTCTCCGGTCGCCTTATAACATTATGAGATTCTTAGCATAAGCTACAGCGGCGCGTCATGGCTTGCGAAGCATATCTAAGATATTAACGTAAACAAAACAAACAGAGCCCGCCTTCACAAGAACAGTTCTTACGCTATAACTGTTGGTAAGAATAAATGCCGGTCAATATTTTTGTCGGGCTTGCGGCGGCTAGCCAATGGCAGATGGCACTTAGGAAGAAAAAAAGCCCGAAGGATCGGATTTTTTGTCGACCCGAGATATCTTGTAGCAGGATGTTTCTTATCTTTGCACTACAATCAGCCTGTTTTAATCTATTAACTAGTTTAAGAGTTTCTTCGTTTCGGAACACGAGGGCGAAAAGAATACCAATTTTGAGCAACTTTCGAGCACGGAGCTCGAATGTCCTAGCAATGCGGACTATCAGGACTGCCATCTAATATTTTTTCACGTGCACAGCGTGTACTTGAAGAATGATCGATGCATGCATATCGCTGTGACTTCATCGACATCACAACGTGACTTGAATCGCACGCGAGAATGGCACACCGGGAACAATAACACTTGTAATTAAGGACACTTCATCACACAATGACGCTATTGTTTCCTGTGGACCAAAATGCTCAATGTGTCGCAACCACTGGCAGCCTTGTAATTGTCTTATGAAGTGCATGATACATTTGTACATTAGTTACCGAAAAATGCATAAAATGGTTTAAATCAATTATGCCTTCCAAAGCATTGAAATTTCCGTGCACCTGAAAAAGCTTCAGGTCGGCTATTTCCTTCATCGCAGCGTTCAGTAGTTTCCGCAGTTCTTTGATTTCGGCGTCCGTGTTGCCACCCTTCGTCTTTTTCTTGGAGGCACCTTTACCATTTGGGAGGACAGATTTCTGAAACAATGAAAGCGCCTTAAGCGACAGACACAAGCTGATTTCAAGTCTGCCTTTTCGTATGTGCGAAAGACTGCAGAATTGTTTTCTCTTTTTTTCGATGCATTATATTCTGACACCGTGTAATTATTGTGCGGATAAGGTAATTCTAGCCTTGTTCAGTGATGACGTGTTACAAGTACTTACCGACACAAATAAGTGCTTGCAAATACGCTACGCGTACTCTTAATTGACGTACTCTTAATTCTTAATTCGCTTAGCGAATGCTCCCTGCTATACAATATTGAAAGGCTATGTAAGATTGGAGTGATGTTAACTGGTGTGGACCGGAATTTTCTGGGCAGAATGTTGCGCAGACGTTTATCCTATGTTTATCCTATCCTATGTAGCGCAGACGTATTTCCATGAATGCAATTTTCAGAAGTTTTCTGGTATCCACCCTTTGTTTACATTCCCAGAAACACGGTTCAAAGCAGCAATAGGTAAAGTTTGGAGGTTCCTGGCATACTGGCCCTTCATGACCAGAAATGGAAAAGCCACTGGGAGGACAAAAATGCACACAGTATAACTGACCATCCTCACGTTTAATCACGATTTAAACGCTCATAATCAGCTACTACTGTAGCATCTCTGTGTCTCTGGTGTTTGCTGCCTGTAACAAATGGTACTTGTGGCAGCGATTCATATTTATTTGGCTATCTGAACTAAGAAAACAAAAATAAAAAGATTGACTCACTTTATCGCCCGCATCGGGGCAAGTCTTGGAATGTTCCTGAAAACAAGTTGCAGCAAGCGTTCAGCTTTTGCAAGGACTAGAGCGAAGCACTGGTTATGCAGCATCCATCCGATCACAGTGTTAAAAAAAATTCGGCCGTTAGAGGCACGAAGCAGTAAGTGTAGTTCGTGAGATCACATGAGTACGTTGCTCTCCAATTTAATTATGACAATAAGAAGACAAACAGCGAGAAAACCGTAATGTGTAATAACGTGAAAAATATTCACTTCCCTTGTTTGTTTGTTTTTTAATTTCGAATGCTTTCAATAAGAACTTCGGACCCCTCGATAGAAATATAAACACACCACCCAATTTTTTGTCCACCATTCACAGTGACTAAGTGCTATTGTTCCTCAGGGACAACAGCTGCTATATATTCTGCTTTATTTATAAATCGCCTAGTGCAAGAATTTTTTTTTTTTCAATCTTACATTACAAACCAAGTGAAAATGGCTAGCCGTGGCCAGCAAACGGCGACAACAGCTCTGTTTATTTTCATCTCAAAAAATCGTAATTTTAACTTCTGCTCAAGTAGCTTTCTTTAACACGAAAGCTTCAGATTTTTGACGATGAATAAGAAAGAGTTCGCCGCATGATAGGCAGCCAGCGTTTTCCAGTGGAAGCCCGGCCCCCTCCGTCCTCACTGATCGCAGGATTACGGTTGGGGAATGGTAATTTGAAAGGAGTGTTTCTGTGTTTCTATAGCTGTTGTTTTGTGTTCCCCAGTGTTGTTAATGATGCGGCACTCATGAGAGACCTCGTTTACACCTATCCAGAGACATTGGTTTCCTTTGAGTTTTGGAACTTATCTCACTGCATATTCCTTTCTCTTTTAGCTTACAGTATTTGCAGCCTATTGTTGAACAATTATCGCGTCAAAAGAGGGGTAAACTACGCTGCCTACCGGCACGAACTTCTCTAAAACGCCGCTAATCATCATCATCATCAGCCTATGTGATGATGATGATGAGAATATATTTAATGTTTGCAGCGGTTCGCTCTTTACACCATATATGTTATGAACGACTACCCTTCACTTAATAATTGAGAAAAAGAAAACGACAGGTGGTGTGGCTAATATGTTTTCTTAAATATCAAATCATCTTAAGTGGGGTTGCCCTCACGTACAATGGCTTAACAAACAAGGACGGGCGCCCAGATGCTGTGGCGATGAACAAGAGGAAACAAGGAAAAACGGTCTTGAGTACCCGTTTATACAAACGATCAAAATCTGCTTCTGTGCAAAACTTGCAAAAAAAGGAAGCCATTGCTATCGCTTCCATACCTGCATTTCCCCTGCGAAGATCACCGCTGTGCAGACCTTGCATACGACGCTTCTTTTGGGACAAGCGGTGGTACAGTGCTCGACGAAACTGCTCAAAACGACATCTGCGTCGCACAGATTGCAGCGAGTTTTTCGATAGGCGCATCTTTCCAGGTGCGGCTGAGAGAGATCGAGAGAGAAATATAAAATGAAACATTGATTGGCGACTCAGTCTCATTGGCACACCAGAGCCGACTGTCACGAATAAGCTAACGTAAATAAAGAAATTGCGACGCATTCAACGCGCTCGTTAGAATCAACGTTAAGCGAACCTTTCTTGAAACGTTTCAGTTAAACGCTATGCGAAGAAAACACGTGACGCGCTCACTTTTATTTTATCTCTAAACATACAGGCGAACAACTCTTCACGTTATTTTGCCGTCGCAGAAGTTCTGTGTCACTTGGCTTCGCGGTAACGCGCATGTAAGCGTTCACCTTCTGCACAGCATTTCGTAGCATAGCGATCATGTGCCTACCCGGGAAGACTGCAGTGCGCAGATACCTCCACCACGTGAGCCTCACGGCCGCGGACTATACACTGCCTCTGAGATGGGCTCAGTTTTGCTTACATCATTTATTTTACTATTAAACTGCATCCAAGATCGACCTATTTTACTCTGCAAGAAATTGATCAAGCAGGCGCGCCGTCTATGGAGGAAGGCAAAAAAAACTTCGCTTTATTACAGCAATTCTGCGCTTGAAGGTGTACTTTCGTTGTAGTGAGGATAGTTGAGTATCTTTCGCTGCAATATATATATATATATATATATATATATATATATATATATAAGGAGATTTGTTATACGGATAATGTGTTGTGTGCGAACTAGTAATAATGATAGTAATAAAAAGACGAAGTAGACTATATTTAATGTTTGCAGCGGTTTGCTCTTTACAGCATATATGTTATGAACGACTACCCTTCACTTAAGAGAGAGAAAAAAAAAAAGACGACATGCGGTGTGGCACCAATAAAAAAAAAAACTTGTCTGCAATGTCTTCGCAATTCCACTCCTTCTCGCTTGCCATTTAGTAAAAGGTTAACGAAGGAGAATTATCTCGTGGCAGAAGGGCAAATATTTCAGCAAGAAGTTAGAACAGATAAACAGTTGGACGGCAACGCGGCGTCAGACTCGTGGAATGTCGACATTGCGTAACGTTGCTTATACGGAATAAACCTCTAACATATCGGGCTTCATAGTAGTCAATGATATCTCGTTGCAAGATCGCGCGGTAAAAAAAATGAAACAGCAAAAAAACAACGCTCTCTGGCATATGTGAGGCATACCTTGACTTCTGTTTCCGACAGTTCCTTCCGGCAGCCTTCATTCGGACAGCGGTCCATGCTCACTCGTGTCGAACAGCTGGCCGAGCTTCAAAGTTCAACAACGCTGCGAGCTCAGGTGTGGCAACCTCCCGCTTGGCAACTTCCTATACACGTCACATACGTCGGCTTTTATTGTCGATTTCAAGTAGAAATATCCATGCTTAACGCCTTAAGTCGTTTAGTGCCGTTGCAGAGTCCTCCAAAGCATTGAAGCTAAAGGAGTTCTGACGTCATATTTTTCACTATTAATTTCGTGCGTTGTTGTAGTCGAGCTGAAACCTGGCTGAAATTAGCGATTCGTTCTAAGAGCTAATTTGAGGCCCCCACCGCTCTTTCGTCCCGATTATTGCCATTTTCATGCATCCGGCATTCTTATCTCGCAACGATTGTCGTGATATACTTGAAGTGTTCAATGTGTGGTGGTTATACAGCATAGTTTCGCATTGCTGATGACGCCACCACCCCCACCACCTTTTTTGTGCGTTACTTATGTGTACTCAGAACGCGAGAGAGAACTAAAACGGGAGAAAATGGAGAGATGTTGACAGAATGAGTTTCTGTTATGATACGCTGCACTGAGGGGTGGGTGGTGGATGGGGGTCGGAAAAACTTGGTGTAACTTGCGTACATTGCTCTGCTACCAATTATAACTGTTATCTATGTCCTTTCTTCTCGCATTGTGTTTCAATAATCTGTCACACTCAGCATTGTTTTCTATATGATTTTGTTTACATTATATTTATCTTTATGACTCCCTCCATTTATTATCTGATCCATCAGTGTACCTTGTGCTCATTACTCTAGCACTGCTTACTATCCATTCTTTTGTTCTACCGCGTGTCCCAGGTAACGCTAGCCAAGCTGTTCAACGAAAAAACAAATCAAATATATAACAAAATATTTGCCTAGCTTGCACTGGAGGCGCAATGCTAAAGAGACAGCGGAGCTGATGGGCACCTAGCTAGTCCTGGCTTATGGGCTAGGCTAAGCGCTACCAAGTCATCCCCAGCATTTTCCCAAATTTATTGATTATTGATCGATTATTGATTAGCTATTGATTGGCTATCGCCAGGTATTGGCCACGTATTTGGACTAGACTAAGCACTACCAAGTCGTCCCCATCATTTTGCGCAATTTAGTGATTTTTGATCGATTATCGATTAGCTATTCATTGGCTATCGTTTGGCTATCGCTAGGTATTGGCCACGTATTTGGGCTAGGCTAAGCACTACCAAGTCATCCCCAGCATTTTCCAGAATTTTCCGGATTAGCTATTGATTGGCTATCGATTGGGTATCGATGAATGACAAGCTTAAGTAGTCCCAACCATACTTAGCTATACTTGACCAGGCTAAGCTTCGCTAGTTCACAGAGTTATGTGCCATTGCTCTTGGACCTATTCTGCACTACCGCCAGGATAGGCCCACATTTTTGGATTCAGCAGACACATTACGCCCGGCTTAAACAGTTCCGCTGTTAAAACACGTTGCAAGATGCAATTGAAGACCTATGGAGTGCGGTCATCAGCCTTTTGATAACCGAACACCGTAAGCCTTACATCTTAACACCTTACCTTACACAATGTTTCTCTAACCTTCTTCTTCTTTCTTTTCTTTTCTTTTTTTTTTTCGTTGTACAGCTCATCTCACGTTATCTGGGGCACCCTATATAAATACCAGTCACAGAACACATCACTTGTCACACGTCCCACTCTAATGGAGTGATGTAGTTCTGTTTTATAAAACTTCGACTGCGAAACCATTGATGAATATTAAGCCTGTGATTTATTTATTTATTTATTTATTTATTTATTTATTTATTTATTTATTTATTTATTTATTTATTTATTTATTTATTTATCAGTCGATTGCGGCTATGGCTATTCACTATCAGGACAAAAGGCGAACCGCTATGTAAACAGTTGGTGTGAAACACCCGTAACTCATCGAACATACGCAGTACTATTTGTATTCTTGCTAATAAAATAGCAACGAAACACATGTGTGCCTCTCGCGCTCTAAGATAAGCATGCAATTTTGAGCCAACAGAACCGGCCACACTGGCTTAGAGGCCATAGCATCCTGTTGATAAGCACGAGACCAAGAATTCGGTTCTCGACCACGGCGATCGTATTGTGGTGGTGGGAAAAAGGGCAGTACCGTGCATGTAAAGAATCCCAGGTAGTGAACAAAAAAGAGAAAATACTGCACATATGTATACCAGCACGACGGTATCGACTTTCACCTTACACCGCTGCAGCCGCAGAAGCACCTGTCGCTGCCTTCCAAAGTGGTACCGGTATAACTCGACACGAGAAACAAAAGTTACGGAGTATTGGTAAATAAAAAGAAAAAAAAAGAAAAAATGCTCATATCAGCTGATTTTTATTCCAATGAGATACACGCAAGATAACATTTATTTTATAATCGTATATTATTACGTTTCAAAGCGAATTCGGGGTTCCGACACACTTTGCGTTGCATTTACGTCGAGGTGAACGCCCCCTAATAAAAACCGTAGGGGGACTCACCTTTACAGATTCGGTGTAAAATTAATGTAGTACCCTTTACTGCGGCGCCTGTCTAGCCGAGACAGCCTTTGGCTAGACAACCAGTCCTAAAACACACACACACACACACACACACACACACACACACACACACACACACACACACACACACACACACACACACACACACACACACACACACACACACACACACACACACAAACAAACAAACAAAAAAAACAAAAAAATCATCATCATCATCACAAGCCTATAGTTATGTCCAATGCAGGACGAAGGCCACTCCCTGCGACCTCCAATTACCCCTGTCTTGCGCTAGCTGATTCCAACTTGCGCCAGCAAATTTCCTAACTTCACCAACCCACCTAGTTTTTTTGCCGTCCTCGACTGCGCTTTCCTTCTCTTGGTGTCCATTTTGTAACTCTAATGGTCCACCGGTTATCCATCTTACGCATTACATGGCCTGCCCAGCTCCATTTTTTCCTCTTAATGTCAACTAGAATATCGGCTGACCCCGTTTGCTCTCTGATCCACACCGCTCTCCTCCTGTCTCTTAACGTTAGGCCTAACAGTTTTCGTTCCATCGCTCTTTGTGCGGTCCTTAACTTGTTCTCGAGCTTCTTTGTTAACCTCCAAGTTTCTGCCCCATATGTTAGCACCGGTAGAATGCAATGATTGTACACTTTTCTTTTCAACGACAGTGGTAAGCTCCCAGTCAGGACATGGCAATGCCTGTCGTATGTACTCCAATACAATTTTATTCTTCTGTAAATTTCTTTCTCGTGATCAGGGTCCCTTGTGAGTAACTGACCTAGATAAACGTATTCCTTCCCAGACTCTAGAGGCTGTCTGGAGATCCTGAATTCTTGTTACCTTGCCAGGCTATTGAACATTATCTTTGTCTTCTGCACATTAATATTAAACCCCACTCTTACACTTCCTCGGTTAAGGTCCTCAGTCATTTGTTGTAAATCGTCTCCACTGTTGCTGAATAGGACAATGTCATCTGCAAACTGAAGGTTGCTGACATATTCGCCGTTGATCCTCACTCCTAAGCATTCCCAGTCTAAGAGCTTGAATACTTCTAAGCATGCAGTGGATAGCATTGGAGAGATTACGTCTCCTTGCCTGACCCCTTTCTTGATAGCTAACTTTCAACTTTTTTTGTGTGTGGAGAACGACAGTAGCTGCGGAATCCTTGTAGAGATTTGCCAATATATTCAGGTATGCCTCCTGCACTCCTTGATTACGCAATGCCTCTATGAATGCTGGTATCTCTACTGAATCAAATGCCTTTTCATAATCTATGAAAGTCATATAGAAAGGCTGATTGTACTCCGCAGATTTCTCGATTACCTGATTGATGACGTGGATATGATCCATCGTAGAATATCCCTTCCTAAAGCCAGCCTGTTCTCTTGGTTGGCGTGGATATGATCCATCGTAGAATATCTCTTCCTAAAGCCAGCCTGTTCTCTTGGTTGGCTGAAGTCAAGTGTTGCCCTGATTCTATTGGAAATTATCTTGGTGAATATTTTATAAAATACTGAAAGCAAGCTAATAGGTCTATAGTTCTTCAATCCTTTAACGTCTCCCTTCTTATGGGTTAGTATAATGTTGGCGTTCTTCCAGCTCTCGCGTACACTTGAAGTCGTGAGGCATTGTGTATAAAGATCGCAAGCTGTTCAAGCATGATATCTCCTCCATCTTTGATTAATTCGACTGTTATTTCATACTCCACACACAATAACTAGATGCAAAGTTTCATAAATGGCTGGCAAATAAGATGAAAATGTGAAACCGACCTTCCCGTGTCCACGAAGCACAATGCCAGCAGATTAGGTATCCGTCACATTGCGTCGGACAGTGTGAAACAAGGTTCCCGTCGTCGAATTCAACACAGTATTTGGACCCAGTGACTGTCGTCAGGGGTGCGGGACGAGCTTTTCAACCAGTGGCATTCAAAATTACTACGGCTGCGCAAACGATGGGTTGTCAGTCTCTCGGGAGAGTGATAAATGTTTATCGTCCACACGGCCGGATTGCACGGCGCTCGAAAACAAAACGATAAAAGCGAGTTAACCGCCCTCCACATCGATAATGTCCCGCACGCATTTCTCTTCTTTTTCTTTCTTTTTTTCCGTGTGCGTGTGTCTATATGTGCAGCGATGATAATGCGAGATACCACTCTGCATACGACACGAACTCACTGTTGCTCCCCCCAACACGCACTCCTATAGATCAGTAAGCGGGAAGATCTCGAGGGCCATGCTCGTGCGGCGTGCCAAGTCTCACACGATGAGTGACAAGCAATAAAAAGGATAACGGAAATAGAAGCGTCACTGTTACTCGGCAGCCTAAATATGTAGAACAGAATTACCCGCGAATTTTAACGGGAATGGGTCGAATGGGCATCTTATAAGACAGCGCAGTTAGCGCCTTCGAAATTGTTTGGGGTATGGCATACTATTGGCATGATCAATAACCGAAAAATTTGGCAGAGACACTTAAGACTGCTTACGAGTGGGAATTCGAAAGCATTATACCGTTTATAAACTTCGGAACGTCAGGAACCCGCTCATTTTATACACTGATGACGTGGCGCCACCTCGTCCGCATAGTCGCGCAGCACCACGTGTCCAATGACGCCCGCACTAGGCAAACCTTTAGTAAGCCAGAACCATAGAGCCGCCGTCGAATCGGGGAAGCGTGCTTGTCTCCCAACCCGGATAGCCCCGGAGGCCTGAGTTCGATTCTCACCCAAACCGAAAGGTACCAAATTTGCTTTTCAAAGCCACTGATTTACTTTGTTTACAGGAACCTCCCTGATGAATATGACGTACAATGCGATAATCTTTTTATGTGTTTTTGCCCTCTGGGGTGTCGTCCATGTTTGGTACTATCTTACGATCACGCCGACGGAGTTTCGCGTAGTGGGGCATATAACGCTTTCGCATTAATAAATATTTTTGAGACACCTGAGCCGACGCTTTTGCTTTCCGTTCCGCGACGTGGGCCTTGTGTAGTCTACAGTTCTCAAATCATCGGCGACTGAGTTTTTGGTGCTCGTAAGTTAACATTCCTAATGGCATCGCCGGACGTTTGCATCATTCTCATGCCTGCCTAAAGAGGCTTGGTTAAGATGTCCTGGTCGACACGTTAGGGCGACAATATTGATTGATAAATCAAGGTTAACGTAAACCACATGTCTTCTCGAGATCGTTGCTCCTGGGATCTGAGACTGATGCCTCGCTCTATTCCCCCGCCTATGATTCATAGCCTTCACTGCCTGTCTGCTCTAGCGCTGGACACCAAGGCAGGCTCATGTTACTTCAGCATCCGGTGAAGGTATGCGCCTGGGACATGCAGTTCACATGGAGCGGCTGATGTCTGGCTAACCGGACCGATTCGCTCGGATTTGCAACTCGAGACGAGTTAATTCCATTCATATTTTTCAATTACCTTTGGTTAACTTGATGCCTGCTACCGACTTGCGCTAGCCCTGCAATGCATAATAGCAATTGGCCAGAAGACCACCGGGAGGCTGCCCGTATTATAAAAATTCGGATTTGTGTCTACCTTAACGCGCCCCTAAATCTTAGTTTTCCACTTCGCTTTCTTCAAAGTGAGGCCGCAGTAGAAGTGGTCCAGCGAAATGCATCGACATTTCAGTTGCATGAATATAATGGGCATCATTAACTCTGTGCATTAGCTCGAGAAGCGGCTAATCATTTTGAGCACGCTTAAGTAAGTGAAAATTGAGAGCTAGCTAAAGCGTCGAAGCACGGTCACCATAGAGCGAGCTACTGAAACACCGAGCCAAGTAGTGATCGCAAACTCTGTTAACGTCAAAGCATAAACGGCGTGGCGACCTCTGAAGAAACCCTTTGTGTGCGTTCCTATCGCTTCAAATATCGCTACTCCAGCGCACAAAAAAAAAGTCGCAGTTTCGCCCGAAAGGCGAAGCTTCGATTGCGATAGCAAATTAGCGGACAGCTATGCGAAGTAAGGATAGTAGTTCTATCTGTCGTATAAAGTTGTAAACACAGGCACACTAAATAAATTAGCAACGCGTGCATGGTGTTCACAACAGGCGTCATTTATATCAAGTCAAGCACGGGCTTCAAGTTAAGATGCATGTCTGAATACGGGGGTAAGCCGCGAAAACAGCGCAGGGCGGACTCTGCCAACGCTGCAGGTGGCTTTCAAGATACAGCCGCCCGGGTAAGCGCGCGCGGCGTAGAACGCCCCCCCCCCCCCCCCCCCCCCAGCCTGCCCTCCCTCCGGAGCGTTGCGCGCGACAGGAAGACGGTGCGCTGTCTTCCCGCTTCCCTTCCCTGCGGGAGCGAGATTGAGCCGCGATCGCCGGCTCACTCTCGCATGCTTTCATTCGCACATACAGCATACGGCGCGCGGCGACGATTTTATCGCCCGTGGACTTTATACGGAACTTCACGGCGACGGCGACGGCAGAAATGCGGCTGGAGTGTCCGTATAATTGCTATCGCCATAAAAAGGACGCGCTCTTTCACGCCGAAAACGTGTCCAGCGGCGAACAACGTTTGTCGTAGGTGGAAGCGAATAATTTTGCGATTGGCTTGCAGTCACAAAGAAAAACTCACGCCATTTCTGTTGCTTAAGCGAAACCGGGCATGTAGTTTCGATGCTAGCACTACGCCGGCAGACCGGTCCCTCCCTGCCAGTGTTGACACAACTTGCCGCGTGAGGTGGGGATAGTTCTTGCTCCGACACGCCTCGTGGCCAGTGGAGTAAGTTGCGCTATGAACGACACCGTGTACTGAAGAGCACCGGATCCATACTAACCACCTTTTATTCGTTAGCGTGCACTGAAACCTCTACGTAAAGATGCATTCTGAATCCATCGCAATGTCGCCATCGTGGCCACGTATCTAAGTCACAAACCGTTGTTCGATAGCGGAATGCCGTAGCAAACTTCAAGGCACAACATGAGCTGCGGATAAAGGAGTGACAGTGCGCTGGCTCACAAAACAGGTTTTTGTGATACATCTAATTTGAACACCGCGAAACAAAGGGGCAAGCAAGTAGACAACGCTGTCGCTTAGGCGTTTATTCACCTGTAGTTGTGCTTCGCTATGTCCACGTCGCGAAATAGAGGTGGTCCCGATGGGTTGTGAAAGGTATATATCATTGTTAAGTTGTTTTTGTTTTCTTTCCCGGTAAACTTATCGCTCCCTCTCTTGCAGTAACGCGTTAATTCACTCGGTTACACCAAGATTAGGAAAATCAATGGGCGCGGACAATTGGCAACTACGTACCTCAGTGCATTGCTCCGTGAATCTCGCTGCGTAGTGATAGAGCCCCAAGGATCGACCAAACGCCTGACGGGCAGCCTCTCCTCAACTCTGGCTCTTTCGCCTGCCCCGTTTCAGGCGAGTCGGATTGCCCGAACACGATCCCGTCGTCGTCCGGACGCGACTGCGCGCTTGCTTGCACATCCGACGGTAGAGCTGCAAATACGACGCTCACCTCTGCTTTCGAGGTAGGAGCGAAGGTGTGCGCTGAACTCGTTGCGAGTTTGTTATTTCTGGTACGCATATACCCTTAGGGATATACGAGGGTTATTCAAAAAGTAAGGGCCGTTTGGTTCTAATATATATATATATATATATATATATATATATATATATATATATATATATATATATCAACTGGTTCAATTCCCAGGCGGTGAACTTCTATGCACAGGGACTAAAGAAACTGGTGCAGCGGTACAAAAAGTGCTTAGAAGTTAACTGTGAGCATGTAGAAAATTGAAGTAGGTTTGTACTAAACTAAACAGCCAATACAATCTTTTACTAACGAATATATATATAATATATTTGTTAGTAAAATATTGTTTGGCTGTTTTAGTTTAGTACAAACATATATTTGGGGGGGGGGGGGGGGATAGGCTGCATAGGAGTTGTGCCTTAGCTAAAGTTTGTTCTCAATAAACTTCAGCTGTCTGTGAGAGCCCATCCTGTCTTCGATTTTGTCCCTGTTTCATTCTCGCGCTCTCTGCTTTCCTTATAGACTGCACTGCTTTCGGGATCGGTCCGCATTTTTCGTCAGAGGAACGTGATACCTCCAAAGTGGGTGACAGCCCCCTGTAATGCTATCGCATTAAAAAAAAAAAAAAACATTCACAGATGCATGTCAGTCTTTAAACTGATACATCAAGGTCAGGGAAGCTGTGCGAGCGAGTTCTCACACTCTTCGGAAGTATTCGCGCTCGAACTCCGTAGCAGTTGCTAGTGCGGTCGTGGCTGGCCGTTCTTTGTGACGGCTTCCACGCAGGCCGCGTTCAAGCACTGACGCACGTATTCGGGGACGGCCCCAGTGGTGCACAGCCCGCCAGCCCCTACGTGGCGTCATGAGTCTGGTGGTCACCGACGCCGCAGGCACGCCACACGCGTTCGGCAAGCTCACGAACTCATGTCCTGGGGGTGGGGATCATAACCCTGGCCATCGCTCGAACGTCCCGAGATACCTCGTGCCCGTGTTGCGGTTAATCATTTTCTTTGTTTGTGGTTTCTGTTGTAATCATTTTCTTTCTAGTCACAGTGCAGCGAGAGAACTCATCAAATGCGTCGATGGAAGCGCTATATTTAAGCAGGGCCCCTCGCCAACACTTTGTTTTGAAGGTACCCTAAAGGGAAACACCAAATAAGTTTAAGCCAATAAAGCATTATTTGATAACTATATTTCGTCAATCTTGCGATGATATAGTGATTACTGGAACTATAAAAACGAAGTTCCTGATTTTTTTTTTTTTCGCGCCGGAACACCAGCGCCGGTACGTCGGACTTACGTCACAGATTGCAAAGTTTTTTTTTTCTTTTTTTTCGTATTTGAGCCTCGCTGGCTAAGCAAATGTTCAGGAAACTTGCCAAATTCAATTTTTTGTCTCTTGCAATAGAATGTAGTCAATTTTTAGTGATATACAATTAACTAGGCCTTAGCAGGCGCTGTCAAAATGTGACATCGCGACCAACTGGACCAGTTCCGGAGATGGTGTGATGAAAACTGGGCATAACCCGGATGCAGTGTAATCTGTGGTCACGTGGGTCTCGTGGTTGAAGTCGGCGCGTCTTGGCGTCTTGCCGGTCAGGCGCGCAATCGCAATGCTGCTAAACGTGGTGCCGAAAATGAGCAGTTCTAAAACAATTAACTGCTTATCGAAGGCTTACAACGTGTGTGTTAGATCCGCATAATTTTTTTTTACCTGTACATGATCGCATTCACCAAGGAGTTGTCACTGTTATGGAGTTATTTCTCGTCTCGAAATACGCCAGAGCTGTGCTTGACCCTTCGTGAGCGTATGTAGTCGTCACATCGATAGCATCGTGGTTTCACCGCAATTAGATTGTACGCACGTCGCGAACGCCGCGCTACATTTTCTAAACCAACGCGATACCGGTGGCTTCTAAGTAATGTGAGATGACTCATTTATATAAATAGCAGACGGAATCGAACAAAAGATTTGATTAGATAATTGCCGTCTATGTTCGCCCTTATCGTTTCTTTTATATTAGGACACAAAATCACTCGATAAGCCTTTCAATTATTCTCGGTCGTTAGGCCTGCCTGCGAACCGTTACCACCCCGCAGTGGTCTTAGGCCTAGTCGTATTATTCGTGTGAACGCACACCAATATAGCGAAAGCTCAGCCTGTACGCAAGGAGGAGCTACAACGTTTGAGATTTATTTATTTATTTATTTATTTATTTATTTATTTATTTATTTATTTATTTATTTATTTATTTATTTATTTATTTATTTTTATTAATTCACTTACTGGATGAACTTACGGCTTATATAGAAACACAGGCGAGGGACATTCTCGGTGGAGGACTCCTTGAGCATTTGGCGTTGCTTAAGGTGTACGCAAAACTTAACCCACAAGAGTTGTTTTATATCGAACTGGTACATGACATGCGCTCATGCAGTTAAAGGTGCCCTGAAATGCCCCCTAGAAAGCTTCTTAAGGGGGCGCCAATAGCACCGACACCGTGCCGCAATTTCGCGCATCGAATTCATCGATTCTGGAAGGCACATCGCATTGAATGCGCTGTGATGGTTGGATGAGAATAGCATGAGTGGTGTGCATTCGTGGGGTGCGGCGAGCAACTTAACAAGATGGCGAAATAATGTTTTGCAGCAGCCATTTTATTTATGACGTACAGTATAGCTGTCATAACTAACCCGAATATGCTTTAAGCAAATTCTTGCTTCTCCTGCGGTGTGTGGTGTGTCCCCTTTGCTAAGCTTAATTCACCTCCCTTCCACAGCATCTGATGTTCTCTCCTCACATGTCGTGTTTAAAGGGACACTAAATAAATAAACAGCACTCAATCAGTCTAAACTTTTATACTGATAGACTTATAGATTGAGGCTTTGGAAGGGAGATGAATTAAGCTTAGCAAAGGGGACACACCAGGCACCAAGGAGAAGCAAGAACATGCTTAAAGCGTATTCGAGTTAGGCTGATAGAGTGCTGTTTCAAAACTATATTTCCGTTCATTTCGTGGTGATAGGTTAATTTTCCAAGAAAAAAATGAATATCAAACATTAATTTTTATTTTATTCCGTGCCAGAACCACACTGCCGGTATACGTCAGTGTGACGTCACAGATTTCAAAGTACTTTCTTGTATTTGGGCTGTTGTGGCTCCGTACGTAAACGCTATTGAAACTTTCTAAGCTCAGTATTTGGCTCTTTTAGAATAAATTGTGCTAAATATTTGCCGATCAAAAGTTAACTAGGCCAAAGCAGATGCAATCGAAATCCATGACGTCACGGCTACGTGGTGGGAAACGTGAAGACGGCGGCGCCATGGCGTATTTTGTTGTTGCGACTTTTCTGACTTATAAAGCCTCTTCTCCCGGTAAGAGTTGATTTTTTTTTTGGTAGTTCACTAATGCAGCTCAAATAATTTTTCTCTTTAGTGCCCCTTTAAGCCGCCACAACGCGTCTTCTTTGTTCGAATTAGGTCTGATGGCGGGTATACACACACACAAAAAAAAACAACTAATGACGTAAAATACCTTGAGTGATTTGATGCTTTGATGCCCATGGTAGAAGGGGTGCGAAATTTTTGCGTAAGCAACAGACACATACACACGTACAAATTCCACTTTCCTAAACGTCTGTTTGGTCGTGTCTGTGTGTCTGTTGCTTATGCCCAATTTTCTTTTCTTTCTAGTGCGATCCAAGGCACGTTTTACTGCAAGTCGCTCAGCAGGAGTTGGCCACACGTTCGCCTCTTTCAATTTTTTCAGATATTCATCTGTGCTCAACGTCATGCGGAAGCAGTTTTGCGACTCCATATGCTATCCAACGCAGCGCTGCCTCAAGCCACAAACGGTTGTCACGCGAACATGAAGCGCTGTAGCATGTCCTCAGAGATCCCTAGTGGATGCGGTACACTGCTGCAGATCTCGGATACCATGGCTGTAGTCAAGTCTTCGTTCCGCTCTCGCGCGTCGTGTAATGCAGCGACTAGCTAGGGTTGTCTAATAGGTGTAATAGTAAACAATTTCTTTTTCTCCTATTTAGAAGGGATTAGAGGTTTGTAGGAATCTTCATTTATACTTACGAGTTTCTATTCATTCTCTTCAAATGAGATTACGCGCAGTAACTTGCACAAATGCAAAACATGATATATACAAAGTACATTCCAGAAGGCTCAAGTCACGCAATCCAAATGCATTAAATATTTCTGTATCGTTGCGTTTCGCTTTCTGATAAGAACGCCAAAGCCACTAAGCTACGCGGCGTGTTAATGGAACGCGTATAGATTAACGAATTTCACTTCATTTAATGTCTGTCTATGATGTCTTATTATTAGCGTAGGGCCTGTGTCTAAAATTAGACTTACTAGGAAAGCTTCAGATGAAATAATAGAAAGGTTCTGCTTATCCCTGTCGTTTCGTTTTTTCTTTCTTTTTTTTGCGATCTGTTATTTTGTGTATCCTCCTATTGCGCCAAAGCTTGTCAAAGAAGCATCATGCACCAACTACCTCCAGCTGCAATTCCTTCTTATTTCAATTATTGGCAATGTTTACGAGGGCCTGGGACTACTTATGTCCACTCGGGATTCTTTACCGTTCACCCGAAGGTGAACAACTGAGGATCTTTGCATCGGACCGCCCCCCGTTATTGCGGCCACCAATGCTAGGTGTTGAACTTGCGACCTCCTGCCAGAAGTCATATATTCATTTAGTGGTCGCAATGAGCACCACGCCCTGTAACTAACTTTTCTTCTTTCAGTAATAGCCCTCTTACCGGTGACCGTTCTACCGGCCACCACGGAGTCGACGGCGCCTTCTTCTTTGCCTAAGGCCACGGGGCTCGCTTCACAGCAGATAGACGAAGACCTGGTTTCGCCAGCATCACTAACGGAAGTATCAATGCTTCCACTCACCCGGTATGAAGACGTTGCCGAGAAAGCGGTGCCGAAACCCGGCTCCATAAAGACAGCCGCACCTTCTTCAGTGCCCGACCTTCACACCACCCTCAGTGGGACCGTTCTGGGAAAGGAAAAGGTTCATCGAGACCTGCTTCATGTACGTGCCCCTTTCATATATGAGTGCATGCAAATGAAACTAAAGACAGAAAGCAGAGGTGTACTAATACTGAGTTTGAAAAATTATCCGAATACAAATCATGCATTTTGTGTAATACTTCGTGGGTATTACTGAATACGTTACGAAAGGTTCTCGAATGGACGAACTTATATGTCTTGCCCCTCAAAATAATTTGCTCTCATGTGTTTTTCATTCTCGAAGTCTCCCCCAAACACACGCATTGAGGTGCACCTTGTGACATTCTGACGTTGTCAGTTTACGGACCTAATCGAGCGTAGATCACGTCACTAAGTTGATCTTTGAGCATAGGTAAAGGTCAACTACAGCGGAGCACGGGTTCAGGTGGGAATATCTCTTAATGTCGTTCCGAGGTACGCCGTGTATAGAGATTAATGGAGGGAAAAGAAGCAATGTGTTAACCTTGCACAACGGTATTGTACCAGCACCTGCAAGCAGCGTCATACGCAAGATACTCATGAACCGTTAACATTACGCATGAATCTATAGCACAAGCACGTCAACTATGCATGTTCTCCTTATTATTCTAGAGCGCCCGACGCTCGTATATTCACTGCCGGAACATATCTAGCTGCGGCCATTAGGATAATGTAAGCATAATATGCAGAACTATCACATACTGAACTTTTAGTAAAGATGGATAATTTTATGCGACCAAGTGCATATTGGGCAGAGTCACGCTAAGCATTCACCAGTGATGTTTTTCTTGATGACTATAATTATCTAAGCCCTGAATTGCACTCCTAGCTGTCGAAATGTCAATGATTGTAGTCAATTACAAGAAATAATAAACGGCGGCGCTGGCATCGAGGCACCCTATTGCGCTTAGCGGCGCCATCGTTGACTTACGCTTTACTAAAACTCTATCGAACAGCGTACCGCAAAGATTTAGCGTGCGTAACACGCTAACACTAACGCAAGCATTTTCCGCAATACAACTTTCTAGTAATCTTTACCGGCAAGCGTATATGCGGGGACCGCTACGTGCTTCGCATTGTAATCCGGAGCGCCTTATCATCAATGGTGTGATTTGGATGCTTCTTTTGTGCTTGCTCTTATTGAAACTAATGCTGTGATGTATGTTGTATGCGTGATACCAAAGAATAGACAGTTTTAGTTTAGTGTTTGTATCAGAATTGGTTTTGGCACGTAAAACCCCAGAAAGAAGAAGTTTAGTGTTTGTAACCACACGTAAACGCATTACGTACGTAAAGAAGTAGCCATCACTGCGCATGCTCTGAACGTTATTGGGTTTCTGTAGTTTACGTGCGCTATGATAACGTACGGCATTTGGCGAGTTTAACGTTCGTAATGTTCACGGACGCTAAGAAATAGCGTTGTACAACATGGCGGCACCCATGGCTCCCACTTCAGCGTAAATTATCGTGATGGCTACACTCTCACTCGCGTTGATCGCCAGTAACTATTGAAATGAGCTTTCGCTTCCTCTAACCTCACCTGAAACGTGAGTGATGAGCGCATAGCGCGTCCAATTTCCGAGATCGTTCGGCGATTCCGGAGCCATTAGGCCTAACGAGACGCGTTCGCATAGCAACAACAGGATAGTTGCTAATGAAATGTCTTGGCTTGGATACATTTGGCACGAGGCATCAGACGGCGCCCTATTTTATAACGCCCGCCTTACGTTTGCGTTCCCGTACGGTAAACTAAAAGTATTGAAAGGACGCACACCGTAACGTCTTGCAAAGGTGCTTACGTTTAGCGTACGTAAGCCGACAAATGCTATTCTAAAACTGTCTATTGTATGCACTTTTCGCTTCAATCCCTGAAGTTCTTGTTTTCAGTTTTTTTTTTTTTTTCTTATCACTAAAGGATTTTTTTTTTTGGGGGGGGGGGGGGGGGGGGGGGGACGACGCTGAGAAAAACCCCGACCAACTAGAGGCTAACAGATTCACTGTAAAATTTAGCAAGTATATTTTCAACAAGATGTCAATTCCATGCCTGTTTTTTCCGGCAGGTAAAAAGCTGAAATATTTCGAGTACCACGTGAATACACACGTGTGCACTCGCATCTGAAAGCAGCGCCCTCAAACAGGTTTACTACGAATTGTGCGAAACGTATTGTGGGCCAAACTATATGTGCTCGCGAACTGTTCCAACGATTCCCCAATCAAAATCGGTGCTCGTTGCGCACAACCACCAACGAGACGGGCTGTCGCTGACGCGGGGCGCGACGCGACAGATGAAACAGTAGTTGACCAGAAACAGCGCAAAGGAACGGGATCTAAGAAAGTACAGACAAAGTCGCTGGTCAGCGGCATTGTCTGTTATCTCTAACGCGATAGCGTTAAATGCCCCGTGCCGCAGAAAATCCGGTGTCGGCGTCGGCGCCGGCGTCCGCGGCCGCGAAAATCATTCCGAACCACTCATCCCCGACCACGCAAGCCCTCCACGTGGCGCAGAGGCGTTATTTAACTAATTTAGTTTCTGAAAGTAAAATGCGTCAGCAAATTCCTAAAGTACGACTTACACACAACCTACAGAGATGATAGCATCGGATTTTAATTTGAATATACGAAAAAAATATTGGAGGACGCTTAAGCTTCGCCTTTAAGAGTGGAACGCGATAGCATTCAAAGATCCCTGGCTGCTTATCAGGCTTCCCGCCAACTGCAGCTTTCATTTTTCTCCAACTTCGCCTCTGCATGCGGCGGCCGTAATTCAGGGGCTTTAGGCTGTCAAGGAGGTGAGCGCTATCTGGATGGTATTTTAGCAAGGAGCAAAGTGCGGCGCGCCGATGTATGAGTGGTCGAAATGCTGGAAAAGGCGCTTGTGTTTGAGTTTCCGCGTAAGAGAATTATGTTTTCTCGTATATTCAAATTACAATCCGACGCTATCGCGTCTGTAGGTTGTGGCTACGCCGTACTTTACGATTTTTCTGACAGATTTTGCTTTGATGAATTCGATTAGTTCCCCAGCACCTCTGCGCCACGCGGAGGGCCTACGTGGTCGGGGTGGTTCGGGACTCTGACGCCGAATTTTCTGCTACACAAGGCCTTTAACGCTATCGCGTTAAAACATGATTCTGTTACGCGAAAACTCAAACTCCTTTTCCAGCGTTTCTACCATTCATAAAGCAGTGCGGCCAGCTCGGGTTCCTTGCAACACCACATCCAGATGGCACTTGCCTCCGTGCAGCCACGCGCAGGTCTGTGGGACGCCTCGCGTTGGGCGCTCACGGGAAGACTACTAATGAAGCTGTGCAGGGTGATATGGGCTGGACAAATTTTGAAGTAAAGGAGGCTCAGAGTAAGATTGAGTTTAAAGAACGACTGAGGAATACGGAAGAAAGTAGATGGGGTGCAAGAGGGGGGTGTTCAGGTATTTGTACAGGCAAAACATTGACTCCCAGTGGAGAAAAAGAACTAGGAAGCTTACCAGCAAGTATGCGACCGGTAGGGTCAGCAACACGGCAAGAAATGAACGTCAAACGCAAAGTGAGAGAGGCTGAGACAATGTCATGGGTGGCGGCAATGGAAAAGAAACCTGCTATGACTAACTACTTCAAAGGAAAAAACGAATTCAGGAAAGAAGCAATTTATGATAACTCAAAGGGAAGCTCCTTACTTTTCGAAGCGAGATCAGGATGCCTTAGAACGTGTAGTTATAGAGCGAGGTACACCAAGGACGAAGACGCATGCGCCTGCTGTGGTAAAGTTAGAGAAACGGTGAACATGTTTTGTTGGAATGTGAAGAAATCTACCCAGCTGCAAGTCTAGGCTCCTTTGACCTCCTCGAAGCCGTTGGGTTGCGGGATAGCAGAGGAAAAGTAAACATGTCCGCTATAGAGATTAGTAAAACGCGGTTGGAGGTTTGGTGGCAGAAAAGTAGGGAGACCACAAACAACGGAGACGTACAGAAACACAGTTCCCAGTAATGGTTCAAAAAGTTTGATGCTTCGAATTCTTTGTATTTGTGTGTTTTATCAAAAATAAAGGTAGGACATTGAGCAAAATAATAACAAGAGCTTGGTGGCGTAATCCACCACCCCGTTTCAAAGGGGACGCTCATCGCATCGATCCATCCACGACACGCGGAGGCGAAGGTGAAGACAAGAAAAAAAGAAAGCTGCGGTTGCCGGAAAGCGTGAGAAGCAGTCAGAGATCTGGTCAAGTCATTAAACAGCCATCCCAAATGCGTATGTGAATTACACTCCTAACTGCAGTCGAAGTAGCAATCAATTATTGTAGTCAGTTATAAGAAAAGTTGAACAGGGCTGTTTTCAACAAGGACGCCAATTGCGTCATAAAGCAGTAGCAGGCTCATGAAAATTCCTATACCACCCTAATCCCCGTGATCGGAGTCCGCAGCGCCACATCAGTGGCCTGGTGTTCGGAGGTGCTATTAAAACAAAGATGGCGGTACACCATTCCTAGAGTTGCTCTATATGGCTCCCGCAGGGAGCCATATACAGGAACTCTAGGACAGTGAGGACAAATTCAGGACAGTCCACTTAGTGGACTGCCCCTTTCAGCGCGCGCTGAATGGGTAAAGCTTGAGAGCCGGCGGTGACTAGTGGTGCCTGCCCTACCGGCTCGGTGCTTTATCCAATCAGGGTGCGTTTAAATGGACAGGCCCTTAGAGGACACTTACAGAATACGAACCCTGGTGGGATGAAGCGGAGGAACAGCTTCCCGGATTTTTAACGATATCAAGCCAACACGCTTTTGATATGGGCGTGCATCATCCTGAAGGGAACAGCGCAGCAGACAGACGACGCTGGCACTGGAGAGTCTTTCATGCGCCTGTGCGTACTTCGGCTGGCTTCGCTTATTATTGTCGTTGTAAGACGCTAAAATGGCGCATTATTGACGGTCGCGTGATGTAGTCAAGATTGTGGGAGGCTGCACTTATATAACTTCTAAACAAGAAATCGATGGATGCAGCCACATAATAAAATCACACGATATGCGACGTTTCAACTTCATATGACTATAGCTCACAGTTGTTTTGAGCATCCTGTCATTGCAAGAATAAAAAACAGCAATCTAACGTCTGCTATGCTATAGTCTATGGAGCTTCTCACTGGCCAAACGCGTCGAAACTAGCATTAGAATAAGAAAGCGAAACGCAGCTACACACGGAGGTAAGCCTTAAGCTGCTATCATGCAATCCAGCCACCTACGTAGAAAACTCAACTGGAACTAGTTATACTTCGACTTTCGAACAAAACAGTTCCATTCCTCGTCTGATACTGCAACAGGCTAACCGTTCTCGCATGCACATTAAGAGACGACTATAATTTTTTTTAAATCCAGTACCTTTCGTTGTTTCCACTTTGGAACTTCTTTCGTGGCGTTTTGCATCCCTGGGGTCCGCCAGGCGGCATGGCTTCTACTTGAGCTTATGGTTGAATTCGTTCGATATACCCCCAGCAAGACACGGAATTCCCGATAGTTCTCTAGACATTAAAAAACGCCGTTTAGTGATCCGCTGCGGCCTACAAACTATCTTGTCGACAGCATACAGGCACACACGTAGCCGCAGCTGTCCGCTGCGTTATCTCACTGTTCACGCAGACGACACGTCACGGCGTGAGCAGATAGCTTGGTAAGGGTCGCCGTTCGCAAGAGTAGACGCTGCGTCATTGCAAAGCCGGTGCAGCAGTAACCATGCATGGTAACACAGTAAAAGGAAATGCGAATGGGGCATTTCGAATGTTGACAGGTGGCTTGCATTTTTAACCTCAGGGGAATTTATCAAGCTTAGAGCTTTTATTTTGCACAACTATATATTTTATTTTCAACAAATAGTACCCCTCCAACCATTGAGATAGTGTCGCGCGGGCCCTGTGGTAACCATCATTTGTTTATAAGTGTATCACAGGTTCCACTCGGTTCCAATCATTTGCATATTCGGAAGGACAGAGCTTCACTGGACTGGCAGTAGTTCATTCAGAGATTTCTTTTTGTGTGCGTGTTTGTTCACCTCCTGGTGAGTTTGTTTGGGACCACTGTTTTCTAGTGTAGATGCATAGTCACGTGACGTTTTTAATATTCCGCGGGCTTTTTTTTTTCAGCCGCAAAAAAACAGGTGCGCAATCAGCACCTTGCCGAAGAAATTTCACTTCGATGCTATAATTGTCTACAACTCCTAATTACATTTGCAGTTAGAAATGTATTTCAACAGTAAGGCGATTATTCATAAATAATTAATCATCATTAAGAAAAATTACTGGGACGCTCAACTAGACCGGGATCAATATGCACTTGGTTCTTTTCCTATAACATGACCCAATCTTTTTTTAAATGTCGTGTATGATATAGTTGGGACGCTCCGTGTATAATTCGGGTTTCCATGTCGTGAAACTAACATCTATACATTGCTCTATGAAAACGACTTGCTAGAGTAAGTATTTAATTATTTAATCTAGTGAAGAACATCCATTAGAGCTGCGGGCACTGGAAGGTCCAATTTTGCATCGTAAAATAATAGCACGCCACTTAGACGAACATGTCGCACGTGCCTAAGCTATCCACACAATCGTATACTTGTGTTTACATTACACAACGCTGGTGTTCATGTTTCTACGGCAACGCGACGCTGTTGAAAATGGCGATGACAAGCGGTTATCTTCTGTTGCTTACTCTGCCATTACCTTGAGCTCTTAGTCTTATTGCTCGAATTCTCAGCCCATTACATTTAAATAATAATCTCAAAATACTCCAAGGTATTTTAAAATCCAAATGCTGCATGTTCGTTTCAAGTAATGAATAAAGAAATCATGGTATTCGATTCGCACACCTCCGTTAATGCAGATCATCGTGTTTTTCTCATTCTCGATCTTCTCCCCGACTCCGCCTTGTATAGGGTCTAAATTATTATTGCACTGTAAAAACAGGAAAGGCGGAGGTGGCGGAGGACGCTGCCGTAGCACTGGCAATAGCCTCCACGGAGGCCAACATCATATTCAGCGGCTCCAAGACCGCCGTCAAGAACTATGCCAAAGGAAGAATCTCGCCGGAAGCGCTAAGAATTTTAGCCAACTTTCGTGAAGATCGAGATGTTTACATTATATGGGCACCCGCACACTCCTCCCTTCCCGGGAACAAAATAGCGCACAACCTGGCTCGAGAACTGACGGACCGCTTAGGTGACACGCAAATACTGGGAACGGAGAGAGACCGGATGACCAGCTTTACCCAGATCACCAAACACTATAAATGGGGAAGGGCCCATTTCCCCCCAGCACACTCCTCGCTAAGTAGATGGCAAGCGGCGGCATGGCGCTTGTTACAAACAGAAACCTATCCGAACCCATTGGCCTATCACCGTTACTATCCAGAACTTTACACCGATATATGCAGATTCTGTCAAGAAAGGGCGGACTTACAACAATAGGGTTTGGGCTTGTCCTGCGACACCCACACAGAATAAAACACACAAGACCAGAGATCAGTGGGAGATCGCGCTGCTCAGCTCTGCACCGGAAGACCAACTTAAGGCCAAGGGCTCGAGGCCGTCATCTAGGTAGAGAGGCCTAGGTCTCACAAATCTGCTGTACAAAAATAAAGTTTATTCCTCCTCCTCCTATTCAGAACGGTTCTTGGCGACGCTTTTTTGGTTCTGCTGCTTTTAAGTAGGTGCTCAAATAATCGTGCTTGCATGGTTCAGGTATCTCTGACGATTTTCACGATTTTCACTGGAGAACCTAAGGGGTGGTTTTCTGCGGAAATGGTGAATAGATTCGAGCCAATGAGCGCCGGTTACTATACCACGTTTTAGTGGCATTACTCGCAGACTACTGTTGCCGAACCCGCTCAGCGTTTGTAATAAGACCTTGAATACGGATTCTCGATGAAGAAAGCCATCGCAAACAAACGAAGATTCTTTTTGCACTTCTAGATTCAAGACCACGTCACCACTGACGTAGAGCACTCATGAAGTCCTAGATTTCGGGATCTTTTGGTAGAGCTTATTAATTCTGAATTCTTCAATTCTCTTTACTAATAAAAAGAAAAAGCTTATACTTGGAAAAAAAATTCAGAGCCCTTGCCCTGTCGAGGAAATGGGGGTAAGCGAAGCTTGGTGGCAAGACGACGCTGTCGCAGGCGTTACGCTTCGTTTGCCCTAAACTCAGGGTCTGCGGCTCTTCGCTGACGTTTGGCCTCAACATCGTGCTCCCACAACTCGGGGTCCGTGGTTCTTCGCTGACGTTTCGCCTGGGCTTCGGGAAGCCATCCCGCTAGAATCGGCACGTTGACGACGAGCCCTTTCCCTGAGCGAGTTCGCGTTGCCGTTGCTCAAACACAGCCTGCTCCTCGGCGGAAAGCACCACGCTGGGCCTACCCAACCGGGCGCCCGGGCGCCGAAACTGATCTGAGGCGAGGGAAGCCCGGTGGAGCGCGTGCCAACCCCCTTTCTTTCCCTTTCCCTCCCCGCAATACACCAAACGACCCTGATCCCTTGCACGCGTCCCGTGAACCTGCGCCGGCGCAGTTTTCCCTACACATGCTCTTTCTTTCCTTCCTTCATTCCTTCTTTCCTTGCCCCTGGGTCATACCCGCATATTCCTGGCTCATGCCCGTGTATCCAATGCGGGTAAGACTTTTTGACAATGCGGGTACGACACGTGACTTTTTGCGTGACTACGCCGCCACCGAAATCTCTAACGCAATGCAAGCTTCGCTTGAAAAATTGGATTGCGTAACCGGTGGTGGGATCAAGCTTCGGTCCCATAGCACAGCAACATGGTGCTCTGAACATTAGGCCACAATCGCGCGTGTGCTTCTATGGTACCAATGTCAACTATATCTTTGAGATGATCGCTGCGTGTGTCACATTGCGCAGAACGGCTGCACGAGATTACAAGCGCGCACGCTAGTTTCCTTTGCTGCCAAGGACGCAGGAATGGAATGCGAGAATTCATAGCCTTTGATTAACCGCTTCACGAAAGCTTCGCTTCATATACTTTCGAAGATGTGTACGTTGGATTTGCATAATTTTGTCGTCGTGGACGTATCAGCGTAAAACTTAGTTTCAACCTTCGACCCTGAAATCAAACTTCTTACCTGTACGTCTGAACAGCTGAGATATCTAGGGAACTCTGTTGCATGAATCTGTTCAGCTACAGTAGAATAATGCAATAACGAAATGCGAGTTCCAGTAAAATAACAGCATAAAATGGAACTGCTATGGCTGACGTCATTGTTACAAAGAAAAGAAGGCAACAATTGCAGTCGTATATTCAAGTTTATTTCACTGAGCATTTTCAATGGACAAGAAATTTTTACAAAAGTGTTCTATATGTACAAGATATTCACGATGATGCTAGGGCATAGTAACTTGCGGCATTTAATAAATCCGACTAAGCTATCAAATATAAAGCCGGTTTCATCTATGAGTGTTTCATTGAAACCATTTCACTAATTGGGGTAACCATTGAGGTTTAACAAGCGGCATGCCAGAAAACCTCAAGAAACGAGTGCTCCTAGGTGTGTTGGAATTAGAAAGACTAGTGCACATTCAGAACACGCCGTTATCGATGGAGCATTATTGTCCGTCATCGGTAGCAACACCATCCGCATTACATGTGTCTTTTAACCATCGTATGCGATTAAATACATGCAACATTGGGAGTTTGATGAATACCCTGTATATAGTTTTGTTGCCATGTGACATGAGATGGTATACTTTTGTTCAGTGTTCTTTCGTCCTCATTTGAAGGTCCAGGATTTTTTTTTTTCTTTCCAGCGCTCAGTGTACAGGCAGCACAAGGAGCCAAGCGAATCCCTTATTTGTAAAGCACAAGAGACTCGCATTGAACTAGCAGATTTTAAGTAGCTTTTTAAACTATGCTCCTATATTAAATAATACGGCACTAAGCAATTATAACGTTCACAAAGACAGAACATGACATTGTGCATGGTATGCACGGTTGAAAATACAAGAGCTACGATAACAATTTTTTAGGCGTCACTAGACGTGAAGCACCCTATTTTGAGGACTCAAAGTGACGAAGTGGCCGCCCTACATCCTAAGCAAACCACACCAATCACAACGAACTTCAATATCTCACGTGATAAGAACTGACTACAAATAGCATGATCAGATATCACACCCCAAAGGAGCCATGCTAATTGGACCATATTACGATGACCTCACAGTTATGATAATTTTACAAGGGCGGCGCTATTATGACACCACAAATATGTGAGTCTCTGAGCTGCCTTTGCGCTCCCATAGTTTCGCCGAGTTGCACTGCCTCACCATGCTAGAAGTGGATCCTCACTCACCTGTCCAGTGTTTACTAAAGGTCAAAGGAGAACCGAGTTTTCTTTTAGACAGAGCCACCACTTAATATAATTGTGATTACCGCTTCTTTTCCATTTATTATTTGTAAATTCGGCAGTGACGTTGAAGATCGCCGCGCCACCACTGCTTGTGGCTGTGGCCGCTAGCCCCGTCATGAATTAAATGCTGACCTACACTGAATGTCATGAATGAGCGAATTATTGCTCACACTGTTTGGCAAGGACAGGTCTACCTTCGTTATCCCTTCTTGACATAGTAGCGCGTAACATTTGTAAAAAGCGAGAGCTCTAGTGAGAGCAACAGATGTACTTGCTACATCTCAACCCTTCCCGACTTTCGCAATACATTTCGTATTGCGAAACCATGCCTCCTGAATATCCTGCTTTCTGAATGTTCGGGCAAAGAACTTGGATGACGTCTGTAGCGTGAGAACCATAGAAAGGTACCCATTCTAAGTTATTTCACAGCACAGGTGAAGAGTACACGCCGTCAACAATTGCCAATGGCAAGTGTTCAAAAATGCCGGCAAAGTCTACCTTATCACGTGAACGTCACTTTGCGTTATTTCACTGGCTCTTCTTTGGCTTCGGGGTGTCCACCCCTCCGGTCAGGTGTACAACCCGCATACACAAATACATGCACACACGCCTTAAGTCCGTGAGCGAATCGATGGGGTCGCACGACGAGGTCGTAGGCACGTCGAGGTCGTAGGCACGTGGACACCACGGGAAATGTGTGATTACGAAGAGCATGCCACGGGAGTTTCTCGTCGCAGATGTGAAAAACTGTTCATGTCGATGGGCTGGAGTGATATTTGCAGTGTCCTAATGGCTCATAACCGGCACGACTGCGGCGTGATCTCCTGTGGCGCAGTGCCAGCGTCGGTTGCCGGCGAAGATGGCTCCTGGCCCACGACGACCGTAGGTATGATGTGGTGCGTCTTCTTGCCGTTTGCGGCGGCCCAATCCTTGATGCCGGCCGCACCACCGCGCTTAGGCTGATGGTGTCCGTGCACAGTCTTCTCTATTCCATTAAAGGCCAGGAATGTCTTCTCGATGACGCCCGTTGGGCACTCGCACAGGATAAACAGGCAGTAACTCATCAGGCAGCTCCACACGAAGATCGAGAACGTCGTCGATATCTGCGCGTTGAAATAAAAACAAAAATTAGGAACGTATTTATCATGTCATCTTGGAAGGACGAACTGATGTGATTAGGCACTCGCTTCCAACGGCGAACGATTCTCGTGTGGAGGTAAAGGTCGGCGGGCCACGGCATGGTTGGTGTGAAATGTATATGCAGTTCAACTTGCATCGGAGCCCCGAATTTGTCCCGAAACGTAATAATAATTGACGAAGCGGTCGTATGAGACATAAGAACCGCCAACAAACATACGCTTATTACGTCCGAAGAGTGCGAGAAGTCACTTATGATGTCTTTCATGTATCAGTTCCTCAAATGGGAACATAAACGAAGGATTATCTATTTGTTTCGTTGTACGTATAAGAGTTTTTGCTTGTCATAAATCATTGTTTTACTAGTAATGAAGCACGAAGGATCGGAACTCTACAAATTTTTCTGGTGAATGCCGCGAATTCGTGATAATGTTCAAGTACTCCTATCAGGTGGCTTTATACGTCGGTTGCTGTCCAAAGCACAAATATATATATATATAAGTAAGCTGCAGAAGACGGAGCTCTAAAAAGAAACTACTCTTATAGATTACAGTATTTTGTATCACCACGAAAGTACGTGGTGAGACAAAATAGAAAGGCTAGCCGCCCTCAGAATATTTCGGAACTCGAAAAATGAGAATAAGTTAAATTTTCGCGCTACTTCACCCCAAAGTGTGAAATGTAGGTCAGGATTGTGATGATAGTATGGAGAAGTATCAACTCTAGCGTTCAGTTCAAGGACCCGTGCCTAGGCTATGACGAAATTTAGATTTTACTCGCATCTCGTGTTCCGAAAGCTTTTGATGGAGAGTGGAGATCAAAGAAGACCATACTTCTCAGGCCTTTACAATTCTGCACAAAGTTTCTACTTTTCACAAAGTCTGCTTGTGGGTGCACCAATTTATGTTGATGGTATTTCTTTTTTATAAGGAAAGTATCTTTGCACCCACGTGTCGTGATCGGTCTTCACAGTTTGCTTTGACTGTCAAGGATGCACTAACAACAACGGAAAGAGTAACTGGGCGTGTAGGCGGAATCTATGCTATTCCTAATCACACGAACGCTCCAAACGACAAACAAACGCATCAAAACGCATTACGACAGGGCCCTTGGGTCTGTTCTTATTCGTTGCCAAACATCTATTATTGTGGTCTCAGGTGGACAAACAGGGAATTTCAAGTGGCACACTACTTACGACTCCGAGCATAGAGTAGTAAATCCGTTCCCTTGAGACGAAGCACATGACCACGAAGTACGGCAGGTGCACGAGGTACACGCCGAACGATAGCCGGCTCAGAGGCACAAAAGCGCCCCACGACAGGAAAGTGCAGACAAAGCCTGCAAGTGAACAGCACATGAGTTTCCAAACAAAGTACACAAAACTGGCTGCATGTAAGCGCCCCATACGGTACTGGGGGCAAGATGCCGGCTTTACAGCAACGCGGTGGAAAACAGATGAACAAAAAAGCAGTCAGCTTTGCAGCAATGAGCACCGCAAAAAAAACCGTTCTTGAGAGTTGATGTTTGCGGCAGGCGACCGGAAAACCAGGTCGAATGTTCCGGCTTGACCCGAACGCCGAACCGACTCCTAACAAAACCAACGCCTCTAACAGCTACATAACCAATTAGTTCAATGTATCTACAATTATTGCAGCTAAAATTGCAGTGATGTAGACTGCCGGCCAAGTCCAACAAAACATCGCAGTATTGTGCTGCAGCGAATCAACACGACCGAGAAACAGTTGCACTAACCTCTATGGCTACACCTTGCTTTGATTCCGGTACCTTCATTAGGATCCTCGCTTCTGTAAGCACAGCTTTAAATTCGCAGCGCAAATGAAGTACCATTTAGACACCACCGCAACATGTACTAAACGCACTTTCTGTTTCCTGTAAGGGCCACCTGGCTATGTCGACACTGGTGTGCCTTTCTCCCGTCAAATCATTATACGTATTCTGCACTTCCAACATTTTGCCACAAAATCTAACTTCAATGCACTCACCTCCTCGTCCGCGGGCACAGGCAATGACCAGCCAGCTGAGGAAACCCGACCAGAGCAGTCGGTCGAAGAAGGCGAACGCCACGTCCTCCCAAGCACCCGGGTTCACGATGCCGGCGTTCCAGTGACGACGAGCTAAGATGCACGTGAGCGCACAGGCAATACTGGCGCACCACAGCACGACCTCGGTGGCCTGTGTATGTAACAGTGAAAGATAAACAACTTTAGCTCATTTTAGTATTTTTAGTATATTTTATATTTTATTATATATAGTATATTATATATACTTATTATATTAGTATATTATATATTAGTATATTTTAGTATTTTAGTATATTTAGTAGCTCATTTAGCTCAAAAGTATTTTAGCTTCACTATATTCAATCTTCACAGTCTTAGGTAAGGCGAAACGACTTTTCCTAACTACTGCGGGTGAGTTCTTTTAAATTTCTGTGCTCAGACCACTTGGCCTGTGTGCGCGGCTTTCTGTGGTGACTCTAAATATGTTTTCCCTCGACCCACGTTTTCACTTCCATGAAGCATATTTTTATGCACCCAGACACGTACCCGCGACATCTCAGCCTTCTTGTACTTCTGCAGAATGAGAACGGTGACACATCCCAAGAAGTAGCTCGCTCCATGGAACGTTGCCATCATGTAGACATCGTTGAACGTATCTGCCATAGTCCTGCAAGCGTTATAAAAATAAAGATAGACAATAAAAAGTCAGTTTTGCGATGACAAACAAAAATTTCGGCTATTCAAACGGCGCGTTTTCGGAACATCTATGCCAGGAGACGCATGGGCACGTTACGCCTGCCCTGTTACAGCTGCTCTTTGCGATGACCTCATCACATGCTACTTGAACGAATATTGCATGAGGGTCAACGAAACACTACGAACTGCCGGCAGTCGTCTTGGGAGCCAGTTCCGAGAACCCAGCACCACCCATCTATATTTAAAACGTTCGCAATGACAATGCATCATTGTAAGTTCCACAGCGATTAGCTGTGGGGCCTCAACTTCCAAGTGAAGGACCAGCTTGTGCATGAGGGCCAGCTTGAGGGCCCGCTTGTGCCTCCACATGTTTCGCTTGCCCACACGATTATTTTTCTTTATTTCTTTACCGCTCTCCACAGTGCTTCCTGCAGCTTATTCTGCATCCTCAGCTTAGTATGCACGATCCTGTACATTCCATGATAGATATTCTCTCATACCCGTTGTGCAATCTTTTTAGCTTACCTTCCGTGTAAGCCTCAAATCAAAACATATTTTATTAGTTCAGAATTAGAGTACGACAAGATATGATATCCAGAAGTAGGTTCCGTAGTCAGGGACTGCATTGTGACATCCCGACAGAAATATACAAACATGAAATAAGTGAAACCCCTCTCTTTCTTTTATGTAAAAGAGAATGTCATCATTTACATAAAGCCATGCTATTTTTCACCAGATCAGCAATAAAACGACAACCAAGATTAAGATCTCTGTCGTAACAAACTCAGATATCACATATGGTCTACATGCTTTCGCATTTTTAAATTTATATAATAACATTTACGCAGTTACATGTCTTTAGGTGAGCTGATAAGCTTGGCCTGTGGGATAAACGCGACTGACCTGCTAAACAACAGTGCCATAAGAGGTGTGCAAAGAACAAAGTCAGTAGAGGCGTATGAGACAAAGTATTATTATTATTTCCCAGAGTCAATGAAATGAAAGATGCTAATGTGTACTTCGAAAAAACGCGATGCTTATCCTCACATGTTAGACATGTGAAACAACCTACCCTTCACGCTCTTTGCATTGTCCGTCGAATATCACATGAGTCCCACTCCCCTGCTGCTTTTCTGTAATTGTATTCTACTGAGTGCCTTCCCCCACACGAGTGTGCCTCTGTAGTACGAAAAGAAATGCCCACATAATTTTGCATTATCCCTTGCAATTTCTCTTTTCTTTTTGTAAGACACGAATTTAGCACTTTCTTTTACACTTACGTGAGATCTGCGACCACCGAGGGGATGACCGGCAGGTATCTTCCTGTCTGCATTTGCCAGGCAGAGAATGCGCTACAGAAGAGTGAGAGGCCCAGGAAGGTCCACATCATCCAAGATTGCCGCCTGCAAAAACGCACACAGGATTGTTGTGGCGTCAACGAGTTGTAGACAAGCGCCATGGTTGACGCGGTTTTATTTTTCAAAGCGTAAACTCCTGTGTGCAGTAACGCTGATTAATTTCCACCAGTATGAAGCCAAATTTAGCTATATAGATATTCACTTGCATTACATCCCTGTTTATTTTCGCATTCAGGATCAAAACATCAGCACAGCAGCGCAATAACGTGCGTGTCGTCTTTTAATCTTTCTTCTAGATCCCTTAACCTACATACAGTGCTCAGCGATTGAAACGTGACATTCGGTGCCCATGGCGGCCGGTGCTTCTTGCACCGCCAGTGAGCGCTGGAGAGATAAATACAGTCAAAATGCCTCACAAAGGGACTCGCTTTCATCGTATCCCACAATGCATGAGGTCGTGGTCCCCCCAGAGCAAACCGGCGGCGCTAACATTCAGGCAGAAACAATCTCACGACGAATGTCGACGCTAATGCGATGAGCATCGAAACAATGTAACGACACAGCGTATTGTCACCGCCGAAACGCGTCACGTATGAGGTGCATATGCAGACTCTTGCGCTTCCCCTCTGGACGCACTATGCCATCTAGCAACACCGTCACGATGTTCGCGCGTGGCGCGCGTTCAATTATAAATTCATACAAAATTGGCATTATATATATATATTCATTGTTCATTGATTGTTCATTGTGCAAAGAGGTTAATTGAAGAGCGGCACATATGCATTCGCACCATACCCAGTGACTCGCTTAATTTCATTTCATTTGTAAGGAAGAAGAAGTACGCCGTGCAGAGCTCCGCAGCCGGATTGCCAGCGCTACTGAAGTGGGGCTCGGGCTCGACGCTGTTCCTGGTGCGCCTGGCTAAGCCTACGCAGTTGTGTCTTCCTGTCGGCGTCCTTCGTGTCGTCCACAGCCGTGCCAGACTTCTTTGTCATATTTGGTGGAGGTTTGCTGGGTCTTCTGTCATCCTGGAATTGCGCAGCCGGATTCTCCCTGCTACCATGACCTCCGCAAGCGCCACGAGCTTACCACCAGCTGCTCCCCAGTCCTCCGTATGCCCCGGCACACTCCGTCAGCGGGACCCTCCCATCTTTAGCGGCAGTGATGACCACGACGTTGATGACTGGCTGTCATCATACGAACGCGTGAGTCGCAGCAACAAATGGGATGACATCACGAAATTGACCACCGTCCCATTTTACCTCACCGGAATTGCCCACTTGTGGTTTCGAAACCACGAAAGCGAAGTCTCAAGCTGGACCGTGTTCAAGACGAAGTTCAGCGAGGTCTTCGGCCGTCCTGCTGTTCAAAAGCTTCGTGCCGAACAGCGTCTGCAGTCGCGCGCTCAGCAGCCTGGTGAGACCTTTACCAGCTACATTGAAGATGTCATCGATCTCTGCAAACGCGTCGATGCATCCATGCTTGAGGGCAATAAAATCAAACAAATACTGAAGGGCATCGACGAGGACGCGTTTCAAATGCTGATCTCAAAGAACCCCTCTACGGTTGCCCAAGTCATTGAACTATGCCAAAGCTATGACGAGCTACGCCGTCAACGCCTCCTCACCCGCCGCCCTAATCCCCATCAGGAATCGTTGTCCGGCTTGACCTCCCCTTTTCCAGATTCCACCCTCCTCTCGCAGATCAAGGCATTCGTCCGGGAAGAAGTTGCTCGCCAGCTCTCCCTTATCTCCAACAACCCGCCGGAGTCAAGTTCGTCCCTTAGTCCGACCCTACGACACGTTATAGAAGAACAAGTGTCCGAAGTTCTTCCTCTGGAGCGGGCGCCTCAACTCACCACCCCATTGACTTACGCCGACGCCGTCGCACGACCACGCCCACCGACGTTCCGGGCTCCGCCCCCGATGCCTAGCCCTGTTTTTACCTCCACGCCCTCACGACCTCCGGTGCATCGAGTAAATCCTTGGCGCACAGCGGACAATCGGCCCATCTGCTATTCCTGTGGTATTGCCGGACACGTTGCACGCCTGTGCCGCCGCCGTCCACTTCATCCACGTGACGACCCACGCACAGCAGCGTACGACCATTCATTGCCTTACGCTCCAGACCGCGATTTACCCCTTCCCCGCCCAAGCCATCGCCCAGTTTCTGACCGCCGTTCTCCTTCTCCTCGTCGTCGCTCGCTCTCCCCGATGCGTCGACGTCCCTCTACCGCTGACACGGAAAACTAAGTGGCGCAGTTCCCGAGGCAAGAACTGCGTCATCGTCGCAACGCTCAAGCCCTCTTCTTTCGCCGCCCAACGTTATTGATGTCGCTGTTGAAGGTGTCTCTGTGCTTGCCCTCATTGACACAGGTGCCGCCATATCTGTGATTGCCGAAAAACTATGCCGCTCCATACGAAAAGTCACGACGCCTTTCTTCGGTCCATTACTCCGCACGGCCACAGCACAGCACGTCCAGCCAGTGGCTGCGTGCACCGCCAGACTTGAAATTCAAGGAGTGCTCTACTTCGTCGAGTTCGTCGTTCTTCCCCACTGTTCCCACGATATTATTTTAGGTTGGGATTTTCTCTCCCGTCACCAAGCTGTTATTGATTGCTCCCGTGCAGAAGTCGCCTTCTCTTCGCTTGGAAATGCCATATCTGACGACGTTTCGCTTTCCCGCACCAAGTTGTCCCTCACTGACGACCTCCAGATACCTCCGCACGCATCCGTTCTGGCACCTGTGTCCTGTTCCGTTGCCTGCGACTCTACCGTACTCTTCACACCTTCCACTGCTTTCGTTCATCGCCACATCTCACCACTGCCAACCGCGCTGCTTGGCCTTCAAGCAGGCGCGACTCACCTTCCTGTATGCAACCACTTCCCATTCCCGATTACGTTGCTTCGCGGTGAATCTCTCGGCACTGTGGAGCCTTACGACACCATTACCACGTTGGAACTTCTTGGTTCGTCCGAGGTCAACACCCTCTCCGGTAGTCCCGCACCTGCCTCATCGCCTGAAGACGTTTTCAGTCACGTCATCGACAGCGCCTTAAACCCCAAGCAACGCCATGACCTTCTCCGTCTCCTCGAGAAATTTCGCCCTGCTTTTGACAGCCATAGCTCTTCCCTGGGTCGAACGACGACTGTATGTCACCGGATTGACACTGGTGCTCACTCACCGCTACGGCAGCGACCATACCGCGTATCGTCGACAGAACGACGCGTCATTGATGAGCAAGTAGGTGAAATGCTGCAGCGTGGTGTCATTGAACCGTCCGACAGTCCATGGGCATCGCCAGTTGTTTTGGTTAAAAAGAAGGATGGCTCGATCCGCTTTTGCGTGGATTACCGTCGCCTAAACAAAATAACTCGAAAGGATGTTTATCCATTGCCGCGGATTGATGATGCCTTAGACTGCTTACAAGGCGCAGAGTTCTTTTCCTCCCTCGATCTACGCTCTGGTTATTGGCAAGTGCCTATGGCTGCAGACGATAAGCCTAAAACTGCTTTCATCACACCAGATGGCTTATACGAATTTCGTGTGATGCCATTCGGCCTTTGCAACGCACCCGCCACTTTTGAGCGGATGATGGATACTATTCTTCGAGGCCTCAAATGGAACACGTGCTTGTGTTATTTGGATGATGTAGTAGTGTTTGCACCAGATTTTCCTACTCACCTTCATCGCTTGGAGCAGGTTTTACGCTGTCTCAGTGACGCTGGCCTCCAACTCAACCTGAAAAAATGTCACTTTGGGGCACGAAAGCTGACAATTCTCGGACATGTCGTATCGAAGGATGGCGTTCTCCCCGATGCCACAAAGCTCCGTGCTGTTAAAGAATTCCCAAGGCCGACGACTCTAAAAGACTTGCGTAGTTTCATTGGCCTCTGCTCGTACTTCCGCCGCTTCATTCGAAATTTCGCTTCGATTATGGCACCGCTGACAGAGCTTCTTCGGGGAGACCCCAATCTTTCCGCATGGTCACCGCCTTGCGACGAGGCCTTCGCGACGCTACGGCGCCTGCTTACAACACCACCGATACTGCGCCATTTCGATCCCACTGCTCCCACGGAAATCCATACGGATGCTAGCGGCGTTGGTCTTGGCGCTGTGCTCGCCCAGCGAAAGCCCGGCTACCAGGAATATGTTGTTGCTTACGCGAGCCGCACTCTCACCAAAGCTGAGGCGAATTATTCAGTCACTGAAAAAGAATGCCTCGCGATCATCTGGGCCATTACAAAGTTTCGCCCATACCTGTACGGCCGGTCCTTCGATGTCGTTACCGATCACCACGCACTTTGCTGGTTGTCGTCCCTCAAGGATCCCTGCGGCCGCCTTGCCCGGTGGGCACTGAGGCTCCAAGAGTACGACATCCGTGTTGTCTACCGCTCCGGCAAGAAGCACGCCGATGCCGATGCTCTTTCGCGCTCGCCTGTCCACGCCGAAATTGTCAGTGTCTCCGTTTTAGATGACCCAGTTCCCCCATTCGCTTCTGTCGACATGGCTTTGGAGCAGCGCAAGGACTCCTGGATTTCATCTTTGATAGATTACATCTCTGATTCACCTGCACGCCCACCATCCCGAGCGCTCCGCCGACAAGCTTCGCACTTCGCCATCCGCGACGGAATCGTCTATCGCCGTAACTACAGTTCCGACGGCCGCAAATGGCTGCTTGTCATACCCCGGCAGCTCCGCACTGATGTATGCGCCGCTTTCCACGCCGACCCTCAGTGTGCACACGCTGGTCTCTTCAAGACCTACACCAGACTACGTCATAGGTTTTATTGGCGCGGTATGTACACATTTGTGCAAAAGTACATTCGCTCTTGCACAGAATGTCAACGCCGCAAGCCTGATCCTTGCCGCTCTTCTGGACCAATGCAACCTTTACCGTGCCCTTCGCGACCCTTTGACCGCGTTGGAATAGACCTATACGGGCCTCTGCCATACACAGCTGCTGGCAATCGCTGGGTCATTGTAGCCATAGACCACCTCACGAGGTATGCAGAAACGGCCGCTCTACCAGCCGCGACAGCTCGTGACGTTGCCTCCTTCCTGCTTCAACGCTTCGTTCTCCGTCACGGCGCCCCCCGCGAACTCCTGAGCGACCGAGGTCGCGTCTTTCTCGCCGATGTCATTCAAGAACTTCTCACTGAATGCCGCATTATTCATCGCTGTACCACCGCATATCACCCGCAAACAAATGGATTGACAGAGCGGTTTAACCGAACTCTTGGCGACATGCTTTCGATGTATGTCGCCTCCAACCACACAAACTGGGACCTCATCCTTCCCTATGTCACGTACGCCTACAATACGGCACCCCAGGCAACGACGGGCTTTTCTCCCTTCTTTCTTCTATACGGCCGAGAACCGTCATTTCCGATTGACACTATTCTTCCTTACCGTCCCGACTTATCAGAGGGTACACCGGTTTCCGAAGCCGCCCGGTATGCAGAAGAATGTCGGCAACTAGCTCGCTCTCTAACAACGCAAGAACAAGCGCTACAGAAATTTCGTCATGACGACGGGCGCCCCCACAACCAGTTTTCGCCTGACGCTCTCGTTTGGTTGTGGGTGCCTCCTACTTCAACACCAGGTGTCTCCTCCAAGTTTGTATCCCGATACCATGGACCCTACCGGGTTCTACAGCAAACTTCTCCGGTGAACTACGTCATCGAACCTCTGACGCCCCCTACGGACCTGCGTCGCCGGAGCCGCGAAACTGTCCATGTCGATCGGCTCAAGCCGTATCACGAGCCCTTCGTCCTTACGACGCCTTAGGCCTCCTGTGCGGCTCCGTCTTCAGCGAGGGGGGAAGATGTAAGGAAGAAGAAGTACGCCGTGCAGAGCTCCGCAGCCGGATTGCCAGCGCTACTGAAGTGGGGCTCGGGCTCGACGCTGTTCCTGGTGCGCCTGGCTAAGCCTACGCACTTGTGTCTTCCTGTCGGCGTCCTTCGTGTCGTCCACAGCCGTGCCAGACTTCTTTGTCATACATTTATTTTTCTCTGAGGGTTAGTAACATGAAGCTGTTTCCAGGGCTGGAAACAAATTAATTAAACAGTGGCACGTACTCAGTGCCACATACAGAGGGATCCATGGAAGTTGGCCCGACAGTTGGCTTCAAACCCGGCTCCCTGCGCACAGCTGCCCGATGGTCTCCCATGGATACCCATTGACCCAAGTTGGATAAAGGAGAGGTAGGCGCGAACACACATACACCGATAGAGGCACACCGCGAACTGGGTCAAGTTCCCAAACAATGCTAGCCGCATTAAAATGCACCGGCAGCTATGCGCTGTGTGTATCGCGTTTTGATAGCTGAGCACTGTACCTTGTATAATAGTCATTCTGAAATATAAATTGTTAAATTGTGAAGTCGTAATGACTGATGCTTTCAACCTGACTTTGCTATTTTCGCAGGTACACTTTCGATCTATACCAACTGGCTGAATAAAACGAAAGCTTACTTTCTCAGAACGGCCAAGACCAAGATGCAGATCAAGAACAGCTGGAAGTCAGTAGACAGGTACCAAAGATGGGCGAAGCATTCCTGCAAGAGTGAAAGGAAAATTAGTGAAACTGATCGACGAATACGCCTATCAGTGCTCTCGCATACAACTGAGTTTAGTACGGGCGGTTACAAAGGCATGCCTTTTGTTGAAGTAGCGGGAGTGATATGTGCAATACTCCACCTACCATTTTAGAGGAAATAATGTAACATGCTGTATGATAACGGTAAGAGATGAACGCCAGTTTTTGAATCTTACTTTTCCGTTTACCTTGCTCAATAAAGAGCCTCCAGAAGGTTTTGGAGCAGGTCTATAATTAAAGACACCTCTTGTTTAAAATATTTCATGAACGAAGCACCCAGGTAGTAATTTGAATAATCCGCTTTGTGTTTATTGTGAATATTCAGCTTCATTTAAGTTACATTGACTCAAGCACCTAGTGGTTCAGTGCGAACATGGCGAGGTTCATATGTGTTATTCTTAACATAATTACATATCGTCAGTGATAATGAGTCATCACAGCAATATTCTAAGCCTCTTGCTGACCCGAAATTTGAACCTAGCTTTTTTCGGAAAGCTTATTTAGATAAGTCTCCTTACTCCCTCCAATCACCTCTTCAATCGCTCAACCGCATGAAGCTAGCCGATTAAGAAAATGTGGCTTTCTCTTTTTACTAAGGCTCCCGTCACATGAAAGCAGAGGCCTTGCATGCTATCCTTTCTTTTTCAGCTTTTCATGGCGAAATTGACAAAGCCATGTTCCAAAGTACAAGAAAGTTGTGTCCCGAGATTGACGACTTTTTCAGACGACAGAATTTCCCGTTGTCATGGCAGAGTTGGCCTTGTCGCTACGGCAGGGTGTCATGCATACAACAATTTTAAGATTGACGTGTAACGTTAGGAAGTTAAATTTTACTATGAAAATTTCATTGCTACGATAGCAGCTTGCGTCATGACAACTGCATTACGGACCAAAAGACGACAAATCCTCCTGGCATTACAACACATATCGCCCTGTTCTTGATTTTTTTTCGACTGGCTTTCCTCTGACATTTTTCTATAGCGCACGTTCATAGAATATATAGACAGATAAACAGAGAAGCGCACTGTATTATATTACGAACCATATCAGTGGAATTGTAGAAGTTGCGGACTTGTAAAAGCAGCTGCCACCAACGCTGGTTGCTTTCTTCGTAGTAGCTGTCGAAGAGTAACTTCGAGTTGGGACCCGAGAAGAGCAGAGGCACCAGAAAGAAAGCCAGGATTACGTAGCCGACGGGGACCATGACCCTGCGGTAAATGAAATCGGCAAAGCATGTCAAAGCTCTTGTTAACCATTCAAAATATTGCTTCGAAGCAACAATGATAGCAGCCCAGGGAAGATATCGCTTCTATTCTTCCCCCTCATGAAGACCTTCGAGAACAATGCGCGAAGGTGCGTTTTGGACACTATACTGACGCATCACAGTTCCCCACAGGAAATGACTCGCATATATATTTAGAAGATTTCAAGCTTTTCGTCACCTAGCGAGGTCGCCTAGAGAGTCAGTGTTACATTGCAGCTGTAGAAAGGACGCGATTACGTCCACGCACACTCGGTCTGACAGGTGTCACACCGAGCGTGCGTGAGCCTACCCGCGTCCATTCTGCAGCTGTACTCTAACACCGACTCTGGAAACGAAGCCCGCGCACTCTCGGTGAAGCAAAGCGCAAACTGTCTCGGGCCCGAACATTGAAATAACTTGTCACTGTGCTGCACATCCATATTAGCGATTGTGATAGTTGACGGTATGTAATACAATCAGACTTTCCTTTGCCCCACACATCAAACTTGTGCTACTGTGCAGTATGAAAAAATAACGTGGGAAGCAATCTCAGTATCAGCCACTACACAAGTAGACATGACCTCAATCTATTTAGCGCACTCACGCTTAAACATGCATGCATCTCACAAATTTTCGAACAAATTTTGTTCTCCGGATGATTGTTTCATATGGAAACGGCTGTTGAGAACCTGCTTTAATGACCATTCGGTACCTTCTTGGAGCTTGTGTAAAAAAAGCTGCGTATTGGTCACACACACACACCTGATAAGTCGACGAGTCAATGCGACCGCAATGATGATCCAGGCGTCCAAATCAACCTTGAGCACGTTGTAAGCCAAGAGAAAACCACTGGAAAGAAACAGGGATGCTACAGTAAATTTAAATGATGATACGCATTGGAAACAAGCACACATCGAACATTCTTCAGGATTTCTACGGTCACGAAGGTTCCACGTGACGTCGCCACTAAATACGAATCCATGGTATGACTGCTCAGTGTAGTGGTACTAAGCCCTTAATTAATGTTGCGCGATGGCCACTTCATGGCTTGAAACCACAGATGCCTAAACCTGTCCCTCCTGAGCTCTTATGAAAACACTCTTTCTAGCCTGCGTACCCATAACACTTTGAAATATCATTAACCTTAATTAGAATATATATGAATTTAATTTTCAGCTAACGAACACTGCATGTTGACCCGTAAAATCTCTCATGCTCCGCGTCTTTCCTGCTGTCTTTTATTTCATGCGGTTACAAATGCCCAGCGTTGCGTTAAGCATAATTTCTGCACTCTCACATTATCTCTCATTTTTATTAACGCTGCAAGGGCCATACGTTCACCCCAAATCGAAAATAGTTTAAAACTGAACTACTGCAATTAACTTTTTGATACACGTTAGAACAGACGCGCTTCTTCCTGTCAACATACCTCAGGAAGAAAAATGTGTCAACGCTGAGGAAGGCCGTCGAAAAGGTGCAGAAGAACCAGCTTCCCGTGGCTTCGAGGACGTTGGCAAACCTTGCTGTGAACGACACAAATACCAAGAAGTTTTAACCGACGCCTGTACTTTTTTGTCACTTTAAATTACTGTGGTACATTCTTAGTCACAGTTCACTGCCCTTTTCGTTATTTTCTTTCACACGTGACAACCTTGTGGTGCGGAAAAAAAAAAGGCAATAACTCATTCAATTTTAAACTGCTCAAAATGTGGCGCTACTTTCGTCGCTAGTTTAGGTGGAACACTGTCACTTACAACTTAGGCCACGGTGCCAATACTGAAGCGACCAACAGGCTTGTCAGTTATAAAAGCCACCAACTTCACACGCTGTTAAAGGAGTTTGTAGAGTGTGCTACATAGGGAAATTGATTTATCGCGGTTTCGAGCTTTAGAGCACGTCCATCGACTTATCTATTTAAGGCCAGCCATCACGCCTACAGTGACTTATAAAATACAGAAACAGATTAATCAGCTTATTGCAATCACAAAAGCTGACATCGCACCTAAATCATTTTAGTGGCATGTAAGCTATAAGCTATTTCTTTGCAAATACAGGCGCAGTAAAACATCCGGCCTCAACCACTGACTTGCCCGCTAAACTTAACACGTGGCAAAAATACGGTATGCTGCCAATAGCTCGTGAAGACTAGACTTTGCGCTTGCCGAGGGATGATACCTGTTTCTTACATTTCATTGTTTGCATATCGACAACGCAGTTCTTCTAATCAAATACAACAAAAAACATCCGACGACCCGTGCACAACTCATAGCCAGAAACATATGACCGAAAGCCATTCTGCGCTGTAGGTATGGTTCCGCCGGCTTGATGATGACTGGGTCTACAGAAACCACGTACTACACCATAGTATTCGTCTTTCTATGTCACGTAGTATTCGCTACGTAAACCACTTTTTCGTGCTGTACACAGCACATCCTTAGTTGACACCTTCCAACCCCTATCGAAATATTCAACACAACAAAACAAAACAAACCACCCAGGGCCGCTTTCACGATAAAATTTACGATTTACTGAAATATCGTACCGAAAATCATCTATGAACCACGTGAGTATGCATGGTTACTGTATAAACCTAGCTCAACGTGGGATCCCCATTGGAGGACCATCGAACGGAGAGAAATAACGCGAGAAATTGGAAAACCGATGACAAGGTTATCGTAAAACGGGACCCTGCCAAAATTCTCAATAGGAATAGAACATATGCTTATATAGAAATAGGTGTCTCATACTTACAGATTACGGGGTCGAATGCCATGGACGTGTGGCCGAGGACAATCCAGAACAAGCTGAAGAAGCGAAGACCGTGCAGGAACCGGTAGCAGTACGCCTCGGAATGAGTGTTCCTTGACACGTACAGCAGGGTGTTTGTGTTCCGGGGCACCGAGAAGGCGCTAAGAAGCTTCACCACGATTGCTGCACACGCAGACACACACAGCAGTACTTATAACTTCCTTGCTACCACTCAGCATGAGTTAAAAGCGAAAATAAGTTAATTTCCAGGTGTTACGCACATACCGAACTCTACTACGTGACAGCTCTTCGTTCAAGTGATCGTTCAAAAACTGATTATATAAAAATACTTCGCTGTCAGGTTCCAGTAATTAGGGACAACTGGTAGCGTCGATTTCGCGCATGCTGCTTCTTTTCTTTTTTCGCGTGGACCCCACTGGACTTTAAATTAATGAGTCAGAAAGACATGCCGTTTGGCCGATCAGTTTATTCGTCAATTAGCAGGGATGTTTCAGTCACTAATCACTTCAGCAAAACGTCTCGCGTAAATGTTAGTAAAATTATCGTTTGTTTTTAATAAACTTTGAAGCGTTATCTTGTTTTTTTCTCCCACAGAGGTCTGCCCAAGAAACAAAAGCCGCCAAAGTGGTTGTTACATTGCTGTAAAACTGTGTAGCCAATATATCCTGCAAATTACCGCTGTACCGCCTGCGCCCAAGCTACAGTGTCCGCACTTTTTTATTCATAATTAATAAGTGCTTTATATGATGTTGGTGTTAGACTGGTTTTTGTCGGAGATGTTATAGAGAGACGCGAGCAGGAGAGCCAACACTGCTTTTCGGGAGTGGGTCACCATTGCTACCGGATGTCACAGCGAGTGGAAGGTTCCTAAACGAAGTAATTTAACTGCGTGCCACTTACTTCTCTTCATGTTCTTCTTCTTGGCGTACATGTCAAACGAGGTGCTGAAGATGAGTAAGAGGACATTCACACCTGCCATGGCTCTGCGAAATAAAAAGGAAGACACACACGCACGTTACGAACTAGACGTGCATAGGACTGCACGTAACACACACTTGTGGTTGTAGCTGCCACCGTAAAGCACCGTTTTTATTTCAAACATGAACTACCATTATGCCCAAGTCTCTACCCTTCATGCCATCGTAAAGCAAATGGATTTTTTAAAAAGCGCAAGCACACCATGACAGCTGGTATAGTGTGTAACAAGTATGCGTGTGCAGTGAAGTTAGAAACAGAAGCTAAGTTATATCGCAGCCGTTTGCCAACAAAGCGACAAGTTGACTACTTTGACTAGTTGACTACGACTATCAGTTGACTACTTCACAATCTCAAAATGTTGTGGCTCACTGTGAAGACGTATCTACGGTTATGTCCACCGGTCTAATACTAAAGGTTTCAACATTATAAGAAACTCTAAGCTGCTCTAAACATTCACGTCTCTCGATGTAATCCAGCAATCTGGCACTAAATGTGATATACGTGTCAATTGAACCAATGGTTGCGGAAGGGCTAGAGATCACGTAAAGGATTGCTTCGCATTGTAGCGCCTGTTTGTCGACCTCGAAACGCCAACTTCTTTTTGACATTGACGAGATACGCCACGAAAGCAACAGCTACAATCATTGACTGCTATAGTCAGCACTTTCTGCTCTTACTGTGAGAGACGGTGCGCGGCAGCGTGAAAATGATTAAAAACAGTTTTTCGGTACCATTTTACAGGTGAAGTGACGCTTTTTCCTTGCGAGCATGACCAATTGCTACCAACTCTCTGATCAAGACAGTCCAGCGTAAGTTGGAACCACATGGATGCAATAATAATAGCCGAAGCATTTCACGCTTACATGATCGCTATCTGGAAAGGCGTGATGGACACTGACTCCCCGGTGACGCAGTCGTTCACTGTGATCTTGGCTATTCCTTCGCCAACTGGAATGAAATAGAAATCAAAGTCAAATACATGTCAACATGAATCTCGTTTACCGAGCATCTCTCTAACATTTCACACTCGTTCCTCTCAGCGCCTCACAACCACCACGCGTAACATGCTACGCAGGGTTGGTGAATCAAATGGCCACTCTGTTATCTAAAGACTGAAAGTCAGGCGCTAAATTGGTGTTTGCATTGTTACATGGCAATGGACCATCGCCGATTCCTTCCTGCAAATTTTCTCACAGATATATATAGAACGGGTCTCACGTGTGCTCGCAATGGCCTGGATGTCTTTTTTGGAGCAGTCAGACATGGTGCATATTCCCACACGTAGGCCCCTGACGCGATCGTCATCGAGAAGCTGGAATAGCTCCGTAGTCTGCGCATGACAGGAAAAAAGCAAGCGATTAGCAAGGCAATACACGCCAGTGAAAAAGATAAGGATTTACTAGTGCTCTGGCACCGTATGTAAGTGACATGTATGGAGACACGCGTCTCCAATGAACAGCATTTCACACACAGAAAAGAAAGAAAGAAAAGGAAGAAGGAAAAAAAAGAAAGCATATGCAGTGATGTATCAGTACATCAAGTTGTGAAGCAGGTAGTCAAACTGAATTTAGCAATTGTGTATGTTTATATATTCATAATAACTTTTATATTGTTACGAAAAAAATGTTTTACTGTATCATTTTGTCCATCTTTCCTCGTGTGGTTATCTCTCTTCTTTCGCTTTCATCGCTTTGTGGAGCGGTGGCTTAGTGAGTAAAGCATTCTGCTGCTCAGTACGAAGTACCGCGTTCGATTCCCAGCGCAGCGGCCACATTTTGACGGGGACTGAACGCCAAAATCCTCGTTCACCGAGCATTACATGAACGTTAAACAACACCAGGTGGTCAAAATTTATTAGGAGCCCTTCACTGCGCAGTCTCTCGTGGATCCCGTGTTGTTTCGTTCCGTTAAACACCATCAATCCAATCGGCATACTTTTCTTGTATACTTTCTTCCAATATGTTGGCGTCTGTCGATTTTTTTTTCATCCCTTAAGCTCGTTCCCCATGAACGCTGCTTCATACGATGGGGCGTGACAACGTCGTGTCGTGCGTTCGGATCGCTCTGTCAGCCACATACGAAATCCAAGTGCAACCGTCTTGAAGCCACTGGTAGCATCTCTTTCAGTATCCGTCGTTGGTTGTGGAAATGCGAAATATTCGCGGATTCGCTCTTTCTCAAAGTTTGTTTCAACTCCCATCGCGAAACGGGAAATAACCTCGGCGTTTCTGATTACCTGCAAGCAACGCCCACACGGATACACAGGCGCGACGATCGCGAGACGCAGCGTGGGAGCGGCGTGCGGCACGTTTGTCGTGTGCCCTGCGACGTGTCCGCGCCTCGCCAATCTTCTCATTGCTAAGCCACGTTCCTCCCAGCTCGCGTGGCGTTCGAGCGTCGACGAGAAAATCACAGGGTGCGCGCGGCGATCGTGCCAAGAACAGCGCATATCGCAGCCACGCTTATTGCGACACGACAACGTCGACGGGTGCTCGGTGACGTGCGATCAGAGTCAGTATAGGATTTTCCCCGCACGCCGCCCTAGCGCATTTTGTAACGAATGCGTTTCTGGTTCCTGCTGTGACGATCCTGGAAAGTGGGAGACCGGTTTGGTCTACAGGCTTGATTCAGCATGTTCAGAAAGCACACGCAGTCTAACGCTCGATCTGACAAGAAGAGCGTAGGGTACATTTAAAGTCCCCCCCCCCCCCCTTTTTTTTTTTTTCAGCGGCGAAGAAGGTATTTCCACAGAGTGTTGAACAAAAAGGGAATTGAGCATTTACAGAGAAAGCATGTCATGTAGCCGGAACTAGAGAGTAGTGTACAAAGGATTCACATGCTGCACTGCGCAAAAGTATACGGACCGGGGATTCCGTGATAAAGCCAATTTTCTTCTCCGCATATATGAACGTACGTTGAAATCAATGACAGCAGTCCCCTCTTTGCATTGCAATCTTTCCAGTGCACTCGTCGATTTCAGTTGGTGCATCGAAATTACGCATAAGTTCAGCCTTTTCGGCGAGCCTATCGTCCATTTACTCTTGTCGTTCATTTGTAGTCCACTCACTCTGGCGGCTGCTGCGCATGCTGCGGCCGCATGTGGCCGCGCGGGCCTTATCTTTAAAGCGATCTGCGACGGGTACAGAGTTCGTAGAGCGCTGATAGCTTAGTGCGCGCTGCGTTTTCGCCGCTTAGGTCGCCTTGAAGCGAGAGGCAGCACGGCAGTCAATTCACTCGCTGCTGCCGCCGCACTTGCTCCCTCCAGCGTTTTGACAGCGAGTTTCCGCGGTAATCGAGTGAGATGCGTTCATGTTTGCTTGTGCTTGCGTGACACCATGCTTGTTAATTTAGTTAGTAAGCGAACGTTTACTTGTTTATACGGCCAATAAAACTACTATCCTTACTTCGTATAGATGTCTACTGATTTGCTGTCGCAGTCGATGTATCACCTTTCGGGCGAAACTGCGACTTTTTCTTAATCTTTTCCCGCCTCTTTCCCCTTCCCCCAGTGCGAGGCAGCCCACCAGCATCAGTCCTGGTTAACCTCCCTGCCTTTCACTTATTCTTCTCTCTCTCTCTATTACCAAAGAGCTCGGACTGCGAGAAATAGCATGGCGTCTTGTGTGTTGTCTTTCTTATGTGAGTCCTTGTTTTTTTTTTTTTTTTTTTTTTTAGGGCTGCTCAGGACCACAGTATGATACTTCTTGTGGTGTCAGTCTTTGTCCCCGTATCTAAGTTGGAATGTCGGCAACATCAGTGTGTCTCTACCTATCTATCCCTGCCACCCCCCACCCCCGCCCCTTTTTTTTTGGAAGCGGTCTGTGTCACTACAGTGAGCAAATCGTCAGAGAGTAAACAGCGCAAAGAGATTGAGCAGCGACATACATTAGGCGTCATCGAGCATTCGAAACTATGTGCCCTTTAAGGGTGGTCTACGATGATGGCGAAGTACCAATTTTGTGCATGCAGCCGATGTAAGGACGCCGTATGTGCTGTTGTGAATAAAATCAAACTCAACTATCTGACGGCATAGGATGGCGCAGTTAAAATCACCTGCTGCTAGCGCCCCCAAGGCGGTAAATTTTGCGTGGTATACATTCGTACAGAGGGGCGCAAATGATTAAAATTTATATTATCGGATTTTATGTGCCAAAACCATAAAACCATGGTATGCTTGAGAGGCATGCCGTAGTGGGGAACTCTGGATTGATTTTGGCCACCTGGGGTTCCTTAATGTGCATCCACTGCACGGTACACGGGCATTTTTGCATTGCGCCCCCATCGAAAAGCGGTCGCCGTGGCCGGGATTTGATCCCGCGCGCTCGGGCTTAGCAGCGCAACGCCATAGAAATTACGACACCACGGCGGGTATGCCATAATAGATGCGTGACTAGCTGTTCCTTAACTATAATCCTCTTTTCTCAGAACCTGGGAACGTACACACGTCATCACGTTATCTCTCTCTATCTTTCACGTCCATCGCGTATGCCTAACATGCATAGCAATTTCGAAAATGGCTCAATACGGAATCAATAAAGAGCATATTGCGAAGCGCTTCAAACTATTGTGGACATGAATAATGTCAAATTTTTCGATGACGTCCTCGATGACTGCTATAGGCCAAAGGACGTGGCGTCCAAGTAATTTCGTAATCTGGAAATCGCCCAGGAAATTGCAGCTGCGGCTCTGCCAAAGCACTACTGCTGTTCTTTAGAGATAAATCTTGCGGTGGTTACAGGCAACGTTTTGCGTGACCTACCGAAACAAATTAGTAGCCTTAGATAGTTGCATCTATGCGTTCAATAAGCGTCATTAATATTGCGTGACGCGCGCAGCACTCCGACATAAAACAAATGATATGCCAACTCTTCCTTTTTTTTTTCGCGTTATATGTTACGATCGATGGCGATTTCACTTCATTTGCCGAGGACGGAAACTCTTAAGGTAAAACCGCCGGCAGGAAACTTGAGCTTCCGATACTCACGCTATCACAAATATCGCAGCCTGTGCAAATTAAATCGCTAAAGGACTGGTTTAGCATTCCGGGGATAAAATAAACTGTCCATGAGTGTAAGCGATAATTAACGGTACGTATCACGCATTACCGCATCGAATTCGACTCGGCATACGCATCGAATACGGAAGCTTCATATCTTCAATGGCCAAGCACACTAGGCTCGAGTAAGGAAACTTATGTCCTCTAGTTCCTAAAACACCAGACACATGAAAATAAATTTAAAGTTCAGCCTTTGATGTTGCTTTAAAGAAAAGGACGTTGTTAACGTACTTCTCGCTTCCGGCTACGAAAACTCTCATTTTCATTCAGTGCTTCCCGTCCGGCACAAGGTCTTGCGAACTGAAGTCTTTGGTCTCGACGACCTTTGGTAGGACGCCGCTGCATAGCCCCTAGGCGCGCCATGATTTTGTGCACTTTATGAGGTACTTCCGCAGAATGAATACGCACCCCGACGGCTCTCCAGGCCTCGAAGTTATCGCGAACACCACTTCCCGGCTCCCATGTTGACCGTGATTAAGCCTTACTCATTCTCCAGTTTTCCTGTATACGGCTACTACCATTGCTACCATGAGTGCAATAGACGCCACATCTACACTGAGGTCATTAGATAGACTCTCGCCTTCAGTGCCTATGCCCCGAAACCATTTCGCTTGCAACAGAGGGACAGAGACAAAACTTTATTGAATGTCCTTGCTGGAAGGCACGCAAGCATGGCATCCGTTTGGCTTCACCTGACCACCGCCGTAGATGACAGCTGCGTGCAATGACCCTCACATAACAGTCGTCACTGGCAAAGTATAAACTAAACAACTTTAGTTCGTTCACGTTTTACTTGATGCGGGCAATGGCATTGTTAGTTGGAAGCACTCGGTTACTGTAATATTAGATATTATTGTCCTTAATTCCTCAGAAAGTGTCGAATAAAAAACAAATGAAAGAAATTTGCGCTTTTAACACTTTGTGTACGCTCGCGAGTTAGAATCTTGTTTTCCTTTATCCTGTCCTGTTACTCGAACAACTATGTTTGTCATGTCAGCCTTTAATATTTCTTTCAGGAACTCACGTACTGCGACAAGCAGGTGAGTTTCTGATATGTCCTGACTCTCTTTCTGATCTCATACGTGTGAATACAGGTACGCAACTCTCTCTGTTCACTTCGCGTCAGCCTCAATGCATTATTTGGTGTATCAGTGATGTCATCCCGCATTTACTTTATCGTCACGACGCCTGCCTGCTGCCAAATACAATATTGGGACAACGACCTTCGTCAACTTGCCGGAACGGGGTCATTTCGCTGCTGCTCTTGCGTTCGCCTCTTGCTTTCCGCGAACAGAGAATGCTCAAAAAAGAAGTGTGAATGCGTCAACGTGTATACGTGTGGCACGCCCAATTAACCGCAGTGAATGAAGGAAGACCGAAGGCACACGCGTTGTGCAAGTTGTGCCACAAGTGAATACCACACGCGATCCTCGACATGTGAACCGCAGAATATTTTCCCCCGCCACGTGGCGACACTTTGCACGTGCCCCACGCACATGCTATCGAAAAGCAGAGATAAGGCCATTCGAGACATAAAATCGCTGGTTGAATAGAAAGCTGCGCGAAGTTGCGTGCAACTGCAAGGGAACTGCCACTGGGAACTAACGCAGATTTCGTGCGCCGTTACTTCTTGCACTCGACAACAAAATCTAACAAACCTCGGTTCTGACACCTTAAACTATATTTAAAACCTGCATATAACCCACACTATTTGTGGTTCAGAGATATGATTTAGGCAGTGAATTGTAGTGTAAACAAGTATGGGTTGAGTTGGGTTGCAAATGCACAGTTGGGTGGCATGGTTGGCCGTCCCGCTTGCGCGATCGATTCGACACACAGTTTTTGAGAAAACGTTCGAGGCCACTTCACACCATTCGCCGGACACTCTGGCAAAGCTTGTATAGCAAATCTAGCGATCAGAAGCTCCGATTGGTGAACAGAGCTGTCTGTCTGAATATCTGTGGTTTTTGGAGCTAAGAAACCTTTACGGTAGTCACACTGCGCTGCCCGATGACAGGTCTGGTCACGGGTTCTAGGGCTTCGAAATTTTCTGCCAGGCACACGTGTACTTCGTCATCATTCTAGTTAAAGATTACGATATACTCAATATCCCCGGGCCACTTACAAGCAAAGACGTCAGCTAATTCCTAGCAATACGGCTGTCGAACGAGTGCGTTCTCTCGGAAGAATGACCTCGCTGCAGCTTCTCAACATTTACAGTCACTGCATGGAATTCACTCTGCGAGTGCAGGTAGCAGCAGCGTGGGGCTGCCCGGCCCTCTTTATCGGCTTGCCAGGCAGCGCTTCGTCCTCGGTGAGGTAAATCTTTCCGACCATGTTGCATGGTCTCGGGGAAACGGAGAATTCGTCGCTTAGTACTCTCGACACGCATTCCCGATCCGCAAACGATGGCTTGTGTACGGCCGACCTCCGATGGGTTCGCGTGGCGCGCGCACGGTCGGTCGATTGTTTGGGCGCCCTTGTCATTTTTCCTTTGCGTGCCCACATTCCTGCGACACGGCGCAAGCCGCCAAGAAGCTGGGACGCGCCAGTCGCTGGCATTTAGCTGTCAACTGGGGGAGTATTCTTGGCCGATCACTTTCGGCGATGCTATAGCCTTCGCATGGCGTATAGTGCTCAACCAGCCAATCAGGTCACCCGGTTTTGCTCAACCAGCAAATCAGCGTGCGCCTGATGGCCGAGGCGATAGCATCGTCGGAAGTTATCGTCTCAGAATACGTCCTCTGGTGCTATAGTACTTTCCGTATGTGACACGCGTTTCGAAGCCCCCTGTTACAAGTGACTTCTGAAATAGTTAATCATTCGATCTTAGAACTTCTTTATTTTATTTTCGCGGATGAACCACTGGTACAAATTAAAGCGTTTAATTGTCCAATTTCTGGGAGGTGAGCCGAGTTTGTGAGTCGGGAAACGTGTAGGAACAGCGTGAAAATCTGGCCAAAGTTCTGCGAAGACCGCACTGTTGCGCAGGGTATAGCATGACTGACTTGTAGAATTGAACAGACACGATGACCATAGCTAAGCATACATGAAAAGGAGAGTGATCTGCTGCTGCTTCTGCGATTGCCTTTGCGTTTAACTAGCACTTCGTCCTCAGCATAGGAGAAGCCAGCCTGCAATTACTCCGACTACAGAATGCTTAGGCGTTCCTACCGGGAGGCTATGGAATAATTCGCTGCGAAGATTTCCCTATGCTGCTATGCGTGCAAGGAGCAAAGGCAAACGCCTAAAGCACCCGCCGCGGTGGCTGAGTCAGCTAATAAAGCGTTGCGCTGCTGAGCACGAGATCGCGGGATCGAATCCCGGCCGCGGTGGCCGCATTTCGATGGAGGCGAAATGCCAAAACGCCCGTGCGCTTACGTTGTAGTGCACGTTAACCCCAGGTGGTCAAAATTAATCCGGAGCCCTCCACTACGGCGTGCCTCATAATCAGAACTGGTTTTGGCACGTAACACCCCAGAAAGAAGAAGAAACACGTAAAGCATGTTTCCTCGACGCCATTTGTGAGTTAAATGCTATCTAACTAGATGCTATCTTCCATACATCGGCACAGTCTGAGGGTGTCCGGTGTCTTGTCGCATACGTCCTCGCAATTTTTTGCGCGAGTTTTCTCCGACTAACAGCTACAAGTTTATATTCCCTATGCGAAACGAACGCGCAGCTCATACAAATTACATCTTAGCGGTCCCTATTGACCAACTAATAGAAAGTCTATGGTTGTCACAGGCGTTTCCCACCTCCCCTTTTTTTTCGCGTATTTACTTTATTTCTCCGCCGTCTTTATTCTCCCGTTATCCTTCCCTCAGTGCAGGGTGGCAAAACAGAAGATCTCACGGGTAATCTCCCAGTCTTTATCACTCCATTTCTCTCTGTCTCTCTCTCGCTTAGCACAAAAAAAGACCGCCAGGTGCGCAGAGCCTCTCGAAAACTGCATGAACTCTTACGAGTGCATGCCTATGCACATGAGCTCACTGAAGGCTTGACACCCACTTGGGTCAGGGAAGTAGGATTTCGTTCACTATAGACGCTGCTTTCCGGGACTCTGAGCGAGCTATCTAAAACAAACATTTCATGTTTAAAACAAATCCAACACTGAAGGCCCTGCAGCTGTCCATGAGATAGAGGATAGTAAGAAAACCGCTTCCCGATGTCCGGAGCATCAAGCATGTAACAAATTTCACGCCAATGGTTCTCAGGACCTTCCTATCCACGACTGACCCTCACGGCGGCGTAGCCCCGACCTCGCAATAGACGAAGAGGGCTGACGTTTCTTTTCTGATCGGTTTCTTCACTGTTTAAGGTCGCGGAAGTCTACGTATTCCCGTTCATTTCAGGTTAATGTAGCTAGGTGTCATTTTTGTGACCTTCTTGTGAGAGCTCTGTCTCGCTGAACAGTATATACGAAGCAACGGTTGCTTCCGTTCATTTGTCACAAGCATTCAAGGCACTGTGCTTTTATTGGCTTCAGTCACGTTCATACTCGCAAGGCAAAGAAAGAGCCGAGGACGCTCAAACGAAACCGAAAGGAAGCCCAAGGCGAGATACAGCAGGCACTGTCCAAAAAAAAAAAGTTTGTTTACCCTGTCGTGGGCGGGGAGGTCAGCCAGGGAGGCACGCGCTTAAACTGGCACATATTCTGTCCTCGAGGCGGAAGTTCGCAAGATGTAATCGGCACTCTCCATCACGCACGCAGAGTTGGCCAGACGGCGTCATGACAGCGGTTCGAAGGAAAACGCATCGTTTCGCTTGAATACGTGCTTCGCTGTAGCGTGGTGCCAACGGCATGCAACGTCAGACTGGACTACGTTGCATAGATCTTGAAGAGGTGCTGTATGCCACATTGCACGCTGTCAAAGGTACATCGTTCTCCATGTTGAAACTTGCCAAGTTTCCTTCGCGGCTGCGTTACAGAACTACGAACGTCGTCATTCCTGACTAAGTATACTGTCATCGCTTCATGGCTTGCCTTAAGCAGCAGTAAGATAATTATCTTAAGCAGTAAGTTACTTTTTTAAAGTAACTGAAGCTGTAATAGAATATTTTACACCTGATGATTAACAGGTCTAGTTTGATAACGCGGAAAACAAGAACAAAAAATACAAGGGAATACTAAAATACACGAGTTAACCTTATTCTGCCCACATCATAGTGTAAGTCAAAGAGGTCGAAATGGATTTTCCTTCCTCCTGTGGCGTCAATGCTCAACGGGCGGTGCAACTTATCGATGTACAGAGTAAGAAAGACGCCTGAAGGCAACTCACCCTCTTATTGGTCATCAGGAATGCAGGTAGCATGTGGTCGAAGAGGGACGTGTCGTTGACAAGCTTGATGTACATGTTGCAGTACTGCCCGCTCACTTGCACGTGGCCGAACTGGTCGTGCACCACCGTCTCGACACACTCGTCGTACGCGCCGATGTCGGAGATCGTGCCCTGGAACAGCCCAGTTGGGTACTTGCCGCTCGCGTCGATCACTTCATGAAAGCATAGAGAAAAAACAACAGTTTCAATCTTCTGTAAACCGGCCTATGGCCTGGGAACACTATTCCACCACCCAATTCTACGTGGTTTAAAGCTAGGAAAACGAGATCCCGCACAGGTATTTGTGCTATATATAATGTCCTGCTGATTTAAATGTCTGAAGAAAAGTGATGAAGTCCTCCTTGAAAATGACTCAGCCTTACGCAACTCAGAAAATAGTGAGAAAATATGATATATAAAAAAGAACGTCACCGAGAACAGCATCACAGTGTATAATGGGCGAGAGAGGCTATTTGGTGAAAACTGAGGGGGTTTGTATCGCGGCACGTCTAGCATGTTATACTGCTGGCGAATGGGATGATAAATTGAATCATACGCACAGGGACTGAACACACACACAAAACACGCATCATGCAGATGCAAATCATATCATTCGCTAGTACAAGCGTCTTACACTTTCCTACACATGTGTTAAAACGAGTAAAAAACGCCGTCGTATAGTGCTAAACGCACAGGTGGCACTATAGTTTATGGTCCAATTACATGTTGTAGCTGAAGGTGCAGCTCTTGCGGTGCACATTCACTGCGGACATCAAGACGGTTCCTTGAATCCCCCATGAAGAGGCTTCAACAGTAGCCTCTTCACGCTTCGTACTAATACTACTACTGCTACGGGCCACGTGTGAGCTCTTAGCACTGCTTAACACGCAGAAGCCCGCGAATACACGCAAAATTGCTGCGCGACTGGCCGCTCCAGGCACTTTGCGTGTATTCGCAGGCTTCTTTCACGCTCGGAAAAACACTTTTATGTAGCACGTATTGAGCAACGGAAAGCTTTATTTTAGAAGTTGATTAATTAATTAAGAGTAATTGTGTTATTAGGCGGAATGCGAAAAATAATCTGCGTATCTCCAAGTGACAGCAAACACCTTGGTTCTGTCCAGCTACGTGGTATGCGCATATTTTTAAAGTTTGGTGCAAGTTACCCTGTATATTTGCACGCATTTCATTCCATTGGTGCCGTTTAGCATTGTCGAGTTACTTTTACGTGGCGCGATGACAACAGCGTTATCCCAAACAGAAATTCCATGTGGTCATCGATTGAGTGGACAGACAGACGAAGTGCGCGTTTTTATGGCAACGCCAGCGCGCGCATCGCGTGGTGTTCAATGAAGCAGGCGGACGCCAGGCGGCGCCCGCGACACAAGTGCGTCCGAAACACGTTCCATTTCGCTGAAGCTTATGGCGTGATGAGCATTACAGCTCTGCCCGAAGACCGTCTAGACGCATCCACCTCTGCGTGCGTTAACTCCAGGCTTAATCATGCGCGGGCGATGAAGAGACTTCCACGCAAGGTCACATGATTGCACTCGACGGGGATGAAAACGCGTGACCTGAACACCGCACTGGTGACCACATGACTTGTTAAATTTCACAACTTCAGCTGACTCGCGTTCGTGAATCTGAGCTTCTCGTGCATCGTGCTTTCCCTGTCGACTTAACGCTTGAAGAACCATGGCCTTCTAGTTTTCATTGATCCGCCATGCCGGCTTACATACTAGAAGACAAAAAGAACAAAAACGCCGAAACAAATCCGGTACCACAAAGGACCAGGCGAGGGATGCATACTCCAAGGATAACAACCAAGGATACAACTTTAGCGGTATCCTCTACCGTTAGTGGTACTAGTACCACTAGTTATAGTAGTAGTCATCAGTGTTTCTAAGTTAGAAAAATCTGATGTAACGAAATCCTCGAGTACGTATAGACAGAAACATTAAGGTAAATCGCTCAGCGCGGCCAGACGACACCTCAAGTTGCAAGCGCTCAGGAAGATCTCACTTTCACAGAGAAAACATTAACGTGCGCAACGCCCATCTGATAGTGCTAATCTACATTGAGAAACGTTTCGCAAAGTTGCTGGCCTCGTTGGGCGTCCCGAGTTCTGGGCCACTCTGAGACCATTACGCAATTCCGTGTGGCCGCTTTGGTAACTATCACAGATCCGATCGCGCAATCGCTTGGTCGGTATTCGCCGCAAGCCGTTCGCCCTGCAACGTGGGTACATAATCACGCGACAGTGCGCGGAAGGTCAAGCTTGTTTGCTCAACTCATCCGCTTGTCGTATCGCAAACCGAGCATCATTCATATAACCGTGGAACTAGGAATATTTATTCCCGTTCGTAGTGATAAGACATCCTAACTCTTAGAGAAAACTCCAACATCGGTCGCTCGGTCGCCAGCTTGGCGGCTTTGCTGGAAAGTAACGGCGAAATATGCATGCTGGCCCTGGGACCTAAATTCCACGTGCTATTCTCGATGAGCCTGGGGCGTCGACAGAGTATGGCGAGCAAAGAACGTCTGTGCAAGAAACGGCCTGCATCTTATCAGTCTTCTTATCCACATTTGATATCATCTATTCCGCGACTCCATTGCACTGTTACGGCATTCGCTTTCTCCCAACCTGTTTCTCCTGCCAGATGGTTATTTCGCCCACTGAACACGGCGAGTGCAAAATTACACTACGGCTTGATCTGGCATTGCATAAGCGTTTCCTGTACTGTTGCTTTCTATGGCCTCAGTATCGTGCCTCCTGCGACCTCTCCGGAAGGGCGCGTGCTATAATATGTACCCAGTGAGGAATGAAGAAACAACTGTTCTTTTTTTTTTTTTTTGCAACAGTACGGTAAAAGTGCGTAGTCTGTAGGCGCCTTCCCTGGATGACCTTTCGAACAAGGCATGATATTACTCCGGATTTGGACGCCTGGCCACGATAAATCCTCTATGAGCTGATATTTCAGTCAAGGTGCTTCCGCCTCACGGCAATACATAGAGGCAACACCGAGCACCAACTTCCCAGATAAAGACCGGTAACGACCTTCGCCTAATCAGCTATCAGTTCGACGCGGAAACAACGACAGCGCAACCGCTACCGCGTCAGATGGAATCGCGGCGCTGCCTTTCCGCTTACTGTGAGATCCCGTGGGCCGGGCAAAGAAAACCACCCTATGCGACTAAATGAGACAGCTAGAGGAAATGCAAACAACGGTGTTTACGCTGCTATGGAAAACTCCTTAATAGTTCGTGTCTCGCGCGATTCGCTCGGCATGTGCCTGCGCTAGCACGGCGGAATGGTATATCCGGAAGCGTATACAGGCAAATTGATTTTGCTTTCTCGCGATAGGAATTACATGGACACTGTCACCAGCAAGCTATCACCATCATGTCGTCATGGAAATGACGAGGTAAGGTAAATACGAAATGTTCAAGGAAAGAAAACAGCACGTTGATTCGTGTAAACCCACCCCTGAGTTCGTCATCAGGCCGAACAATGCTGCTTTCTTCCTACGCCATTTTAAGGGACGGGAAGAGGTTAAGCATACGAACAAACCTTTGAGTTCACTCTCCTTTTCTTTGTTGTTCTTCGTCCCTTGAGTTTCTTTTCAACGTGCAAGTATTTTTAGGATATTTCACGTACTTTCAGGGGGCTACCTATGTATCTATCTGTACATGTCTGTGCCTAACCGTTTTTCCCGAGTACCTGGGCCACTCACTGGTCGAGTGAATAGCGCATCAGGCACACCTGTGCTGAGGGAACACGGTTCAAAACCAACCGTCAGACCAACTTGGGCGGCTGAGTACGTGGCAATGTGCATGTATACGTGTCTCTCTTCAACGAACCTCTTATATATACACACCAACCTGGGCAACTCTAGATGCGGGACTGGGTGGGCACCGCTGTCCAATGAAACTCTTTGACGCCAACTTCGAGCACTGGACACGTGCCACTCGGTCTGTGTTCGTCTTCAACGAACCTCTTTGAAGCCAACTTGGGTCACTATAGGTACCGTGTATGTGCCGCTCTTCAATAAGCGTCTTTTACGCCAACTTGGGTAACCAGGCTATGTGTCACTGGCAATGTACCACTCTACAATGACGAAAAAGATCCCTTAAATTGCTCCGATGCTGAGAGTAATCGATCCCACGTCACAAGGGTTCCTCAAGGACAGCAACCCGACGCACTAGCAGGCTGCGCCACAAATGCACTGGGTATGTGCCGCGTTCAATGAACGCCTTTCACGCCAACGCTTTAGGGAGCTGCGCCATTAATGCACTGGGCATGTGCTCGATCTTCAGTGAAACTCTCGCCAACTTGAGTCACTCAGTGTGTGGTGATGAGTGAGCGGCAAGCGAGGGAACAATTCCTAGTGTTCGCAGGCATCACTTATGCCACCGTTATGGCGCTTTAGGCAGGCATCAATTTGTAAGCAAGTAATATCCGGGTCACCCGGTTATACCTAAGCTGGAGTCAATTACATATTTCTAGCTGTATACGTTCTATTTAAGAGTAAGACCACACTCGTTACCACATCGTGTAGCAGACCGGTGACTGGAGAAGGAGAGAAATATTTTTTGGAGTGCACGCAGGCGCATGCGTTGTACATCTGCAGCGTTAGCGTTTCAGGGCTCAACATCGATTTCAACCTGAGTACTCAAAAATATTGGTGGAGGTGCGGTATACAGGCTGTGTAGCACAGGGTATGTACGGCCTATGCGCCAGATCCCTCCAAGTAGCAGAAACGTCAAACCCTTGGCCGATCTCACCGCAGGGGTACACCAGTACATTATATAATGCAGACAACCTGATTCTAACAGTACTGGCGTCACCCGCTCATTTAATTCTTGAAGCATAGCCAAAATTAGAGCGTGCGTCTGGGTATTTCACGTCGTACGTCACGCTATAGCCTCAGGTGTAACGGCATTGCTTTATATATGGAAACAAGGTCACCCGCTTCATTGCGTAAGCAGCGTCTCAATCGTTAAGCTAGACAAGTGCAAAGTGAGCCGCCTTTGTGCAGCTTGTGTATATCTGCAAGGTTGCCACCGGAAGAATGGCTGAATTGGGAGCGCGCTATGAAAAGAAGCCGAAAGGACGCAGTACGCGAACGTAAAGAAAACGCTGTTCTTCCCAATATCTAGGTCATCTTGGGAAGAAGAATGGGAGCACCTGACAGCCAAAGAAACATTCACTAGCAAACACGCCAAAGACGTTGGCCGTCGAAAACGATTTTGAGCGTGATCTCTCAGATTACCGATGCGATAGACTATGTCTTATTTTTTTTTCTCGTTTTCTTCATTACTTGAACCTTGCGCGTGATCGCATTCAACGCACTGAGTTTTCGCCTCTCGTAAAGTATTTCTATGCCTTTCTACGGTGTCAAGTAAAATTAGTTTCCTTTCCTTACGTCAACATATACGCAAAGCGCCAGTGGCTCTTCATGCTCGGTAAGATCGAGATGATGCGTCTAGGGCTGTAGTTTCCCCGCGCCACTCACACAGTAAGTTTCCAGGGAGCACCAGTTTGAATTACTTCAGAGATTACACGTGCTCCCACGAATACGTACGAGCCTTTTAAAAACCGGCGTACGCCACGTATTTTGTCAGTGAAAAGTGCATGCACAGGAGTGCATGAAAAGTGCATGCATTAGAAATAAGCCGAGATGCATTCTGAGGCATGGTGGCTGTAGCAAAAAGCAGCACTTGCGCCACCTGCACCGACAGCCACCATGTGCCCTGTAGTTACATTAAAAAGGGAAAAGTTGTATGATAATTCAAAGAACTGTTCGAAGCCATGGATCAGGGTATTTGAGAACACGTAGCTATGGAGAAAATTGCTAGACGAAGTCGATTCGTGCATAGCGTGTGTCAATGGCGCAGAAAAGATAGAACATATTTTGTTAGAATGTCAGAGTACTTATCCAGTGATAAATGTGAAAGGCGGTGTAACACGTTTCGCTGGATCGCTCATTTGGTAACAGTGCCAGGAAAAGAGCATTTTCGCACTCGCGTGGATACATGTTTACATCCTGGCAATTTATTTCCGGCGCCACCGGCAGACATATCCTAGCACTAATTCGAAAAATCGGTGGCGTTGCATGATCCTCCATAATGCGACAAAAATGTCAGTCTCTTTCTCCCCCCTCTCTCTCTCTATCTCCCTCTCACTCTCTCTCTTGTATTTTTCTCTTGCCGAGCATCAACGTCATCCACGTACAGCAGTCACTAATGCGGCCAGCGTGTACTCTGTAGAAACTTTGAGAGAGCGTGAAAAAGCAGCAACGTTTCCGTCTACTCCTGCCTACAATAAACGAGAAAACAATCTTGCATGCTTTCTGCCTATGTAGAAAAACCGGTCCTCCTCAAAAACAAATTGATGAAAGCTGCCTTATTTACACGTGGCAGCTTTAGCTGCCAAGGAGGAGATGAATGAATTACTTCTCGAGCATGTCGCAAACAGCGTACGAAGGGATTCAACGGCTGAGGCCCAAGTGCGCCAAAGTCGCACTTACGCTGGAGATTCGCGCGCGAGAGAAATGTCGCCGCGAGATGTGCGCAGAGCATTTGTCACACGTGATGGTGATAGCGTCGCATGAGGTTCATGACACATGCCGTCATTGAGACCTCGCGCCGACGGCAAGTGCTTCGCACTCTGCATGACCCCTAAACGCCGAGAAGGCGCCGACACGCAGACGACCCAAGGACGGCAAACACCTTGTTGAGAAAATTTAAGCGGCACGATTTGTAAAAGAAGGTCGACCGCCTACAGAAGCGTTGCGAGATGATTCGTATTCGGCGCGGCAGTTGGGGGGTCCCAAAGTTCTGACGCTGCTGAGACCTTTTCCAGCCAAGGTCAGACGACTGAGCAAAAACAGTTCTAAAGCGGACAAAGTATCATGTAGCGCTCCCAAAAATAAGAACAGTGTTGCCCCTTTCTAAGGGTTTAAGCTGAGTTCTCACACCTCCTGAACACACAAATCACAAAAGGAAACAGCAATCCTTACACAGAACTTTACGTAGAAACGTATTTTATAATAAATGCCCTAATATAGTGTGTTCCCCTTCAAAACAAAAGACTACGTAAGCAAGCTCCAGGATTCCCAAACTCAATAAATGTTTAGTCCAGTTGTGTACACCAGTTATACATTCATAAACGTCCTCCGGCGTCATCATCACCATTATCAGCTTATTCATGTCCACTGCAGGACGAAGGCCTCTCTCTCCCTGTGATCTCCACTTACCCCTGTCTTGCGTTAGATGATTCCAACTAGCGCCTGCAAATTTCCTAACTTCATCACCCCACCTAGTTTTCTGCCGTCCCCGACTGCGCTTCCCTTCTCTTGGTATCCATTTTGTAACTCTAATGGTCCACCGGTTATCCATCCTACGCATTACATGGCCTGCCCAGCTCCATTTCTTCCGTTTAATGTCAAATAGAATATAGGCTATCCCCGTTTGTTCTCTGATCCACACCGCTCTCTTCCTGTCTCTTAACGTTAGGCCTAACATTTTCCGTTCCATCGCTCTTTATGCGGTCCTTAACTTGTTCTCGAGCTTCTTTGTTAACCTCCAAGTTTCTGCACCATATTTTAGCACCGGTAGAATGCAATGATTGTACACTTTTCTTTTCAATGACAGAGGTAAGCTCCCATTCATGATTTGGCCATGCCTGTATGCACTCCAGCCCAATTTTATTCTCCTGTAAATTTCTTTCTCATTATCAGGGTCCCCTGTGAGTAATTGACCTTGATAAACGTAGCTAGACAAAAAAAAGTGCGTCATATTATGAGTGCGTGGCCAATATGCAACGAATTTGACTGTGCATGTGTGTTTACATGAGAAACACTGGCAAGCTCTGGGAAGACAACCCTTGTTTCCAACTCCTCCCTCGTAGAACTTATTTTAGAGGGAAGCTATATATGACTCGGATCCCGGGAATTCTTTGTCTCCGTCGACAGAACAGTCGACAGAAAACCATTCGACGAATTGAAGCTAAGAGTGCCTATCCCCATTAGAATTCCGCATGCAAAACAGACCCTAGTATTCGCTGCGAAGCACGTAGCGTTCGCCGCATGCGTTTCCCGTTAAAGATTACGGTTGCATAAGCTGCAGTTGCCGGGAAGCGCTAACTGTCGACAGAATGCGACAGTGACGTCACTACACTTTTATATGTAAAAGAATAACCCGCCTAGCAACGGATAGCAGCGTGAACACGATGAACGGTGACGGGAACGGCAACGTCAATATGCACAACGGCGCCGTGCTCAGGCTATAGGCAGGACGCAGCGGTTCCTGCCCAAAGCAAGCCACGCACAGTTAGGATGCCTTTTACACTGTACCTATTAGTTAGGTACAGTGCATTTAATTGTCTTGCTTCCAATCATTTCATGTATAGTTCACTGCTCAATCGTTCATGGCTACGTCACATTGGTCTATCGGATCAGGTGATACCACAGCTTCGCTGGCCAACCGTCTTCACAGTGTGGGTTGGAGCCCCCCCCCCCCCCCCCCTTTTTTTTTTAATCATAACGCCTCCCGTGATCAGTCTAAATATTCGTGCGTTTATTCTGAGGCGATTATGTTTCGCTCACTATAGTTTTTTGCGCGCTCCCGCCACCGAGTGACGCTTATTTTCACTCACGCTTCCTGTGAAAACACGCCTCTTGCAAGCGGCTTCCTGGTCTCATTGTTAAGCGTCATGGGTACAAAGGAGACAAACAAGTGACAGCTTTTCTGCTGGAGTGATTCATCCATGAAAACATTTTTACGCAGTAAGGTGAACACAATGCACTCACCCCGTCCTCAAAAGACCGCACCTTGACGCAGGCGGGAGCACATAGAGCAAGCTTTCTTAAGAATGATTTCCGCGAAGTGCGGCTTGAGCCATATGAAGGCACACGTAAGACGTTCTTTAAAGCTTGTACCTCTCTTGTCACTGGTGCGCAACGTGGTGCTCATGCGATTAAGAATTATCTTTATAAAGCTCTAAACGCATTTACGACGACACGCACCGCTTATGTCATCGTCAATGTGTCTTCCTTTTTGCGTGTGTCCTCTTAGCGGCAAGTATGTCTTTCAGAAAATTCCAGCTATGCCAAGAAGTTCTGTTGAAGCCCTAAAAACTATTCGCGTGGTCAATTACTATATCACGACACCTGCTTGCTTTTTCTGTGTCAAAACCATTACTATAATTTTTGAGGACCTATATCTTGTCGTTCTTATGATTAACTTCATTATAACATGGTTCTCACCGTCTTTTGATGCATTGGTCGCGTCAACGAACCGCAACCAGCATCGCTATCGGTGCAGCACATGATATCAGTAACTTGTAACTATACGAAAACGCTCATTTCTAAACACCTGCCTTGGGCTCTAAGCCACCGAACGCCAGACTCAGAGTTCTCGCTCTCTGCAACGAACACCCAAAAATGTCACGGAGCCACGTACCGTGCCCTAAGGCGCTCGGCACAGTAATGAACGCCGAGCACTATCGCGCGCGATCTCTTCTCTCACGTACACACACAGCCATATAGAGCACATAGCGCCTATACTCACGTCTTATAGCCCACGGTTCCAGGTTTCGTATGTCGCGCATGAACCGCAGCAGGCCTATGGTGCACTCGGGCGATAACTCTGTCCTCATGAGTCGACGCACCAGAGGCGAGCCTTCGGCCGATCGCATGGCCTCGGCGATCAGTCTCCGGGCTCTATCCATCATGTTCGGCGCACGTGTCGTTGTGGTTGTCGTCGTCGGCGTTGTCGGCATGATCGAAGTCGAGTCGGCAAAACCTCCACCGGCGGTGGCGATGTCTCCTATTGCAGGAGAAACATCGACGTTGGCAGACCACGCTGCTTGTCCGCACAAGATCAACGCCGCGGAAATCACAACGAGGGAAGGCCGGTAACGCAGAAGCCTGGGTGTAAAGCCCATCTCGAGAGACCTCTTACGTGTTTGTGAATACTCGGCACTACACTCCTACTAATATATCACACTGTTCGCCTTTGAGTCCCTCCTGTGTGGATTTAGGAATTCGGACTAGCTGCAATCAACGCCTTTAAGGACTGAGTGAGCAGGTGTGTTTCGCAGCAAAGAGCTAATTGAAAGTCGGTCCAAATATCGTCGAGCTCTGCTGAGCAAAAACACCCACGTCGTAGCGCTGCTCTCAGACTGCCGCCGAGCAATTGTTTCCGTTATAAACGGGGGAAAAAATGAAAATCTGCAACTGACGAGGAACAAATCTTGCTGCTCTACAAATGTTCCAATCTGCCGAAGCGCGCTGGCAGTGAAGCTCCACGATGACGGGACCTATTTTTTTTCTCTCTCTCTCTGTTTCCTTCGCAGTGGACCTTTTCCCGTGGTACGGTTAGCCAATTGTCCTTCGATGTAAAGCTTTCGAAGCCGATTCGATGTCTTCCTTTGCACGACGACTCTACACTCCGCACCAATATATCGGCCACCCTTCACCCGTCAAAAAATGTAGGACCACTGGTTCCTCTTCGGAAATGCGCGCGCGTTTTAAGGCGATGCCCTTCGCCCGGCAAACTTTTACTGGGCAGCCAAAGGAGAGAGACCCCCCGTGTCCGTTCCTCCTCTCCACACACTCTTCTCGCTGCGTGTGTTTTCCTATTCGATAATGTTCTTCTTTGTCTATAAACTCCTCTCTTTTTCCTCCTCGACAACCCTTTCCCTTTACGGTTGCTTCGCTTGCCCCGTGGCCGTTATGGATTACCCGCTTATTTGCGTCATCGCAATGAGAAAGAGATCTTTCTTTTTATTTACTTTTTATTTCTTTTTAGGAAGCAGCCTCTCCATCGGCTCAGTCAGATAGAGCAAAAAGGACGCAATGCACGCAGGTGAAGAGAGAGAGAGAGAGAGGGGGGAGGGCGTTATTTCAGGGAGGAAAGCGTCGAGGTGGAAGAGACCCTGACGGCTACTGGAGGCTCGCGCTGTGACGAATACTCGGTTTGCGCACCACGCTTCGCTGGCGCTACTATATACGCCCGCCCGGAGCAGGTGTGGCCTTGGCGTGAGCTACGCTGACGGCGAGAACGTCACGCCAGCGATGTTCTATCGAGATTAACGAAAGATAGCGAAAGTGCAAGCAATGGAGAGTGCGATAAAGACCAAAAATGGAAGAGATAAGAAAGCGTTAGGAAGGTATAAAGACAGCCTACAAAAGAGACTTGGGACGACGGCGAATCAAAACAACGGTGCTTGGCCAAATATATAGTTTTTTTTTTTTTCTTTTTACCCAGAGACTGCAGAAGCGGATATTGCGCAGGGGAAAACTAGGATTCCCTGTCTGAGCAACGGATATCGCAACAAGGGGAATTCAGAAGGAGTTTACTTATTTTAACGGAAAAAAAAAGTAATGTAGAGTAAATAAGCAAAGAATCAAACAGCAGTGAAGAGAATACTGTTCTCCGTAACCTGCCTTCGTAGAAAACTTCGCCTTAGTAAGGTACGAGTCTATTTTAGGGCGAAGTGGAGATATGTTGGAAAGAAAGCGACCGCCGTGTGTCAAATCAACGACTGGGTCCAAGGGCTACGCGGAACCGATTGCTCTGTCTGAAATGCCCAAAGAGGGGGAGAGACCTGCGTCACGAACTCCCTCTCTCCTTCTTTCCTCCTCACCCTGCTGTGACCGGTCGAGCTTGGGCTGCTTGGGCTGCGTACTGCTGTGACCTCCACGCAGCTCCTTCCGCCCGGCGGGCGCGAGTTTGCGCATTGAGCAGCGCATCGCATCGACGGTGAATCAGGGGTGGGCTGCCGCTACGGAACCGGCGTTTACATAGCACGCCACCCCCATCAGTTGCGAATCGCCGTTCGTAGTCTTCTAATTACTTCCATGCGGGGTGAATTGTTCCGAAGGCATGAATCCCAGTTCCTTCGGCAATGAAGATTCGTGAGAGCGCGAGAACGTGTCAGCGTCTTGATAAAAAATGAGAGAAGGCCTTCTCGCGGCGAGCCCCGTGGTAGGAGATGGTTAAGCCGGCGCACTTTGACGTATACCAGCTGCTAACTGCTTCCGTAAATGTTAACTTGCGGTGGTTGAATTAAGTTTCTGAGCCAAGAACGTTGCGATCAAGACTAATATTTAAAGAAATCCCGCTTTCTTGATCTGTTCTCTAGGTCACTCACGAGCCAAGCATTCAGACGAGGCCCCATACAACGCCGAACGTAAGCGAAGAACGGAGACTCGCTGCCATCACCAAGTTTTCGTATCGTCAAGTGGTTCATTTTGCGACCAGTATCGGTCCAAGAATGCAGTGAGGCCATTTCCCACTGTTCTCTTGTCAAGGATAAGCAAAACAAACATGCGTCAATATACAATGTCAAAGAAATGCATTAACGTCCGCATGGAAGAATACCGCAACTCGTTAAACAGAAACTCCCATTTTCTAGACACTGTCACTGATGCGGTTGTGCACCGCATTTTGCCCATACTGATACCGCCATGAGACACAAATATCAACATAACCGAGCGATACCTGAAGCGTATCATATTCATATAAAACGCATGTGTACTGTAAGTCAGCTCTCCACCTCTAACAAAGGATGAATGCGAATACCTTAATCTTATGTAAACACGTGCATTGGGTGTACAGGTACTATTGTGGGCATGTTTTGGGTGTTTTCCATCCTATATGGCACACTATATGTGCCTTATAACAAGCTTCGCTTGAATGAATGAATAAACCTTTATTTGAAACAGTGACTTGTCAGTGGAGGTGGAAGGGTCCCTTATTCCAGAAGCCCTCTGGCCTGGATCGCCCGCCGGGCCTAGGCGACGAGTTCGCGCTGGTCGACCAGGTCCGGCTTGGAGATCGCAGCCTCCCACGTTTCAGTGAGGAAGTCTGCGTCTGCTGCTACTGGTTGTGTAGCTGTGATGCTTGCTCGGGTGTTCTTGCATTGCAGTAGGAGGTGCGCCAGGGTGTCTGGCACGTTGCAGTGTGGACAGGTGTAGCTTTATAGCGTCGGTTGGAAATGATACAGTAAGGTTCCGAGGGTGAAGGTATTGCTCTGGAGTCGGCTGTAGTCGGTGCCTTCGTTTCTCGCTAGTTTTGGATGTGTTGGAGGGTACACCCCTGCATTCAAGCCGATACTGCTGCAGTAGTGCTTGGTAAGTTAGTGGTATTGTTTTCGTTGTCTCCGTTGATGTGGGTGGGTGGCGCATGTCTAGAATCTCGTGCGGGGAGGCCTATTTGACGCTTGCGCGGCCCGCGGTGTGTGCCGCTTCATTCCTCTCGAATCCCTCGTGTCCCGGAACCCCCATGATGCAGGTGTAGGGGGGAGGGGGGGGGGGGGGGGGAGGCGTGTCGCCACGTTTCAGTATGTTGATCGCTTTAATGGAGATCCTGCCCTTCATGTAGTTGCGTGCCGCTGTTTGAGAGTCGGTGAAGACCACTATGGCATCCTCGCTTGTATGGGTGGCGAGTGCTATTAGCGGCCTCCTCAGCTGTATCCGCACGTTTGGCGAGAATTGTCGCCAATGCCAGTGTCGTCCCCCTGTAGTCTGTTACGCTGATGGCTTGAAAAAGACTAATTACGATGCATTTGCAAGAGCAGATCAGCCAGAGACTAAGATGGAAACCAGGGCCGCGATTTTGTAGCGATGCCTTATGACTTATTTTACACTAGTCTTATAATCCACCGCTCACGGCCGGCTGATCCCGTTGATAGCGCGAGCGGACCGTCGCTTTGACCACTGACAAAGCGCGATAAGCGCGAAAAGGCATTATTACTTTAAAGACTAGACTAGCTGTAAAAGACTAGTGATAAGACTAGTGTAAAATAAGTCATAAGGCATCGCTACAAAATCGTAGCCCAGCTCGTGCCAAGCGCAGATGCCCGTCTTAAATTTCCGCTGGTCTCCTCCTCGGCAGGTCTCGTAATCGTCTGTCGTGTCGCAACGATATTTAGATGAAAAAGAAATGACACGCGAGATGAGTGCATGTATGCTGGATTTAAAAAAAAGATCTTGAGTTATTCGTCTCATTCGTACATTCTTTGTATATTTGTTCTTCTCTAAATGGCTTCGTCCCTCACAAACTGTGTTACGAAGCAAAGAGGCCAGGCGCTGCTCACTTCCATTGCTTCAGCCTCGAGAAGTCCTGCAGGCAAGTAAAGCGATAATGCCTGACAGATGTTACCGGATGCTTGAAAACTTGGCACCGGTTCGCGCGGCACAGACGTAAATGTGTAGGACCCACCCAGCTGTATACGTCGTGAAGCAGCCTCAGGCGCTAAGCTGGTTGATTACCGATGCCACGCGTCGGCTCGCTCTTCTCCAGTTGGCACATGCGCGGCGCCGTTGACTGGCGATCTGCTACGACGGTGACGTCGATGCGTCTACCGTCACCGTCGTGAATGCTGTCTTTACAAATGCCGACAATTAGCACTTCGTGAGCGATCTTACATCATAGCGCCGCTGGGACGTCCCGCCTTTTTTTTTCTTTTTTTTTTCAAGTACATTTCGAGCGCACTTCCTTTTTCTGTGAGCACATTGACAGTCATCATTTCCTTGTACTGTGTCTCTAAGGCACTGCATCGCTAAGCGTCACTATTCGTCATCTGGGCATCATTCGTGCCAGTTGCTATATGCGAGAAAAACTGCTTACCGAGCACGCACGCTTTTATTTTTTCCAGTGCTAATGATATCACACGTCTCCTAAGTAGTGAGTGCGCTGATGCATCGTGCACTTTTGCGTGAACGCGTGAACGCTGGCAAGTGTCTGTCCGTGCCCATATTTAGCATACTATCAGTGCCACTGAAATGCCAATAACGGAGCACCTTGTCGGAAGTGCAGGCTACACACCGCCTGTCAATCATCATACCCGCCGCTGTTGATCAACTGCTATGGCATCTTGTTTCGGGTTTGATTCCCACTCGTCACGGCTGGCTTCCGATTGGAGTGTAATGCAAGCGAAGGCTCGTGTACCAAAGTTCGGGTGCTGTTTTAAGGAATTCCGTGCGGTCCAACCTATTTCGGAGCCCTCCGCTACGGCGTCTCTCCTATATAGCTCTTGTGTTGTTTGGGTAAGTGAAACGAATAGTAGAAATAGTAATTAACTCCTCGATCAATAACTTAGGTGTTGCGCTGCTGAGTACGAGCTTGCGGGATCGGTTGCGGGATTTCGATGGAGGCAAATGCAAAAACGCCCGTGTGCTTGCGTTTCAGTGCAAGTTAAAGAACCCCAGGTAGTCAAAATTATTCTAGAGCCCTCCACTACCGCGTGCCTCATAATCAGAACTGGTTTTGGCACGGAAAACCCCAGAAAGAAGAAAGAAGATCGATAAGTTACTTACTTAAAAAGATAAATGGGCATAAAAAGGACTGGATGAACAGCTGCCTAATGAAAATCAATACAGCAATAACACACAATTGAGAAACGGGGATCATGCACGGAAGGAGAGAGAAACTGTGGAAAGTCAGGAGGGCAGCGCAGTTAGAGAGAAGGCTCAAGAGAAAGTGCGAAACTCGGAACATAAAAAAATACAACACGTCTTGAAAGACATCAAGATGGAGAAAATGACAGTTGTAAAGATTTCGAATTCTATGGAGAGGCGAGTGTCCTCTGAAAGAGATAGGAACGTGGAAGGGGTCTAATATTCCCTAGTATTATCCTGCGGAACCAGCAGTGACAACCAAGCCAGTGGATCGGAACATGTAATAATTCCATGAATGATTTTGTATAAAAAGAGGACGTCGGTACGACTACATCTGCAGCTAACTGAGTGAAGTGAAGTGATGGTTATTCAGACTTAGAAAGTTGTTGGTGCGTGAGGTCAGAAAACAATGCTTATATATGAACTGTTTCCTGCACACGCTCAATTAAGAATGCTATTTGAATTACCTGTGCCATTCCACACCACTGAGGCATAATCAAGCAATGGGAGACATATGGATTTAAACAATTTGAGGGAGGGAAGTAGGGTACGGAAATATCTTGTAAGTCTGCAGACGGAACCGAGCACGCGCAGGCCTCGGGATTCCACGCGCGTAGAGTGGGCGGAGAAGCTTAACGTACTATTAAAAAGCACATCCAGATCCCTTATTCATACAACCCTCGTCAACATGGCATGATCAACAGAATAAGGTAGGATGCAATAAGTTATAAGTACCGTGTTTAATAATAGGTTTTTTTTTCCGCTAATATCACAGAATACTGGTTATCGATTAACTTATAGTGAGTCCGTTTTACTGGCGCAATTTACAGAATGAGGTTAGGTCGGACTGCAGAGCGTGGCAGTCGTCGATACTGTGTATACCCTTAAATATTTTGATGCCGCCAGCATAAAGAAGACAGGAAGACTGCTGGATTGCTGACGAAACGTCATTGGTGAAAATTAAGACGACAAGCGGACCTAACACGGAAGCCTAATCAATCAATCAATCAATCAATCAATCAATCATTTACCTTGCCCAAGAACAACCCATGAAATCTGAGTGCTGGCGCACGAATACATTAAACATAGAAAAAAGCAAACAGGGGAATATAAGTAAAAAAATCAATGAATAAAAAGAACAATCTTGAGAAGAGTGTACATACAGCAATGCGCAAAGTGAATACAAAAGAAAAAGGAGAAGAAGGGACAGTTGAACAATGCGGGAAACAATGACACAACAAGGCAAAGCTCGGAAAAGAACGATGACAGTGAGTTCTGAAAAATATCAGGATCACGAGATCACGAAAATACGCGGTATAAAGAGTCAGTATTCTGTGGACGGTTGAGTGTCGGTGATGACAAGCAGGAGCAAGGAAAGGTCTATGTTCTCTGGTGATCTTGCGCGGATTATAAAACATGATACAACTGAGGAGTTCGGGACAGGTGAGGATACCGTGAAGGAGTTTGAAAAGAAACAGAACGTCAGCGCGATTTAATCGGCAGCGAAGCTAAGGGCAACGACTTTGTTCTAGCACTGTTCGGTTATTGTCATTGCGCTTACTTCACTGCCGATGTAATCGCGCTGACCTTCTGTTTCTTCTCAAACTCCTTCACGGTATCCTCACCTGTCCCGAACTCCTCAGTTGTATCATGTCACGTATTCCGCGCAAGATCACCAGAGAACATAGATCTTTCCTTGCTCCTGCTTGTCATCACCAACACTCAACCGTCCACAGAATACAGTCTTTATAACGTTTATTCCCATGATGTCGATATCTTTCATAACTCACTGTCATTGTTCTTTCTTGAACTTTGCGTTGTTGTGTCATAGTTTCAACATTGTTCAACCGTCATTCTCCTCCATTTTCTTTTGTATGCACCTTGCACTTTGTTGCATGTGCAGTCTTCTTTTCAATCCTGCTTTTTTTTATTCATTGTTTTCTGTTTACTTATATTGCCCTGCAGTTTTCTTCTTTTTTTATGTATGCGTGCGCCAGGACTCAGACCTTGGGGTTGTTCCTGGGCACGGTAAATAATGGATTGGTTGATTGATCGATCGATCGATCGATTGATTGATTGATTGATTGATTAATTGATTGATTGATTGATTGATTGATTGATTGATTGATTGATTGATTGATTGATGCTAACGTAAAGCTCTGCAGCAATCTTGACAACTGTCGCAAGATTGTTAGCCACAACCATCTCTGCTTTCCAGAACATTTCTTCAATGGTTACAACTGAGTGGTAGGTAGGCCCTTGGGTGCTCTTCCAAAAACTATGATATCGCACACGAAGGCGCACAGCCATCGTATTCCCGTGTACGTTCTTCATGCGCAGATCCCACCTTCGTCGAGATAGGTATCAGCAAGACATGTGAGAAAATGCTTGATGCTGCTTTTAGCAGTGGCATGACAAAAGTCGAGTTTCGCGACCACGCCGTAGACTGCGGCCCGATCGAATTACGGCAGCGCGTCTATCCAGAGGAAAGCTTAAGCCTAAAAAAATTAACTTATGGGGTTTTACGTGCCAAAACCACGATCTGATTATGAGGCACGCCGTAGTGGGGGACTCTGGAAATTTCGAACACCTGGGGTTCCTTAACGTGCACCTATATATAAGTACACGGGTGTTTTCGCCTTTCGCCCCCATCGAAATGCGGCCGCCGTGGCCGGGATTGATGCTGCGACCTCGTGCTCAGCAGCCCAACACCATAGCCACTGAGCAACCACGGTAGGTAAAGCTTAAGCCTATTTGCTGTATTTTGTTTATACACCATATAAATACTCGGGAAATCACGGGGAATGTGGGAGATGTAAATTCAAGAGGGTGGGCAACACCAGAACAAGGTGAAAGCAGGAGCCAACGTTTGAACAAGTGAACTTGCCTTTTTCAAGGCCTTGGACATATTTGGACATTTTTCAAATACTGGTAAAATGTCCAAATCCTTCGCTCACCGACGTGAGCAGCGCAGGCGACAGCCTGAAGTGCACTTTTGTTATGGGTCGTGAGTGGCGCCGGCGGCACTTTCAGCGAAGTGAGGTGGTGACACAGCGATGCACTTCGATAACGAAATCGACAAAATAAACAGCAGAAAAACTGCATGAGCGACGAAGGCAACGATTGCTTTATCGCTGCAATTACGCGTTGAGGAACGTTTCTGTACCAGATCATTGCCAAAACTTTCACGGTGCAGTTCGACCAGTTTTGTGCCGGCACGGACGCGTTTACCATGCATATACTGCCACGCAAAAGGGATGCGACATCTCCGCAATACGACAGAACAAGCATTTCCTCAGCATTCCATTGAACTGCAGGTGCGTAGTGACATTTTAACTACGCCAATTGTGCATAGGACTACGTATTTTCGTGCGTATAGAAATAAACATTATATTACAAGAGCCAAAGATATTGTGTTATTGACAATTTATGAGCACCGTCAAAGAAGCTGTGCTGGAAACCGCTAGACATGCACGCGCCTGCGATTGCAAGGCAGTCGCACAGCGGCATAGCGCGAAAGACGTACTACTGCAACGTGAACGAACGCAACAGCAGAATGCGAGCCGCGCGAGCGCGGTGAAGCGAGCTTGAGAACGGTGTGCCAAACGAGCCCAGCCGTGCTGGATTGCGCTATGTCCGGAGTTTACTAGGTTATGTTGTTGTAAAACCTCAAAATAAAAACATATTAACTTCTTACTAAGTACTGCCGGTATAAATAAATAATTCGAATAAAGCAACGAAACCAGAAGTTGAATAAATATACTACTCTACAGGCTTCATACGTTTGACTCGGCAGCCAGAAGGCGCTCGTGACAACAGGAAAAATGGTCCCCATTATCTTTAAGGATATGTCCCTCTCCCACTCTTAGCTTCAGTCATTGCCACCTAGTGACCCTCAACGCAGCACGACCGACACGAAGTGCACTAAGATAGAAACGCTACGATTCCCTAACTATAACCTCAGAAATATTACACAATACACACGCCACATCCCAAAAAGTTCAGACATTTGCATCATACTTATGCTCCAAACTTCTTCAACACGTCCTGCAGTTCTTTGACGCACATCTTATATTTCCTTGGCCAAAATGGGTTGGCCACTATCCACTGGATAGAGCGGCACTGCTTTGGCAATTCACGAAAGACAATATTTCCTTCATCTGACCTCCACCGAAAAGCGAGAAAATGCTACGTGGTAGAATGGGATGTTTTTCACCCTCTTATGCATACGCACCGAAATATCCGTGGCAAATCACTCGTTCTGGGTCATCGTTTTTATTGCGAAAAGGATGACGCCGCCGGGATAGAGAACAAAGTCGAAGTCACTATCGAAGTCCTCCTTGCGAGCGCAGTCAATCGAAGAAGCAAAAGCTGTTGTCATACTACTAGGTACTGGTTCCCGCTGCTTTGTGGTTGTACTATTACGTCAGTTGCTTACATCAAACTGTAGAGCTAGAGCGTCATCGTTCGCGTCTGACTGAACCAACTTCAAGGTCTTTCGTTTATTATTCGTCTGTCCCTCGTCCTCGCATCCTACCTTTTTACGTTCGGTCATCGAATGAGCTATTTTCGCTGCTTGAACGCTAGCTTCAGGATACGTTTTTTTCACTGCCTCTAACACTATCGGGCTTTTCGTGACAAGAAGTCATGCTTATCGCAAGATCCTACTCAGACACATAACTCTAGACTATAACTGCCAAATGCACGCCAACTACGCCGGCGGCAACTCCGCTGTGCAAGTTATACATCTACTACCAGCTGTTTGAAGCCTGCACTTACACGACATCAAGGGGGTGATACTAAGTTTGCAGACAACTTTCTACATGCGTTACAGAAGCCGTGGCCTCTACAGAAAACGATCAACGCCGCAATGTCAGTGTTTACAGACAGGCGCTCCCACGCAGCTGCTATAGTTACCCGCAGCTGTACTAAGTGACTACACATGTTGTTTTCGCAGCAGTCAGCCAGCGTACGGATATTTTCGCTACCGTACCAAGTTCCCCAGCTCCCTGCATGCCGATAACAACTCTAAATAGGGTGCCTTCGAAACTATAGTAAGCGAAAGAAACTAGTCATTGTTGGTGCACCCGGCTATGACAATAAGAAATGAAATGAATACAGGCAATATCGTTTAGGTGAAACGTCCATTGCCAGCGCCGGCAGCTTTTGCAAGGCATGATCCGTCTGCAGCAAGCAGCATTGCTCCTCCATTGCTCGCGAACGTACGCAAACAAACTAGGAAAGCACAAGATGAAATAATTGATGGGCTAGGTTGCCTTGCATTGCTGATTAGTAAAATTAGCGCAAAAAAAGGGCAGCACAAGCAGGAAAGGAAGACAAAGACAAGCGCTATACTCAGTAGCGCTTGTATGAGTATATAGGTTGTCTTAGTAGATTGAGTTGCGCTTGTCTTTGTTTTCCCTTGCTGTGTGCGTTGCCTTTTTGTTGCGCTAATTTTACGCACTAGGAAAACGCGAAACCAGACATACCAGTGAATAACCCGCCGACCCGCCCAGTTTGATATTCTTCAAAGCACACGACTCAGCTGATTGCTGAATCATAGGCAACTTGTATAACGTGCCACGAAAATGTAGACGCCCCCCACCCCACCACCGGACGGAGGATTGACTACGATTCAAAATTGAGTGTCATAGCACGAGGATACATTTACATGCAACCATCATCACAGCCTAATTAGTTTCACTGCAGGACAAAGGCATCCGCCAAGGCACTCCTATTATCATATAATAAAAAAAAGGAATCGCGATAAAAATAAATGCGAACACATATTTGAGTGCCACTATTTGGTGGGCCCCCGAAGCGATTTTTCCCCTTTCTTCTCTCGATCCTATCATAGTACAATTCCATTAAATTTGAAACGGTCCAACTGGACTAGGACCCTACAAAGGCACATGAAATTGACGCACGCAGGTCTGTTGGCTGCGTGTGTCAATTTCACGTATCTCTACGTCGTCTTCGTACTGTTGCGCCATTTACAAGAATCTGCCAAAAGGCACATCTGGGACCTTGGTCCTCACCTGATCGTAAGCGAGAAGCTTCTACCCTGTGAAATTTTATCCGGGGTCGTGAAAAAAGCACCTGTAGTTAAAAAAAATGTGGTTGATCCCTCTTATATAGTAATCGGTATAGAACACGAAAGTGAAACGTGTCTTCACAGAAGTAGTGCAATGTTTATTGCACATTGATATATAATGTCTATTGGTGTTTTGTGGCTAAAGCGCCCTTAGGCGTTGATGCACCCACGCTGACGCCTGGTGGCACGTCTCCTCCATCACGACTACCAACGTTGATGACCATGAGCAACCGTCGTGCATATGGAAGCTGCACTACGCTGCACACGCTAGCACAACGCGAAAGACGAAGCACGTAACTGACACACTAATACAACGCGCAAGACAAAGCACGTAACTGAATCGTCACCGAGTCAAATCAGCGCGTACAGCGCGTCGTAATTGCAGCCTCCGCGATCAACTTCAGAAACATTTTCAGAGCTAATTGCGGAGGCCACGCTCCGCTGTGCTGAGTACGGTGAACGCCACCTAGGTGGCGTTGGTAGTGCTTCTTGATGCCAGCGTCCCTTCGAATGCTGGCATCGAGGCGTCGTAGTGCTGAGACCACCGACGCGTTCACTGTCGGTGCGCGTTAGTGTCATAATGCAGTACTTCTCTTTTCTGCTCGTAGGCGGCGGCACCGCCCCGAGCAAGAGCGCGGGTACACGGAGGAGTGTTAGATATATAAGGCGCGTCTGTGTAGCTCTCTGCAAATGCGTTTGTGGCGCAATGGGTTAAACGCTCGGCGATCTATCGTCGCGGACCGAGAGGTCTTGGGTTCGATTTCCAAATTTTGCATGTTTGTGGAACTTTTTCTTCTGGTTCCTTTCTTTGTATTATGTTCGTGTACATTGTAAGCTGACGTATTTCCGTGACGGAAATACGTCAGTGAAGTCTTGGTGGACCCCGGCATAAAACACTTTCGTGTTAAAAAAACATGGTTAAGTTTTCAGTAAGATTGCGGCAAACATTTGACATTCGCCGCCGTAGCTGAGTAACTATGGCGTTGCGCTGCTGAGCTCAATGTCTCAGGTTCGATCCCATTGGATTCTGATGGACGCTGATTGCAAAAACCTTCGTGTGCTTAGATTTAGGTACACGTTGAAGGACCCTAGGTGGTCGCAAACTTTCCGGAGTCCCCCACTACGGAATGCCTCATAATTATAGATTGTGGCTCTAGCACGTAAAAGCCCACAATTTAATTTGAATTCACGATATTTGATTAACCTCACGCCGAAAGTACGTCATCTATAAAAACAGTACTGACTCGTAAACAATGGTTGAGTGCCCTGAGGCTTCAGTTCGGTGGCAGCTGCGCAATCAATTCTATGATGATGTCAACGGAGACAAGGTTAGAGCGTCGGTACTTAGGCCTAATTTTTTGTTTGTTTATGATAACATGAGATCATTAAGCACATTTCGGCGTACAAACGAGTTTCGCAAACGGCAGAAAGCCGATTGCACGAGGTACAGCAACGGCACCGTGGTGTGGTGGGTGTGGAAACTAATGTTATTCCTTATTATCATGACAGCATCAATGACGACTCGAAGCGCGATTTCGAAACCAAATGATGACTCACAAGACAGTATATGCTTCAGCTGCGCCCAAGTTGTTCTGCACTTTCATCCTCACCGCGTACGCCACTGTCGTTTGCTTTACATGGCACTGTATCTCTAGCCGAAATGGTCCAGCGACATTCCTCATTCGACTACACCTCATCACTTCAAGCCTCCATTTTCCTTTGAACTTCTGTCGTGTTTTGATATTTAGCCGAGAAGACGTCGTTTATGTCGCCATTTCGAAGCGTTCCACAGTGTTTTCGTTCGTTAGGAAGTCATAACAGTGGCCAGCGCTCGTTTCTACAGTGTAATCACGATGATAAGCAGAGAAGAATAAATATTCGTGTGGCTCCACGTGATGCTTCAGGTAACTACTGTAAAACCCGCACCAGGCATTCCCCCAGTTCCGTTTGCGCCCACTCCTATCTTTTAGTCATCTACGTGGTCGTTCAAAACACGCTGAAGAGAGAGCGCGAAGGCCTTCCACACGGGTGCGTGGAATACCTATTCAAGTGCCCTCCATTGCCAAGGAAGGACCTTTGCGCCTATACTAACCGCTTTCCTGCGTAATAGCGGTTTACTGAATGCTCGGAAAATTCCATCCGTTTACGTTGGTCGCCACTTTGACCCTCCGTCTTTCCTTGCACCTGTAATTATAAACCACCGACCCAGCGCTTCCTTCGTAAGCAATACCACGTGCTTCTTTAGCTGCCCCAAATTTTTAAAAATTGCCTGGGGCAGATATCACAATTGTAACCCTTGATCTATATTACTCTCTAAGACGGCCATTACTTCTACGAGAAATCAAAGTGCCTAATTGACATAATTAACCTATTTACGCTAATTATCCGTTCAGTTAATTACCTTACGGTACATAAGTTTCAAGGTATTAATTTTCAAAGTGTCCGACCAAATGCATTGGCGTTCCAGTTACTTTTGTGCTTCAGTGCATAAAACAGCGTTTTCCTTAAACATTAAGTGGAATGACAGTGCATCTTTAACGCAAGTATGACGGCGCATATCTCGAAACCGGTGCCATCCTCAGAATTCGTTCCAAGTCTGTACGCTTTGAAAACTCACCGGCTACAATTAGTTGATGGAAATATGTGCCGTAAAGTAATTCATTAAAAATGTAATTAGTGTAGTTAGGTCAATTATTTATCAGAAATTTGCATTTCTCGTAGAAGTGATGGCTGTCTCATCGAATAATTTCGCTGAAGGCTTAGAACTGTGCTATCTGAAACATGCCCTTTTTTTTTAATTTGGTGCTGCTAAAAAGAAACACTATATATAGTCATACCGCTGCATAAATAAAAGCAGCATTCTTTCACTCGCGTAAGACAAGCTATGGTGGAGCATTCTGTTGCCGTGATTGCCAGCTAGGCTATACCAGCGTACAGCTCCAACACCCCATGCATATATATACATGCACACTAAGAATTTGGCTAGTCACTTGTAACTCAGGCTAGTCATACTAGTAACTACTGCAGAGTCATTCCAGTCTACCCTTCGATCCATAACACTGAAGGCTTCAGGCTGGCTAACTAGTTCTTATATATGTACGTCTGGACGGATGCTAAAACATGAGGTCCCGTACTCACAAAAGACTCTTACGCTGGAACTGTTCTTAAGAGAAAATACCAGCCAATCCTAATGTTGGACACATGGCTCCCGAAGACTGCCGGCCAATGGCAAATAACGCTTACGAAAGTGAAGCTTTCCTAATTCGGTTCCTGATGTTCTGAGCATACCAAGTACGTTAGGTGTTAAACAAGGCTTAAAGTCGGCTGCAATAGTTAGTTAGTTAGTTAGTTAGTTAGTTAGTTAGTTAGTTAGTTAGTTAGTTAGTTAGTTAGTTAGTTAGTTAGTTAGTTAGTTAGTTAGTTAGTTAGTTAGTTAGTTAGTTAGTTAGTTAGTTAGTTAGTTAGTTAGTTAGTTAGTTAGTTAGTTAGTTAGTTAGTTAGTTAGTTAGTTAGTTAGTTAGTAGTAGTAGTCAGTCAGTCAGTCAGCTTGTTTTACTTATAGATAACGTTTATTTTTGCCATGGTCACGAACAGGAATGATTGACAAGGAAACCTTCAACTCCGCGTCAACTCCCTTTATAATAGGCTGCGTAAGGCAACTGATGCCCACATCCTTGTCGAGCCCGTGCACACAGCGCGTGAGCACTTTCTTGGAGCGCAACATTGTTGACAAATGATCGATTTCTCCGTAAATAAGCACAGGCCTCAATCCGCGCAATCACTATAATTAAATGTTCTCCAAGAAGACTTTTGATGGCCCACCGGAAGGTTTTCTTCTCCACCCAAGTTTGAAAAAGTGCGCCGCGACGGAGCTACGTTTTGATAGCTCGCATTACCCACCCATATCTTTCAAAGCAATGACGGTGACAAAAGGTTACGTAATAGATCACGTGACCCGCACCTTGAGGAAGGATACAGATTATTCATTGCATATTGCATCTACGCAATCCTGGATTCCGTGCCGTCATAACTGTCACGGCCACGCTATAGGATACCTTGAACTGCGTCACAAATCATACACACGCAAGCCAGAAATGTCAGTAACGTGACGCAGCCACGAACAATACTTTCACCTAGGTTTTTTCTTGCAGACCATAACTTACAATAAACAAGGTTGTAACAAGGCCACAGATGCTGGAATGCACGGAAAGGCATGGGCATAACAACGAGTCCACGCGAATCCCGACTATAAGACCGAAGAACTGCTCGACATATGGGAACCGTTTAAGGAGATTGTGAATCATTTAAGACGGTGGCGACCGTAAGGATGCGCGCACATTCTTACAAAATGGGGGACGATTGTGCTTAGAACTCAGCGTACACGAAGCAATGTCACCTAAACGTCCGGGAACGCTAATGATGGCGCAGTGAATGGTACAAAAGGAAATTGCGAAGGCCTCTCCGGATGCGTGATGGGACGACATAACAAAGACGACGCAAAATCGCGAGCTTCTGCCGTAAACAAGGTCCTCATAAAAGAAAAGTTAGCACAAAATGAACATAAAGTCAAAGTTGCTCCAATAGTATGGGGGCTGAATTCACAACCTTTTTCTTCTGCCATTGGCCAGCCACCGGCGCTAATAAAGTCCTCAACACTAGGATTGGCTGAAATTTTCTCTTGCGAAAATTGTAGCGTAAGATCTTTTTTGTAAATATGGGCCCGGATTGCCTAATATTTTGGTGTGCGCCCAGAACATTTCACACGGCTTCTTATCTCCTAGCCTCTATACCACATGCTTCAAAATGGGAAAGCGCATATCTTTAAAGATTGCGAGGTGCAGTCAATAAACTATTTATTTTGCAGCAACGAAGTACTAGTGGCGGCGTATATCATTAAATCAGTGTGCCAAACCGGAAAAAACACTACTGGTTCAGTACTAGTACAACGCGCGCAGATATTGTTCTGGTTAAGTTCCAGTTCAGAGAAAAAAAATCATAAAGGTTCGCGAATGAGTTCTGAGGACTGAACCGGTTCACACACCGGTTCGGCGCAGTCCATTCTTTCCAGCACTACGGAGATATATTGCACAGTACTATCGACTTGTCCGCATGGCGCATGCGGAAGGTTCATCAAGAGGAGGCAGAAATTTACTACTGAATCACACAGATACGGTAGAATTTTCGTGTACATATTAAAGACAGATGTCATTGGTGAGAATGTCATTACTCGTTACTTTGACAGTGGCAGAGTCAGTTATTTTTGTTTTGCTTCAGGTTTTTACTATAGGACTAGCGGTGAGCGAACAGTGGCATGTTACATATGGTATCGAAGGCAGCGCAAGTTCACATATTATTACATAAATTGCAACCTCAAACTTCTAGTCTGCAGCAAAGAAAGAAGTTAGCATTTGACACATCGCTCAGTTTGCTGCTTTTTTTAGAAGCAGGTGAGGACATTCGTGTTTCTGAACAATTTTGGACTGAACCATACAACGCTCTTTCTTGCGCATCTGCACGTAGGGCGTAGACTTCCGCTGGCTAAAGGGCGGACAAATAAGTCAAAAGCACGCAAATTGTGCCCCACGAATAATTTCCGGTCTACGCTGTCTAACGTTGTCATTTTCTCTCTTTCTCTTTGGGCTTCAGAAGTGCAAGCCTGTCTGCCAAGGTTGCCATGGTTACCAGCACATTCGAACAATCGTGCAAATTATGGAGCACGTGTTGTCCCCTTATGTGCTTGAACCGTTTCATGCCGAACTAGTAACCGTTTTCTTTCTTGAGTTCAGGTTAGGTTTGGGTTCAGTTCCGCCCAAAATTGTGGTTCGGGTACATCTTTCGGTTCAGGTTCAGGTTCGCTTCGATACCCGGCATTAAATGTCTAATAACTACCTATTAGTTCAACAATTACCAAGACTTGGTAATTATCATTTCAAATAATACATAAGAGCCCATGTTGCAATAGCGGAATTGATTGAAGCCCGTCAGTGCTGAAGACACGTGCAGTGAGTAGGAATCCTCAGCCTATACCACCGGTTTCGAGGTGGTCCTCCCTAAAGTTTCATAGAAATGCACTGGCACTGTAGTAATTTACACAAATATGCTCCCTAGCGAAACGCGGAACAAATATAGGTTCAACACCAATGAACTTAGCGGCAGGGTTTCATGACGCTTGTCTCAAAACTGGTGCTAGCTAGCCTCAGGTTTCCTACTAAGTGGAAGTGGCTGCGCAGCAGACCAGCTTCAACGCCGCAAATTCAAGCGTCATAATAAATAATTAAAAGTCATTGTTATAAACATTTGCTCTTGCCCACCGCCGAGTTACCGCGTTGCCCGAGTAACAAAAAAAGTCGCAGTTTCGCCTAAAGCGTTAGCATTATTTGTGATAGCAAATTATTAGACAGCTATACGAAGTAAAGTAAGTAGTTTGATAAGCTTCATAAACTGCTGTAAACATTCGCTTACTAACTAAATTAACAAGCATGCTGTCACGTGCGCGCAGGCGAACACGAGCACATATCAAGTGATTAATGACCGCCGACATTCGCTGTCAGAACGCAGGCGTGGTCAAGAGGGGCAGCAGTGGCGAGCCAATTCCCCTTCATGCTGTCTCTCACTTAATGCGAACTAGGCGCGCGAGAACACGGACCACACGAAGCCATCAGCTATCTCGGGTCGTCTAGCCATCGAACTCATCGCAGATTGCCTCCAAGATAGGGCGTGGGTTGTCTATCACAACTTTTTCACCACTCGCATGAACCCTGGAAAAGCGTGAGACGTTTCCGTAAATTATTTACGCCATGTGCTAGCGCAGGGGTTCCCAAACTTTCTGACCCCGCCTGCCTTCCCGTAGTACAGTAGAACCTCACCTCCCCCCCCCCCCCCCCCCAAAAAAAAAGCACCTTTATTTTTGCCACCGATGTGCCCATCCACGGCCTCGCGATGATTGTGGCGATAAGCCCTAAAATCACGTTCGCGGAAGCTATTGGTGCCGTGTTACTCAGTTTGAGAACCCCTGTGCTAGCGCATATGTTATAGTGTTCCAAACGGCGTACGTTACCTAAAATTTCAACCAAGAGTTCAGCGACAATTTTAGCGACATTGCAGCAATATTTAGCGGTAATTTATCTACTTTCTTATCTCACTTTAGTGAGACACCTAAAAACATTATGACAGCACTGTAACACATTCCTATGCCGTGAATCGTAGCTGATCTTGGAGAGGTCCTTAGACGCCAACGTACCGAGCTGAGCAATGCGAAGGCCTTCCTCAACGCGGCTGAGAATCTGGGCGACAGAAGAGAGCACGTGAGGAGAAGGCAGACTAGTGTCAAGGAATCTATGGGGTGGCCGAACATAAGGAAGCTACAAGGGGCTGTAACCAGTGGTTTCAACTGCCTATTCATTCCTAATTGGAATGGCGGACAGTGCCAACTGCAGCACATGTGGTGTTGAGGAAACCACCAGACATCTCTTATGTGACTGCCCTAGATACGAAGAAGAGAGGATTGCCCTTCGTACTGCTTTGGGGCACTTAGACGACAGGCCTTTTACGGAAGAGAAGATCTTGGGCCCGTGGCCTCGTGCGTCTTCTATGTACAGGGCTACAAAGGCGCTGCTGCGCTTTTTGAAGTGCACAAGCCTGTATGACCTCCTGTGACGAAACTTAGCGATGAACGCTTGACTGTATATGTGCAAGGTGTGAACTGTGAACTTCTCTCTTCCTTCTCCTCTTTCGATCCCTTCTCCCCCTTCCCCAGTGCAGGGTAGCCTACCGGGCTCAGCCTGGTTAACCTCCCTGCCTTTCCCTTATGACTTTTCTCTCTCTCTTTCTCTCAATATGTTAGACATCATGATTGCCTGACATCTTCTTTCACAAACAGCTTTAGCGTAAGAATCTTTTTGCGAACACGGGCGCTGTATCATTCCCAATGGGGCAAGAAAGGATTCTGTGCTTAAGAAAAATTGAGAGAAACAGCAGTGTCGCTGTAGCTGTGTGCGGCAGCAGACAAGGAAGCTGCGAGAATGTGAATGGATAATGTCAGGTAGTAACCTTTTATCGTTCCAAAACTATTATCGGATCATGCCCTCTGAGTGCTTCATTGAAACTAACATCCTCAAGCACTCGCCCTAACAAATACTCACGTACGACCTGGGTTGCTTACAGAAATTTCTTCTACGCACCAGCCAGAAGAATGACTCTTCTTGAATATTTTCACGCGTTTCACCAGTATACCTCGTAGATATCGCTTTCGGCAGCATCTTAATGAGAACTGTGCTTGTCCGATACTACGTCGTCGCCGAGGAGTTTGCATAGGAAAAGTTTACGCGCGACGTGCAATTGCGAAAGGGCACGTAATAACTGTTTCCTTCCTGTTGGCCTTTAGAAGCCTATCGCACTCGCGGAGAACCAATTACACCGCAGCTGTGCTCGTGCTCGCTAAACACTTAGAAGAGAGCATATCGTTCTGCGAACCGTTCAGTGTGCATTATGACCGACTTCGTGACGCGGCGGTGTACGTTTTATCTGTTTCTATTGCTGGAATTCGCTTAAAGTAGCCCCCCCATGGAGATGGGAAGAAGCACATTATCAGTTGGGTAAAGTTTATGCCTTGGAAATCTTCCTGTCTCTGTTGACACAACCAAGGAAATGTGAATGCCGTGCTAGGAAACACATCGCAAGCTTTCCTCATTCCACAACGAACACCGTACACTAGTGAAATAAAAAGAAGTGAAGGTTAGTCGCCAATGGTGCTGGCTTGTTTGTGCATGCTCCTCGCTCGTGTTTTGTTCAGCGTCTTGTGATCGACCAGTGGCTCAGTGGCTATGTCGTTATGCTCCTAAGAACAAGGTCCCGGTTTCGGTTTTAGGCAGCTGCAGACTCGGTTACGGAGGGGCAGAATCGAAGAGCTCTACCCAGCTTTCGGCGTATCTTAAACATCCGCATGCAGATGGTTGAAATATGGAGGACGCCTACTATCCTAATCAAAATACGTCCCCTAAATATTCCTCCTATTCTAATAGGTGGAGGCCGAAGCATGGCGCCTGTGACGTGTTTCCTGCTCTGCAATTGCTGCGGGCGCATGAAGTCAGAAAAATCATAGCCTTCCAGATTCGCTTCTGTTAGCCAGGGAGAGCCGTCGCTGGTTCGTGGGTTTGTACACCATCTAAGCCGTCCTTAGCTAGGCCTCTTAAAGAAAGAAAAACTCAGAACGGACTATTCAATGCAACGTGAATGATAAATCCCAATCTGTAAGGCTAGATATCTAAGCGTGGCTTACAGGGGGATATGTGATGGGAGGGATGGGTAGTGACGACGAGAAACTAACACCGAGTAATTGGTGATCATTCGGAGCAACAACGATATTTATTGATTGGAAACCAAGCAATGCATTGACTATTCAGCATTTTGGGCATTCAAGTTCCTGGACGTTTTCGAGAATGGAAGTAGTGCCAGGATTCGGCAGATAATTGGGCTTCAGTCCACTCCGTGAACGAATGTCCATCATGTCCCATGGCCACGAATAAATAATTAGTGAGAAAGTGATAAAGAAAGTAAGTAAGCGCAGCACGAAGCGACAACTCAGGGTAGAATATAGAGGTAGCCTTGACCACGTGATGTGTTGAGAGCTCAGTCGGCAGGATGGCGATGACGACTGATTCTGATGGCAAGCGGAAATGAAGTCGGCCCAAGATGAATTGGCTACAAGAAATCGAAAGAGATTCCGACATCGTGAAAATTGAGGAAGCAGAGGGTATCTTACAGAGTAAAGTATAATAAAGCTTTCCTCACTTATATCGATTATTCGCAGGACCTGCGAATAGAGGGTACGACAACGTATGTGTTTACAACTTATACGATAATTTATGTATTTATATATTTATTTATTTATCGATTTTCTTGTTTCTTGGTTATTTATTTATTTATTTATTTATTTATTTATTTATTTATTTATTTATTTATTTATTTATTTATTTATTTATTTGAAGCCTTCTTAAAAAGTACACTATGTTGCCGGCATCGCCACAGTACTAAATCGTTAATTGGACAAAGGGTGATGGCTGGTAAAATGAAACATTTCAGCTATTTAGCAGCAGGCTTTAGTGCTGTACATATCAACTGTTTCTATCACACCTCGTTGATTCTGTTCATTTCTCGATGCAGAACTTCGCGTGTTCTTGCACTGATTCCTCAATGGCAGTTTCGAAAGATGTAAGAAGCTGTAGTTTCCGTTATACTCTCTCGCACGCATGTACTTTAACACTCGAGGAGGCAAACCCCATGAACTATTCACACAAATCTACTCGCATTTGCCAATCTTGCGTGAATCTGCCCATCGCCGATCGAAAGTGACCGAAAACACACGCAAGGAGCTGTGGAGTAGCTGATATATAGGGTTAGCAGCACTCACGATATGCTGTCGAAAGCATTAAAAATGCTTCGCCTTTCAGTTCGAACATTATTAACACTCTTCATCAAAAGTATCTGGGGATGCGTTGCCTGCGATTGTCCGGCTGACCAGATGCTGTTTCAGAGAGTTCCTGCGATACACCGTAAGTTCCAGCATCCTGAGGAATGAAGAGAGCTCACGTGCGCATCATCCAGATGTATGAAGTGTTAGGAGTAGCACGGGAACTGCACCACAGACCCGACCGAGTGAGATACGTGATGAAGGAGTAGAGTAGGCCGTATACTTTTGGCAAGGACTGTACACATTGCCGGCGAAGCAAGCCAGTTTTATGTGTGCTTATATTGCCCGGCTTCTGTTGCTAACAAAGTATCGCGATTGATAGAATAATTCACATCGTGCTGACGCACGTTGCCAATTGCAGCTTTTGGCCACGCAGACTTCGCGTCCTTTGTCATCATGCACAGGGTCTCGGATCTCGCATGTGACCTTGCCGTCTAGGGCGTCCTGCGTTCGCCATGTCCGCTCGCTAATGGAAAACAAAAGTGCGTGCGGTAGAAGCAAGTGCGCAGCGTCAGAACAAACGATTCAGATAAGTGTTTGCTCGCCTAATTTGCTTCCTCGTCCGCTCGTGTATTTTCAGAGGCTGTTTACACTATCCCAGCAGATGGCCAACCTTCGTTGTAACCTTTGTGGTCACTTCATTGCGCGATTAATAGAAGACAAACTGTCACACTACTATGTATATATATAAACATTTTGCTCAGCAACCACGCTCTGAAGGTTTGAGTAAAATTGATGTGTACCACGCTAAAGAACGCTTCAGCTTTGCCCATCCCGCAGTGGTTTTCTTAGTTATGTAAAAGTGCGATTTCGTAACAGAGACACCTGCGATTTTAAACTAAGTTAACTTCAGTTCCTAGTCTTGCATCCGATTCTATGATCCCGGATACCATCTAGGGCTTATCGAAAGGGAAGTGGTTGGGCGCCAAATCAGCTCGGGAAATTCGAGCAAGGTGGCTTTAACGACAATACGACAACAAAGAAAACCAAAACCGCTGTTGTATGTTACTGCTGACGCACCGATTTGCAGGTTTTATGCTTTCATCCAGTTTTGAAAAAACTGTTAAAAGGATCAAAAACTATTTTTATGGTGGCCATTTATTTAATGCTACGGAAAGCTTAACGACCACCTGCAATAAAAAAAATTATGGAATTTGACGTGCCAAAGCCAGGAGCTCATTATGAGGCACGCCGTAGTGAGAGACCCCGCAATAATTTGGACCACCTGGGGTTCTTTAACGTGCACTTAAATCTAAGTAAACGGTTGTTTTCGCATTTCGCCCCCATCGAAATGCGGCCGCCATGGCCGGGATACCACCTGCAATAGTAACGCAGAGACATCGTGCGACGTTGTTACCCAAATAACTTCAAAACCGAGTCCTGAAATGAAATTTCGACACCGTGTTTTTCCCAGAAGCTTTAGTTCCTTGCACGTGCTCTTGACGTTCAGCGCTTAACTGATCTAGGTTTCTTGTTCAGTATTACTAACTATTCTGTCACCGTAAAGCAATAGTGTCACCTTAACACAAAATGCAGCACAGTCGTGATGAACCCTGACGTCTGCTAATCAACATATCGAAGGTCATTCACTTATGCGCGTTGACGGTTAATGCGTATCTCGCGCTTACATGGTGCGCAGTCGCAGCCTCGATTCAGTATTTTCTTGCGAAGCCCTATGCGCGTCTGTACTATAGATCATCAGTAAATTATTGTAACAGCTAGACGCTCCTCGACACGGCAGGGGATGATCTTGCGTGGTAATATCCTTCATGTTCTCCACAACGTGCTCATGTTCCTTCTCTTTCTCTAAAGAGACAGCCATATTTTCATTTCCAAGATACCGTTCTGCTCCTGCAGCAATGACAACAACCCCCCTTCCCCTTCCCCCCTCCCTGCCCCCGCCCCAGTCTCTCACACACACTCCTAATCGCACGCTGTCACCGATTTGATAAGTTTATGCAAACTGATAAAGTAATTGACGTTTTCTGTAGCTTTCGGCCTATAACCATCGCTTCTGAAGCAATCGTGTGCTATAAATATCCATGTTGCACAGTTCATTGCAAAATCACTGAAAAAGTTGTTTCCTATTAGACGCTGATAACATCTCTACCTGTAAGAAATGGCATAAGGGTTTATAACCCCCCCCCCCCCCCCCCCCCCTGACAACGCTCACACGGCGCGCCTGTCATTTCAGTGTGGCTCTTATCAGTTCGTTGTCGCTGGGGAGGCAGAACTTTTCACACCACATCGGCTATCACAGCGACTCAAAATTTCTGGTCTGAAAGGAAACGTTGGCCCCCAGATTTTTGGTGAGCACCTGCTGCCGTCGAAGGTAAACAATTACTCGACTTGATTGTAGATGCACTTTATCAAGGGTCCAGTCTTGGTGCAGTATAGCACTAGTCTCCGTCGCAAGCGCACCTCCGGTCGTTCTCCCGCTGAATATTTCAGTTTATTGTGACGCCGTGTAATATAGAGTGACTTTTTACCTTCAAGCACGCTACACTACAGACGAGGCCAAGCAAAAGAAAAATGCCAGAGAATAATGCAGGTGGTGACCGAAGATTATTCGAAGGACGCTGAGCATGTACACTTTGAGCAATAAGCACCGATTAACATCATAACGCACCGTTCAACATATCGCATTGGTTTGCCGCTTGCCGCGAGGTATATAAACCGCGATCTATTGCGCTTCAGTTTGCAGTCTGCACACGACTGGCACTTGTCTCTCTCTCTTTTTTTTTTTCTCTCTGTATAACGCGTTCGACATCTCAAGTTAACGGGGCACGACTTCTTCCACCGAATTATCTCTAAATATCGCATTTCAAAACAGATAGCCATCTGTAACGCTTGCACAAGTGCCTATGCAATGTTTGGGCCGCATTTTGTATCGAAGCTCTTCCATTTTTACTCTTTTATCGTTCCATCGGATACCGAAGTTGGCAACTAACGGCACAGAGTGCGTCAGACTTGCGTCAAGCGACGTCACAGAACAGGAAAGAAAACGCGACTAGATTTTCAGAAGATCTTCGGAACCTTCTTTCACTTGTTATATTTTTCCTCGCTGCTCATTTATTTTCTGCTGTGTATACCATCTGAGGTACGCGCAGCAGTAAAGAAATCAATAACGAGGAAAGAGATAACAACTAAAAGACACTTCCGAAGAGCTACTGAGGTTGTAACTGAAACGACTTTCGCAGAAAAAAAAAAGAACCACACAAACTCAGCAGACTCAGCAAATCCAAAGAGAGAGAGAGAGACTTTGATGAGAGAAATTTGTAGAGGTTGGCCTGAGTGGTGTGGCTCGAACCTGCCACTCCACCTTGAGAAAGGGGTTTGTGGGAGCGACAGGGTCGGAAGATGAAGGTGGTGTGAATTAGGCGATGATAAGAAATGCTGCCCAGTCTGCTGCTTCTGTGCAACACGCAGGTGGACGCTGCACGGTACATCCATTTTGGCAGAGAGCGGTCGAAGCTACTGAAGCGTTGCCTGGAGACCGTCTTACGGCATGCGTGCTTTACACAGGTGTTCTCTTCGCAGGTGTACTGGAGTGAGGCAGCAGCTGCTGCAGGGCGTCAGTTATACCCCGCAGCATCTTCGTGATGACCGAGTCCGATGGGGTCGTCTCGAATCGCTCTTGCGGTTCTCGTTAACATTCGGGGGCCCGTCGTGGTAAGCGCGGCCATGCATTCTTGTCCAGGCTTGCGCTGTTGACGTTACGCATCGCATTTGGAGGTTCACTCGAAGTCGTTTTCAATAACTCTAGTCACGCCTGTCCAGCAGCAAACCAACATGCTCAAGCACGGCTCGCAAGTGTTGCGTTACAGCGCTGCCGTGGCTCAAGCTAGGCTCAAGAGCGTTCTTCCTTCGGACGCCAATGCAACACGGCTCTAGTAGCAGTTGTCCTCCCTCTGGGTGTCTCGAAGCGGCCACCCGTGCAAGGTTCGCAATTCTCGCTGTGTTTACAAGCACGGCGCTCTCTACTTGAGCAATCGTAGACAAGCTTAGTTCCCATTGAACTGCTGTAACAAGTAGCGCAGCACGCTGTGAAGTGCCTAGAACGCGACGTTTGATACAAACTGCAAATACTCGCAACAAAAGCCTCAACTCTGGTTTCCTTGTATTTTTGATGAGTATAGAAATGGCGTTTAAGGAAAATGCTCGCCAGGCGAAACGGCGTCCTTCACGTGACGGTCGCTGCGGTTCGGGGGAACTCCCGCTTGCAGTCTCGCGAGGGGAGACAGGCGCGGACACTAATTGCTGGATCCCGCCATGAGTCCAGAAATTGACGTCGCTGCTTACGAACGTAAAACGTGGCATCGATTAGGCAGACGTGCGCAATTTCCTCACATTCCACTTTACAAAATCACATGAACGATCAGGTCTCCGTTGTCATGAGATGAGGTAACTTGCACCTGACATGCGCCTCCTGGTATGCATTTCCAAACGTGTATTGATTTGTGTTTTTTTTTATATTCTCGATTCATGCTGTTCCACGGAGATCTTTTCTTTTTTCTATTAATTTTTCATAGCACATTTTTCTTGGCATTCTACATAGTGGTTCTCTGAGATTCAGGAATCATTATCTAGTTTTTCGTTTTATTTTTCTCCCTATCTGTCTCACTCCGGTTTTCTCACCCTCCACTGCGGCATTCTTTCTAGAACTGACAAATTTCCGACCAGTGGAAAAAAAGTGAAATCTGCACTGACTATGCGTTCGTGCTCGCAAATCTCACCAGCAAGCAAAATTAAGAACAGAAAAGATAATTTTTGCCAGTGATACTGCGTTCTGTAACAAGAGAGACTTAAAAAAAAAGAACTCCATAAGTCAGCTCTTGCCCAAGGAAGGAACGTATAAATGCGTTTACACAGTTGCTTCAGCGAAGAGGTCGCTGTATAGGCCAACATCTAACATACACTCATGTCTTTTCATATCTCCAGATAAGGTCGGCTGCTGATCACACGGCGCATAGTCCATAGCATTTCTGATACGGTGGGGCGAGTTTCAGTTGTGGATAGTTGAGGAAATGAATTACTCATTAAATAATTACTATACTAATTCATTTATTAACTTAGTAACATTTCATTGTATTTTCTTTTTTGAGTGGATGGCCGTAAATAAAGGCGAAGAAGCCTTTTTAATCTTAATGTGAACTGAACTTTTGCCTTCGTAGTGTTAAGTACGGGGACATTTTTGCGCACTGCTGGCATCGGATTGCAACCGCCTTAATTGGGAACCGAACTACGCAGCAGAGTCCCATAGTCCATTGACCTACCTCGTCTAACCTCGTCGGGTGTTTCAGGGCATAGTCTCCTGTATTTTTGAAGGCCAGTCCCAATGACGCCAAAACCGGGGGTCACTCAGAGAGCACTACAACATAACTTCTTCTTGGGCGAGTTGGTGTTTACTGAACAGGATACTTAGTAGCGCAAAAACTCGAAATAAGAGACAACAGTGAAAGACGTCGTCTTTCACTGTTGTCTTTTATTTCGAGTTTTTGCGCTACTAAGTATCATGTTCAGAGAGCACTACTTTCCCAATAGTTTGTCAGAGTTTAAGGAGGCATGGTTAGGGTCACGTCGACTACCTTTTAATGCACGTGATGGTACGTCGCCTAGAGGAAAAGTACTGGCATGAACTGGCCCGAGTGGTAGCAGCGCCAGGCTGAAGTTGTCCATGCTCTAGCAGCAACGGGGATAAGATGACTTGGAATGTGATGCCGCCGCAGTGGACCAACCACTGACTCACATGCATTCCCAGTGTGACCTAGCATTGCGTAGCGACTGGGCAGACACTGAAAAATATAGGAGACTATGGTCGGTGCTAGTGACGAATCACGTCCGGCGAGACATTGCGAGAGCCTACGAGACCTTGCTAGGCCTTTTTGGACTCAATGACACCTTGGGCACCCCGATACACCTTCCAGTATACCGGCGAAACTTGTATCAAAACTAGCTAGCACTTCTGGTGCTTGGAAAAGCATTAGAACGCTGGCCAAATGCCACAAGATTGTTACCTGACGTGACTTTGCGAGTTGGCATGGTGGACTTCCGCCTTTGCCTTATCCTCAATCAACTAGCCGATTCGCACGTCAGCGCCGATCGTCCAGCCGTGTCTCTTCTCGAGCTGTCCATGTTTCCAAAAGCAGCTCGTTTAGCTTTGTTGGCACAGCGCATGAGGAAAAAGAAGAAGCGGAATGCAAGCGGCGCGCACTCGACACGCACTGTTACGGCTTCATGCCAACAACCGATGAGCCGCATGGTCTCGCACGCAGACTTTTTTCTGCACTTGTGACGGTTAGCTCATCGTGATGCTTCGGCTGTGACTTGCTGATAGCCGCGGCGCTCCGTTTAGCATACCAGTAGCACATGTGGCTGATACCTCCATCGTATAATACGTATATCCGCTTTACAATAATAAATGAAAGTTCGGTGAATTGGTAGTTTCTATTCGTGTCTTATCTCATCACCAAAAACGAGAGGTGGGACAAGAACGAGAAAAAATAAGTACGTGTGCTAACTAACAACTGATCTTTTTTTTTTCCTTTTTTCAAAAAGTGGCACGAACATAAATATTATGTATGTACAACACTATATGCTCGCATGTAAAATGACGGGACTTGAAGAATGAAAAACAGAAAGGGGATAGCGAGAAAAAATGCCATCTGCAATCGTTTAAGATTAGTGACGCGACGCATACTGCAGGTATAATGACTTTGTTTTCGTGAGAGTGATACAGATCTATTGGTATACTTTATGCTTACGATAGTATCGTACTAACTACAGGTAAGTGTATTCACTTACTGTTATCCAAAATTTGAAAAGACGCCGCCAATGTTGTGAACTGGTGCTGGAGTAATTAACACTAAAAAGACTGATTCTATTATCTTTTCCTCACACAATAGGCCCATTCTTAGCACTCCATTTATTCATATTGGTAATCACTTAATATTTCCTACTGACAACACGACTTTCCTGACGGTTAAATTGCACACTCATCTAAAATTTACAATGCATCTATTCTCACTAATGAAGAAATCGGCATGAGGCATCAGAAAGAAAGAGATAGAGAGATGAAAAGCAAAGGAAAGACAGGCAGGTTAACCACAGGATATCTCCGGTTTGCTACCCTCTACCGGGAAACGGAAAAGAGGTACGAAAGATGAGAAAAATAAGAAAAGAATGAACAATATAAAACAGCCTCCATGGGCGCTGTCACACAGTCTGCGAAGGCGACACATAGTCATAAGCAGTCTAAACGTCCCACTACAACATTCAACGTCACACAGTGCACAGTCACAACTTGTCACACAAACCGGGTTCTCTTAAATAATGCAGCAGCGCCTTTATAGCGGCTTGCGCTGAATTTCGTGTAGGCGAGTTTCTAAGAATTGCACTTCCCGTGAGGGGGCGCTTGTCCAGTTAGTCTAACGCTCTCTGCCACGCTATAGATTAATGCGGCATCAGGATACTATCAAAAGCTAGCTAATACTTTGATTTCAAAGCTATGCTATCGCATTATTCTGCATTTATTCATACTCATTTTAATTACTGCCTCTCTACAAAGGGCAATAATACTTACCCCACACACTTCTCTTCATTCCAGCACTTTCACCATCGGGCCATACGAATCCTGGCTTTTAACAATCATACAGCATATACTTTCCTGTTGGTTCGTGCTCACAACCACACTACTCACTTTCCAAAATAAACAAAAAATGCTTCTTCGGTATTTTATTTGACAAATTTCTCGATGTAAAACTCCCAGAATCCTGATTAATCCTAGTTGCTCCCACAAGTCGCTTGTACAAGTTTCGCTTCGCAGAATAACTTTTTGTGGCCTAGACCAAAGCTAATTATGAAAAATTCAATGCCAATTTCGCTTCAACTTCACTATGAAATATGTTACCCGCTAACCTTAAAGAATATTCTGCCATTCGTTGATTGGAATACAAGTTGCGTGCTGTCTGGCAATATATGTAAACTTGATTTGGCGTATATTCTTATGTGGCATTATTATGTAACTTCTTTATTCTAATACTGCTGTTTTATTGATCATTACGTATTTCCGTTCACATTTCTATCACGCATGTAACAGTTTGGTTTCTGCTGTAGCAACTTTTCCTGTTTGTAAGTATATTGTTGCACTGTAAAATTTAGGCGCTGTTTATGGTTTCTTTGAGTAATTCCACATAGAAGAGAGATGGTTGCCGGCACATCTGTAGGGATAGTACAGAGGGGTACATATAACTTATAAACCGATTTGCCATATACATGATGTCTAGTATGCAAGATACTCAGCAAGACAGCAGCCAGCCACAACAGTCAGCAAAGTCCGAGAGACTTCGCATAGAAATATTTGCTTTTAAGCTCTTTTTACCAACCAGCAGCACTATGAATTTGCCCCATGTACCCGCGCATTCGCAACAGTTAATGAGCCGAATTCACAGAGTTTTTTTTTTTTTGTTCTTACCGTAAGTGTATCTCACTCTTGGCCAAACACCTTCGCTAATGATATGTCTATAATCAGGTTCCTGCGAAAGTCACCACCTTGAAGTCACCACCTTGAAGACATCAACCCGGACGCGTATTTACAATTGCTAGTAGGTACGGCGTTTGACCGCTGGCGCCACGCTGCGCCGCTCGCGCGTACCATGTTTGTAGCCGCCGCCGTTGGAACGGAGGAGGCGTTGACGGAGAAAACGCTGGGCTGGTGGTGACTAGCCTGCTGTTGGGATCAGTGGTATTATAAACGCATCACTGTTTTGATGATCCAAATATAATCTCACTATCAGGGAGGGAGCAGTCTACCTGACTGGAGCAGTATTTTTTTATTTGGGGTGTTGCTACGCTGCGCTCCGCAACACCCCAACGACCGCCGCTTCGCGTCGGCGCCCGGCACCACGGCTGCCGCCGTGGCGCCGGGGTTCAAGCGACCGCGCTGGCAAACAGTGAGAGAAAAAAAAAGGAAAAGCGTGATATTAAAAAAAATATGTAACCAGAGCGGGTTTAGAACCCGCGTACGCAAGATCCCGAAGCGAGCGCCATAACCACTCCGCCATACAGCCACTTTTTTTTTCTTTAATGCATGGAAAATAAAGTGGAAGGTATATTACAGTGCGGACAAAGCTACACACTTAAAACTCGGGCAAACACACACATGCGTCCAACAAGTGCATCCAGTCAGGCGGAGGTTCCTGCACGGCGTACACACTTCTTATATAAGCTGCACTTTCTTGAAAGAATGATCTTGTAGATCGCGGGCTTTCGGCATGGCGATCACACATTCTAGCTCTCCATAGGCTATACAAACCCAGTACTACGAACATGTCATAGGGAGGACCGCCACTAATCTTAAACGGTAGGAATCTAATTGCGTATGGAGTGATGTCAATGTCCTTTTTAAGCGTCCGTTGGAGAATGTCTCAGAAAAATATAGCATCTGTACAGTCTATGAAACAGTGATCTATAGTTTCAGCACGTGGACACAGTCGACAGTTCGTGGACCATGGCACGAAGCAGCCCCTCGCCTTCAACCAGGTTTTAACAGGAAGTGTTTCCGTATGCAGTTTAAAGAAAAATGTTTTAGCTCCAGGAGGTATACACATTTTACGGACCCGCCTAAGTACATCCTGATAAGGCTGATTTAAATAAGGTGCACGATACAAAGGATCTGGGAAAATCTAATACACCAGTGCAGCAGAAATTTCTTTTCGACTCGCAGTGAAAATGTACTCCAGGCTGAATCTAACTTTCAAGAAAAGGAATGAATCCACAACCTCCTTGAGAAAGCCCCAAGGAGCCTGTGTGACATCTTTGGCATCTGATGACACTACTATATCAGGAAGATAATGAGCTAATCGGAGCTGTAACATTTCACGCAAAAAGGGATGATCACTGTCTCGAAAGAAAAACAGACGAGAAACAATTTGCCTGACGAAGAGATGGACTAATCCTAAACCACCTCGTTCAAGAGGGACGAACAGATTATCGCGCCGCATGGATTCGCAACTCGAGCTCCAAATAAATGTTGCAAATACGCGATGCAGTGCCTGAATACGAAGTCTTGAGCAGTGCAGTACTTGCAGCACATACATGAGACGGGAAACTAAAAACACGTTGCACACTTCAGCACGACTGAACATTGACAAATTCCGTCCTCGCCATGAATTCACTTTACTTTGTATTTTCCCTACTTCCCCCGACCAATGACTGTTGCTATTTCTATACTGTGAGAGAGGTACACCTAAATAGCACAGATCATTTTTCCATTGAATGCCTGCGTAATGTGATGGCATTGTGGCCCATAGTCCAAACCAAAAACCTGAACTTTTTTCAAAGTTAATGCTGGCACCAGAAGCCGCACAAAATTCTTCTGTAATTGCGAGAGCAGTCTTTACACTCTTTTTATCAGTACAAAAGAAGGCCACGTCGTCTGCATATGCAAGAACCCGAATCTCACTCGACGGCAGTTTAAACCCTTGGAAATTTTCTTCTTTCAGGATGCTCATACAAAGTGGCTCCAAATACAGGCAAAAGAGAAGCGGTGACAAAGGGCATCCTTGTCTTACTGATGATAAAAGCCTAATCGGATCGGAGAGAGAACCATTCACTATCAACCTCGTTGAGCCATTAGCATAACATATTTTGACACCTTTAAGGAGCTGGGATCCGATATTTATATGCTCCAGTACACCAAACAGGAACGAGTGATTCACCCTATCGAACGCCTTAGCCAGATCTAGCTGTACCATTGCTACCTGTCCAATCCCCTCGGCTACACACTCAAGCACAGATCTCGCAACATGAATGTTGGTCTGAATGGACCGACCTCTGATGCCACAGGTTTGATGATCACCTACCACAGATCTTATCACGACTTGTAAACGGTTAGCTAATACTGTTGCAAAAATTTTATAATCCACATTGCATAAGGAAATAGGCCGGTATCCGTCCACTTTTTGCAATTTAGTTTCATCATTGCTTTTGGCTATGAGTACAGTGTGCCCTTCATACATTGTGGCAGGTAGGTAACCTACCTCCAAGGCTTCACGGTACACCTGAAGTAATAATGGGGACAAGAGGGAACGAAAACACTGATAAAATTCGGCAGTAAGGCCATCCGGGCCAGGCGTCTTGCCTTTCGCTAATGAATCTATGCATGCAGTTATCTCATTAATATCAATGTCATCGTTTGTATAATCATAATCGTCCTGATTTAACTGAGGCAGCAGGGATACAAGTTTGGTGGCAGACACACATGTATCCAATGGCCTATGGTTTCGAAATAATTTTTGGTAATGTTCAAAAAACGCTTGAGTTATGAGGGTCGGCTCATTAACAACTATTCCACCATAGTCTATTTCTAGGATTTGTTTAGACAGCGCATGTCGGCGCTCATCACCTATGGACCTACTGCATGGCTGTTCTTCTAGAAAACGCTGCGCTCGCGCACGCACTAGTGCACCTCTGTATTTTTCTGCGTACAAAACCTGTAACTGCGCCTTGGTGTTATGAATATCATCAATATATTCACCCGGATGTAGACATTCAAGTTCATGTAATTCCTTCAGAAGTCTATACAATTCTCTGTAGTTATTCTTTTGTTCAAAGGCCAATATTGATGATTCTTCGATAGCTATCATTTTAATTTCCTGTTTGATTAATTCCCAAACAGCAAAAAGAGGCAAGTCCTTGCGACATGACAGATGAGCTATAAGCTCAGTAACACGCTTTAGGAAGCAATCGCGCGAAAGGAGTTGGTTATTAAATTTCCACAACTCCCAGCACATACGCCGGCTTTGGTATCGACGGCTACCAAAAGATGCTGAGACTAGGCAATGGTCACTGAAGAACACAGGGTGCACAGTGTAACCATGAATAAGTGATAGGGCGCTAAGCGAAACGTAAATTCGATCAAGCCTTGCATGCGAGATACCTTGGAAATGCGTGTAGCGACACCCTGCTTTTTCATGTTCCCCAATGTCCACAAGCTGATAATCACACATCAGGCGTTGCAACACATCACTACTTGGATCACGTCTCAGCCTCAATGACGCACGATCTTGCACATTACATACACAATTGAAGTCCCCAAAAAGGACCAATGCACGATCAGTAGACAAATGATGTTCTAGAGATAAAAAGAAACACTCTCGTTCACGTAGCTTGTTAGGGGCATAAACACACACAAATCTAAAGCTAATACCACTGATATCAATATCACACCATATTAGGCGCCCTTCCCTATCTGTAAACAAATGCAGCACATTACATTGTAAATGTCTTCTAACGAATAACATACAACCAGCGGAAACTCCTATTGCATGGCTTACACAAACATTATAGTCAGATAGAAATGGAGTTAGAGCTACTTCTGTGTTTTCATCGGATTCAATCATTGTTTCTTGGATAGCAGCAATATCTAATTTCCTATTGCGTAGCAAACGAAGGAGTTGAACTTGCCGTCGCTTACTGTGTAAGCCACGGACATTTAAAGTACCAAAGTGGAAGGGAAGAGCGCCCGCCATGATTACCTATGTTGGTGCAGCGTTCACACGCTGCTCTAGGGGTGCATCACTCCCGTCTTGAGGAGGGGATGCGCTGGCGACCTTTTGCTGCACTTCAACACAAGAGACATCTGTGGGTGCAGGCGTTCCTCGGAGCGGTTTTGTCAACTTCGACACTTTGGGAACCCGGGCCTCCTTTCCCACGGACGATGGGTTGTCAGCTGGCGCTGGACGCTTCTTAGTAGCCTCACACATCAATCCAGATTCCACTGATGGCGGGCGGTCTTGAACTGGTGGCAATTCTGCCCATGACATAGTTGGTTCGTCGTCAGGCAACTTAGTATCCTCCACAGCGGCAGGCTTCGGGCTAAGGCTATCGTCAGCCGATGAAGGCTTTGTCTCTTCCTGTCGATGAGCTTCAGCGGGTGTTTCACCGGTCGCATCCACAACCTCGCTCACATCCATTAGATGATCGGTGATGGTCTCATCCTCAGCTGGTCTGTTTCCACGAAGCTTGTCAGCGTAGGTTCCGATGCATGCATCTGCAATGTGACCGTAGCGGTGACAGTTGCTGCAGCGTGGTGTCCTACATTGTCGCCGGATATGCCCGACTCTGTTGCACCGTAGGCAAAGTGGTGGTCGGCCAGGAACCAAGATGAGGCACTGGTGCCCGTATATGCTCAATAGGTGAGGCAGATTACTTGCATAGACTCCGTCCTTCAGTGTAAACGCCACGTCGCGATTAGTCATTTGCCAGCCCTCCATGCCGTCACACCGCCACATTTCTCTCGTGATAGACTGCACTGTTCCATAAGGTTCTAGCGCTTCAACAATCCGTCTCTGTTCGAGGTGTGGGGGAAGCCAAAGAAGCTTCATCTTGATATTTTTGCATTCTGGGTCTATGACAAGGCACTTGAGGCCCTTCACCAGCAGCTCGCCTTTGTCGACAAGTTTCTGTTTCGCGATGCTATTAACGCATGTTACTAGCCACAAATGGCTCATCTGGTACTGTCCAGCACCGAGGATATCAGCTGCATTCAGAACTGAAAGGAGTGCATCGCGAAAGTCTGGGGCACGATATGGCCGCCCTGCCAGGTCAGCATGCCGGAAAACTGAGTTGAGAACGGTATTGCCAGTTGGTAGACGAGGGAGAACGACCTTATAATTACCGGAATCAGTAGTTGACGGGGGGTGGAATCCTCGGCCAAGGGCCGATGCGCTGTTTCCAGCAGAGCTCATCGCAGACGTGGCCGTTCGAACCGGCTTCTTCGTCTTCTTCCCTCTAAAACAAAAAAAAAACAGGGTGCAAAAGAGCTCCGCCATACAGCCACGCTTCCATGGGTTGCATTCGTGCAAACCATATCATTGCGTTCGAGCGCCCTCGGTGAACGGAATCACCTAGAAACGCGGTACGTGCGAGCGGCGCAGCGTGGCGCCAGCGGTCAAACGCTGTACCTACTAGCAAATGTAGTGTTGCAACCCGGACGGCATCGACAGCCGCAGAACTTGCTGCTCTTCGTAGCGCACTTCGCATGAATCTTTTACAAATTAATTTGCTTTCCGCCGCAAAATGGACGACAGTGCTCCGTGTGGCCACTGTGGCAGCGAGGAAACTATTGAACACGTTCTTTGTCATTGTGCGCGATGCAGCGCACACAGGCAATCACTCGCGACGGCGCTGGCCCGTCTTGACGACCGGCCGCTTTCGGAGCAGACAGTCCTGGAACGCCAGCCTATACAGTCGTCACACCATAAGTCGGTCAAGGCGTTCTAAATTTTTGCGTTCGAGTGGCCTATTACTGAGACTATAGCGCTCATGGACATTCCCAACCTCCTGTTTTTTACGTGGCTTTGCTTTTTCTCTCCGCTGTTCTTTCCATCTTTCATTTCCACTTACCCTACCCCCAGTGCAGGGTAGCAAACCAGAATCTCTTCCGGTTAACTTCCATCTCTTTGCCACCCCATTTCTCTCTCTTTCTTCCTAGCATCAGGATTGGCTGAAATTATGTCTTACGAAAAATTCTAACGTAAGACTGTTCTTTAAGGGGAGGCGGGAGGGATACAGACCTTCTTACCTATTACCTCATTAGCCCTCGCTTGGGCACCCGTCACTAACGCCTGCGATCTACCCGATAACGTAGAAGATATTGCGGTGATAGTCAATCGCGAATGGCTTTTACTTAAAATAGATTGTTTATGCGTTCAACCGACCGGAAAACTTTCCAGAGCCGCACCTCAGCTTTGAAAAACACAGTCGTTACGAAATGCGTGAAAGTTGGCTTGCGCAAAAAAAAAAAAAGTGAAAGCGAAAACAAAAATGCCGGCAGATCCCACGCCTTGTGGGAATCGATGCTATGCGAAGCAGTGTGCGGGGAGCCTACCAAGTTAACGAAACGACCATGAGAGCACCAAGACGTAGGCGGCTCTTTCATGACCTACATGACACGCACGTCATGACATTCATGTCATGAGTCTTCAGGAGTCCCTTTAGCTACATCTAAGAGACCTTAAGGCGAAAGCCTTAGTAATGCTCATGGCTATGACTTCGAGAATCAACCTTTACCCTTTTCCTTCACTTAGTACCACATCTGAACTCATTCCATTGGTTTTTGAGTGTTCCATCCATTCTCGTGGTTGCTGAGTCATGATCATGACTATGACTTGTACCAGAATCCTTTAGTGTTTCCTTCGCTTAGTACCCACGTCGGAACCAATTTCAGTGGTTTTTGAGTGTTAATCTTTTTTCGCTGAGTCATTGTAATTCATGCTGTGTCATGCTCATGACTATGATCTCTACCATCATCCTTTAGTGTTTCCTATAGTGCCCACGTCCGAACCCATTCCAGTGATTTTTGAGTGTTTATCTTTTTCGTGGTTGATTGTCATGAACTATGTGACACGCATGTCATGACAATGACATCACTTATGTTCGTCATACACTCCTGTCTTACTGTGCCAATTTTGGTACCTACCAAGTTAACGAAACGACCATGTGAGCACCAAGACGTAGGCGGCTGTTTCATTACCTACATGACACGCATGTCATGACATTCATGTCATGACGTATCATTTATGTTCGTTATATACTCTTGTCATGTATGCCAATTTTGGTACATACCAATTTAACGAAACGACCATGAGAGCACAAAGACGTATACGGCTAGATATTGCCAAAGTAGCAAATGTTCGCCAAGAAATGCTTCGCAATTAAAATACATCCGCAGGCCGTACGTACTCACTTGGAATTCTTCACGAAGATATATGTAGAAAACAATAATAAACATAGTCGGAACATGACTCTCTGGCGATCTCTATTAATGTTATTTCATTAATTTACTCTCGGTGCCTTATAGACATTATAAAGAGGAGTGCTAATATAAAACAAATAAACAATTCTACTAAACCAACACATGACTTGGTAGCGATGGAAGCGGGAGACGATTTCAATTTTGGCACGCGTTTGGAATAGAAGATTTGAAGTTCAGGTTGGCCTTGCTGTGGTCTAAGAAAAAAAAATCTGGAGCTTAACGTACCCAAATCAAGGTATGCTTATGATACACACAGTAGTGTGTGACTCTGGATTAAAAGTGACCACCTGTGGTTCTTTAATGTGAACCCAATGCACGGTACACTGGCATTCCTGTATTTTGTCTCCACCGAAATGCGGCCGCCCCGGCCGGGATTCGACCCCGCGCCCCATCCCACCTATTGTTGGATGGTCAACGCTGGAGGACAAGGGCCTGAGAAGTGCAAAGAGAGACAGCGTCAAATTGTTATTAGTGTAGTATATATTGCGGAACAATCATCATCATCATCATCAGCCTATATTTATGTCCACTGCAGGAGGAAGGCCTCTCCCTGCGATCTCCAATTACCCCTGTCTTGTGCTAGCTGATTCCTACTTGCGCCTCCGAATTTCCTAACTTCATCACTCCACCTAGTTTTCTGCCGTCCTCGACTGCGCTTCCCTTCTCTTGGTATCCATTCAGTAACCCTAATGGTCCACCGGTTATCCATCCTACGCATTACATGGCCTGCCCAGCTCCACTTCTTCCACAATCACAAGCGGGAAATACGACGTCCAGTATACTAGACGATATGGAAGGTCAAGCATTTGCTTCATTCGAAAGATGTTAGCTAAACAAGTTGTCCTAAGGGAGGATCATTTGCAATCATTTATACCGTGTTCTCAAGCTTTTATTTTACTGAAAATCGACTTAAATGGTTACACGGCGGCAGATGTCGCTTCGTGATAAATGTTCTCTGTACGAAGCTTTTCAAGTAATGAACAAGTCCCATTATTATATCGCACTCGGCGTGTGGTGCCGTTGTTTTGATGAAGTTCGCGTGACCCGAAGCATCAGCGTGTATAGCCAAACCCTGGCCATGACGTCCGGCGGAAGCGGGGAAAACGCTCCAAAGAATGCGCCTCATGCGTGGGTACGTTGTTGTTTATGGTACGTACTGAGCACTAAAGGGAGAGGCGTGGTTGGGGAGAGTGCTGGCTGTCGGACTCAGTCCCGATACGCGGAATCTCAATGCGTCCGCTCACCGGGAATTACCTTGTGGACTCAGGGCCATAGCTTCCGAGCCATACGGCCAGCTGCAATCGGACATCAGCATCCCCCCCCCCCCCTTCATTAACGGAGCTTCTCGTTCACATTTACCTCATTTCATTCGTAGTTCCCGGTGAATTTTCCTGCATGCGGTATACAACTAAAGCTATATAATGCAATAATGAGATACGGGAAAGTTACGGAGATGCGCTTTGACGTTCTGACAGGTTCGGCAGGCCTAACGCTGCACAGAGCCGAGAGAAAGGAAACGAGGATCCTGTCATGCCTGTGTAACGTTATGCTGGCCGAACCTGTATTATATGCACCAACTAACCAAGCAAAATACCGCGCTGACGTTCTGTTTCTGGGCATGAAGCCGCACGATTGATTGACAGCCAAGGTAGCCTCGTATCGTAAGTGCTGGAAGCAAAACTTCCTTTGTACCGACCACAGGGTGTACGTTAAGTAACGGTAAAAAAAAAGAAAAAGAAAAACACTTCGTCGAAATTATTCTGTAGCCCAGTGCTAAAACGCGTCTCTCGCAGGCCTCATGTTGCCTTGCATAACGTTAAACCTCACAAAAAGTGCAACAGTGCATGTAGCATTGATACACTTAGCAAATGCATTTTGCTGTAATCCCTCGCAATAGTGACTTGTTGGCCTTGTTGTTCATGATGTATGATTAAAGAGTGCGAGAACACACAAAATTCAGCATCCAGTATGCCGCGTGTCTTCCCTGAAATTAAAGAACGTATGTCTTTTAGGCGCTATTACAGAAGACGAACTTTGCATCCGAAGTAGCCTTCAAGAAACACTACTCAAAAAACGATGTGTTGCTTTTTTTTTTTTTTTTTTTTTTTGCTGTACAAAAAAAAAAAGCCCCCGTTCTTTGCGCTGATGGACATCCACGAGAATAGCAAGTACGGCCAGTATTAGCCATACTGAGTCCTGGGTATACAAGGTGTTTCACTTAACTTGGGCCAAACATTAAAAATATTCAAATGCTACGTACCTGGATAGAACCAAGGTAATGTTGTTTGCCTTCGCTTGGACATACTTCTATTATTTTTTATCATTCCACCTAATTGCATAATTAGTCTTAAATCATTAATCAACTTATCAAATATTATAATTAGATTACAAATGTCAATGAGAAATTTGTGGAGCTACATGACAAACTCCCGATACAGCTTTGTGTTGCTAAATACGTGCTACATAAAAGGGTTTTTCCAAGCGTGAAAGAAGTCCGCGAATACACGCAAAGTGCCTCGAGCGGCCAGTCACGCGGCAATTTTGCGTGTATTCGCGTGCTTCTTTCACGCTCGGAAAAACACTTTTATGTAGCACGGATTGAGCAACAGAAAGCTCTATCGCGAATTTTTCCATGCTGCTCTACAATTTTTCTCATTGCCACTTTTCATCTAATTATAATTGAGTTGATTACCTAATGAAGACTAATTATGTAATTAGACCGAATGCAAAATCTCCAAGCGATGGCAAACAACAGCACCTTGGTTCTGTCCAGCTACGTGGCTTTTGCTTATTTTCATATTTTGGTGCATGATAGTTGGGACAACACCCTGTACAGTCTGCTCGTATATGACGACACGCGGTGAACTTTTTCTATAGAAAACGTGCGTCACTCTTAAATCTAAAGCGAAGAAAACAAATACGGAACATGAGTAAGAGCATATAGACGCCAGTACTCGTGCGTAACTCATATTCCTCGGCGTTGATGCGGAGGCTTTATGTTTAGGAAGGAAAAAAAAAAGCAACAGAAAGACAGAAAACGGGAAAAGGCGTGGTGAAAGTGGCGGTTGTTGGAGCTAAAGCCCCTCCATACAGGCGCCACCATCGCTTGGTCGGCGAAAACGTATGCGGAGGGACTTTAGTTGGAGCAAGCGGGCACTTATTCCGGCATAATATATTATTTCACATCCGTACGTCGTTTCAAGAACGCGGTGAAGCCTACTTCCGACGTTTGTTTTCACAGTCGCGACCACTAGTATTGGCGCCGTGTACAGGTTATCCCACGTATAACTTGCGCCAAGACTTCAAAAATGAAAGGCACTTCGGACGCGAATAGAACCGAACGTATAGTGTTCGCAATAGCCTAGACTTATTCACCGGCCACGGCGGCCGCAATTCGATGGAGGCGAGATGCAAAAACGCCCGTGTGCTTGCGTTGTAGTACACGTTAAAGAAGCCCAGGTGGTCAAAATTATTTCGGAGCCCTCCACTCCGGCGTGCCTCATAATCAGAACTGGTTTTGGCACGTAAAACCCCAGAAAGAAGAAGAAGAAAGACTTATTCAGGCTATTTTTCTTTATTTTCGCCATAACTAATAATTAATTCCGTTTAATTAAGCAACTTTCTTAATTAATGATATAAGGCCGCAACTGTAATAGGCAAAGTTGTAAAGCATGTTCAGAAACCACCTAACAAATTGTTTTCTACGCGATATGTCTCACGTAGTTATTTTTTCCGCGTGCCAAAGAAAGGCCCGCGAAATAGAAAACAAAAAAACACGTGATGGGGTGCTTGCGCACGGCTATTGTGCTGCACTCAAGCGTGCAAGAGGTGAACAAGCTAGTGGCCACGGGGAAGTGACAGGGCGCTACGCCGGTTGTAGGCATCTGGGCCTCCACCTCTTGTCGCCTAACAGCGCAAATGCATGCTACTGGCCGAACGCTGCCGAAGCCATAAAGCGGCGATGAAGCCACAGTCAGGCTGCGGCCGTGCTTGCATATCGTCAGACAAGTCTATCGCGTAGAAAACAATTTGTTAAGTGGTTTCTGTATGCGCTCTACAACCTGGCCTATCACACCTGCGGTCATAAGCCATTAATTAAAAAGATTGCGCAATTAAATGTAATTAAATAATTAGTTATGGCAAAAATAGAAAAATAGCCTGAGTTAGTCTAGGCTATTGCAAACACTTTACGTTCGGTGCGATTCGCGTCCGAAGTGCCTGTCATTTCTGAAGTGTTGGCGCAAGTTATACGTGGGACAACCTGTATAGAGTCACGACGACGGTGTAATCGTAGGTCTTGTTTACTTAAATTTTTCGTCTATACGCACTACAGACGAGTTCCGGCTTGAGCGGGCATTATTTGGTAAGGCGGTATTTTTTTTTTTTCCTCCTCCTATTTGTCGTAAAACGGGTGGCATAAAAATAAGGTGACTTGGTCGTAAATATAAATGAACTCCAGCCGGTGCTAGTGTCTTGTTTGCGGTAATACCATTTGCTGTATGTATTATGGTACAACCGGTTTCGGTGTATGTTTGCTTCCCAGGAGTATGATGATGAAGTTGGCGTTGTGTGGGGTAAGGGCCAAGTATGGGCCAAAGAGCGCCTGGCCAGTTTCCAGGAATAGGTTTCAATCAAGGTGCTCCTCGAACAGTCAGCTAATTTCTGTTTGGAGTAGGCAACAAAGAAAAGTTGTTCCTTCACCAGGGGTCAGTTGCTGCATTTTGCTACAGCCGGGAAGATTGATGGAGAAGAGCCTCGGAGGAGGTTCAATAAAAATAATCGTGCTCTTTGCTCTCATAGAAACGCAGGGCGAGAAGAAATCTCGCATATCTCTCTATCATAAGGCCGCATGTGCCAACGCATCGATACAAAGGAAATGCCTCCAAGTATTTGTCTATCTGCACTTTCGTTCCCAGTGTAAATTTGACTTGCACTGTTCAAACTGTCAAAAATATAGTAAAACGCACTGGATGGACACTTCTTAGCTTTTTGTTCATTATTGTATCCGCTCTTCTCAGTAACATTCTATCCGCCTACGCAGCTGACGTTACAATTTAGCATTGTGCTTCCGAATGACGGTTTCCTTTAGATGTGTAATCCATGAATAACGTAACAACATAACTACAAAGAACAACAAAATCGGCATTTAGCGACGCTCGAACTCGCGCAGAATGGATGGAGGGGCGGTGCTCACTTTAGCTCACGGTCACTCGTACATATGCCACTCGTGAGCGTTAAGTTATTCGTCCTCACAAAAGGCTCCTGAAGAAAAGAATCCGTTATGACAGATCAATTGCTGCTATGTTAACGTTTCCGTTGATGCTTAAGCTGCGCGGCTAAGCAATGCCAGGATTTGTATGCCGATAGCTGAGATTTCCAGACCGTGCGTCCAGTAGTAAAATCATCTATGCAACGGCCCCGGCCGCACCCAATATTACTTTTCCGTACTCATCTCTTATTGCGTCAGAAACAAGTGTAAGATGCGGGCCCCTCGTAACGTGACCCGCACTGATAGGTGAGCTGTACGCAGTGCTATAGGTAGGGTACGTGAATGGGAAGCGTCCAGTGATATCGATTAGTGGGCGCACCTGGCTGTGGCTGCCGGAAAAGAAAAAGAAGCTGACCTGGATTGCCAAGCTTGTTCTGAAGGCGAGGTGACGTCTGCGGAGGCTACTCGTCTACGCCTTGCTTTATTCAACTGATATCTCCGTCAATATTTTTAATTACTGTATCTATTTATTTTCAGGCAAGTTGTGCTTAGTAAAACGACGTTGCACACGAGGAGTCCTTGATAGAGTAACATATTCTTTCTCTCTGTTGGCGAACCCATATACTCAATCTAATACAAACCAGTCTTTCAGGCGTCTCATTAGAAGTCTAGCGGAGCCACCTCAGACCTTTCTGTTTCCTACGTATTTTATACACTTCTGCCATATTATTGTCCAGCACTGGAATGGAGAAATATTTAGGCCGACTCGGTTCCTTTTAGTGCAATATTTCTTTTGTATATATATATATATAATAATGTCTGTAAAGATCCAGAGTCGCATTCGCAGTACTTTTCGCTCATAGGTTGTATATCATTGACCCGCCGTCTTTGTGAATATGTCCTACGCCACGATAGGCTGCCACTAACTGTTACGCACAATTCTAGCTGAATAACGTTTTTGATGAATATGGGCAACAATAAATTAGTGTCTTGAAAGATCGAAACAGGCAAATATTTTATGTCGGATATATACACTGAGTGTCATAAAGTTCCGGAGTAATGTTGCCGCTGAACAGTTACTTAGATGAGACAAATTAAACAGGCGAAATGCTAAAACTGATGCAGAAATTATTAAATTCACCTGGGATTCTATCTATAGATCTTGTACGTGTTTTATGACATATGGCGACTGGGACGGTGAAAGCTGACGAAAATTAATAACGAGGTTGTTGTAAAAGCGAAGATGATTTTCACACCCGAAAATTACTCGCGGCATCGAATGACGGTGATTTCTCTTTAAGAACTGACAAGTTTGTTATGAACAAACGTGCCTACAGAACATTTTGATTTCCAGCTTTAGGTCTGACATAGTTGCAAATTCAAAGCTGATGCTTATGCGATTTTGTTTGCGAGGCATTCCGAGGTCCTGGCACCATTTCCTAAGTGTTCGTTCCCAAAATCAGCACCAAAAATATAAATTGTACTCCAGGAGGGATTTTCTCCAATAGAGGCTGCATGACAATGTTGGGGAGCATTTCAAGAGCTAATAGTCCGGAATGTACTTGTGGCCACGCGGATGAGGATGTGCAGCATCTTTTGTTAGAATTTCCGCGACACGACAAGCACACATACAACGTTTAGCACGTGATTTAGTGGCATTAGACCACAGGTCCTTCACCCTCGGGAAGATCTTAGGTCTTGGACCAACATATTTATTGCAAAGACGAGCGTTAATGGCCCTCCAAACGTTTTTAGAAGCGAGCAATATTCTGGGAAACTATTGAAAAGAGTGTTTATCTGTGATCAGCTCACTCTATGGGATTTTTTATTTTATCTTAATTTGGTCAATTCAACACCTGGGTTCATGTACCTTCATTTAAGTCTAATCCGTGCTATCTTATGTGCCGTTATTTTAGTGCAGTTACGTGACGGGACTTTGTGTTTACTTTAGTGCACCTATGTGACTTAACTTTGTGTTGCTATGTTTCCAAGTTGACTTTCAGTATTAGTGTGGCATTAGTGTGCTTATGTGACTGGACTTTGTGTTAATGTGACATGGAGTCGACTTTTAGTTTCGATGCATGTAGGTTGAGTTTTTTTTTTTCATATCTCTATGTGAAAAGGAGTAGCCGGCGCCAATTAAAGGCGACAACATCTCCTAAATACTACATAATAAAAAAGGACCAAGGCATTTTGTCGCGCTTTTTGCAGACAGATATCTCAAACCTTACTACGCTACTAAAGTGGTGATGTAGGTCCTCCATGAACTACGTAAGCGCTATGTATATAGACATCTTTTTTTTTTTTTTGAGCTAGTCAATCTTACTTCCTGCATATTAAATGCACCTTGTAGAATCCGTGGTGACCAAGTTAAATTTAATTTCGAAGAACTCTATTATTTTTTCTCTCATAGGCCACTGTGCAGATTTGGGAACATAAATCATAACCATTTTATCAGTGGAACATCAAACTATATCTGTGTCTAGTGGACACGCGTAGCATTGCAGCAAACAACGATTGCAATGTTCATTCAAAAACCCCCACTGTGCACATCATGCACATAGACACCTGCGGAGGACGACGGAGCCGATCGAGATCCCACCGGAAGGATTATCTCGCTACGGCAATACCGCTGGAACGGGAAAAAAACGGCCTGCGCGTCAGTGCGAAGTTCGCTATTATCAGGCACCGATGAAGCAACGACAGCGGATGCCCGAATGTAGGAAATGCTGTATCGTAACCCGGTAGGTGTAACTGCAGGGCGATCGACCGTACTGTGCGGTTTACGTAGTAGATAGCGATCGAATGTTGGCATTGCCTGTACGAAAGGTGACCATGGTAAACAGGCTTCCTGATTCGCCGATCTTCGGATGAAACTTTGAGTGCGCGTAGCACGTTTCCTTTATTCGCGGATTTTACTCTGCGCAACACAGTGAAAGTTGTGCCCGTTGCATCACCGTGGGAAAGTGAGCAAGGACTTATTCACTTGCGCAGGCACAAAAAACGGGAAACGAGCTGCGCGCAAGTGCAAATAGCAAGTATTGCTATCATTTTACGTTGTGCATAGTCCTTGGATGATTTCTAAAGTCAATAACATCATAAAGAATGCTTCAGAAGCACGGTCTAAACCACGAAGTACTTGGTTTAAAGAGGAAGTAAAAAATACACTTTTCCTTTCTTTCAGGACAAGATTAGGGGAGGGGAGATGTACCTCCATGTAGCCATTGCGACTGTTTTTCTTTTTTTCCATTTCTTTTTTCCATTGTGCAAGCGTTTCTATGAGCCGCGACTGCATCCTTTATTCAGCTCGATTATTTTCCTAACTCCTTCTTTTTCTTTTTTGCACGTGTTCCTTCGTCTAACATTGCGTCTACCCGCCGTGGTTGCTCAGTGGCTATGGTGTTGGGCTGCTGAGCACGAGGTCGCGGGATCGAATCCCGGCCACGGCGGCCGCATTTCGATGGGGGCGAAATGCGAAAACACCCGTGTACTTAGATTTAGGTGCACGTTAAAGAACCCCAGGTGGTCCAAATATCCGGAGTCCCCCACTACGGCGTGCCTCATATCAGAACTGGTTTTGGCACATAAAACCCCATAATTTAATTTTTTTTAACATTGCGTCTGAAATATCCCAAAGAATAATGACATCATTACTCCTTGGAATTTTCACCATTTTTGATATGGTTATCGTGCTCTCCATCGCAGTACGCACATTGCATCATTTAACCTTATCACTTCTGAATTCTTTCTTTAGCTTAAGACCGCTCAGAGGCCTCTGCAGTCGGAAATTTCTTTATATTTTCGTGCTTGAACTGTGGTAATTTGCTCAGCTGCTGAATTGCTACTGCGGTAAAAGATACACTGATCAGTTCCTCGGTGGTGGAACTTGATGCACGTTTGCGTGCACTGAAAAAACTATCATTCCTAATGCAACGTTTCCTGCCCTCCCATTTTTTTATATGGACAAGTCCACCCTGCAGTATGAAGTGCGCGTTGATTACTTAATCTTAAACATGGACAGGTGGACTTCAAGATGAATTTAAATTGGAAATGTGCTGCTGTACCATAAACCAACTCGCTTCAAAGTATTTGTCGCCTCTGGCCGTGGTGGTTGCTGCTCCGGGATCGCTGAATCAGCGCTGTGGCCTATAAATTGTGTTTTGCCTGCCTCGCCGCAAGCCTTAAGTTCACTTCCTGCTTTGAACTACCTGATGCCATTTTGAAGAGTCCAGCGTCTGTGCACTGTCTGCTTCTGTTTCGGGGTATTAAATCGATGACAAAACTCCATACATCTGATATTTATAAGAATCGCCAGCATGAAAAGGTGGAAGTTTGATAAAAGGGGGCCTATAGGTATAGCGTCCCTGACATATGAGACCTTTAATATGACGTACCAACAACCTAACGTGTAACTTCACTACTGGGCGAAAGGTACCACAGTGCAGTGCGCATTATTGGCCCATGGCAAAGCTTCCGTTGCATACAACGAAACCTACTATCATAAAACTCTCGGGCAACCGATTTAGCACGTCGGGGCATTTCCTCGGCAGTCACAGGGCTGCTTTGCTATGCAGCGTATTGCGTAACATTACGCAATACAGAAGCACCGAATCATTCCTCACAGGCTGGTACAGCTCGAGGCGCCTAATATCTATGCGCAAAATACAGGTGCAGTTCAAGCGGGCTACGAACAGCCGCACCGCACACGCCCGAGCGGTTCCTTATCGCTTGCTGGGAAGTACCAACGACGGGAGTCCGTCGGAAGGTCGAAATGCGTATGCATCGGCGAGGGCCTTTTCCGGGACGGCGAACGGAACGCTGGGAGAGTGAGAGTGAACGATGTACCCGCGCACCGCTCGAGAACTCCGCCGCTTCCACCCCGTACACACCTTCCTTCAACAACTTCCCTCCTCTTCGAACTTCTTCGAGCTCGCATTTGATTTGGCTTTTTTTTTTTTTTTTTTTTTGTCTGTGTGACCGAAATGTGTTCTCTATCGCCGCTGCCGCCGTGGGCGCAAGAAACCGGGCCTCTGGGCGCCAAGGTCGTCTTTGATAAAGTGCGCGCGCACTCGCCGGCGTCCCATGGGGGAAACCACCTCTTCTCTCTCTCCACCATGATTTTGCGTCTTCGTTGCGTCGACATAGGCACGTGTAATGATGCGCTCACTTCGGCCAGCGCCAACCGAGAGTGTGTGTATACAGACACACCGCGGGCGGCGGTGGTAAACAAGTACACAGGAGACGGCAAAAGGCGGTGACCGGAACGAGCCCTCTGACGAGCGCCCCTCGCGCCGCGAACGTGCCCCGTAACAACGCGCGCACACGTGTACAGAGTATACGCGTTAACGAACTCCGCACGTGCCACACTTGTTTTTTTTTTTTTTTTTTTTTGCCCAAAGTGATGGTAGCCGTGAAGTATACTTGGACTTGTCTACTGCTCATGGACTGTCAAGTCTAGTCATAGCCTAAAGACAAACAAACAGACAGAAGAACTTTATTTTATACTGGGGGGAGGGTCGACTAGCGACCCTCCTTAGGCGTCGCCCACGTCGGGACCGGGAGTCCAAGGCCACCTCGCATGCCCCCTGGATCGCCCGTAGCTGGCTCCGAAGGTCGGAGCTCGTGATGCAGGTGTAGAAGTCGGTCTCGTCGATGCGATGAACCCTGGAGGTGGTTTGTAAGTGGGGGCAGCCCCACATGAATTGATTAAAGGTGGCTAATTCACCACAGAGAGAGCACTCAGGGGAGATTTCAATGGCTGGCGACGGAAAGGTGTTCGTTTTAATTAGTCGGAAGGCTATCTCCTGGCCTTTGGCAAGTTTTTTGTGCGGAATGGAGAGGGTTCTCTTACTTAGTTTGTAGTGATTCGTGATCTCGTTAAAGGTGGTCAGCGGGTCTCCACCGGCAGCATCTCCAACTCCCGCCCCACACCCGTCGGGGTGCGGGAGGCCCGTTCGAGAAGGGCCCGACCCACCGGGGCGGCGCGCGAGTCCTCGCGCCCGGGTGTGAGCCATTTCGTTGGGGTTGGGGATGCCGTCGACGGTCCCACCCCAGACGGGCGGGAAACTACACCAAATCGTGAGAGTACACTTTGCAGTGAGTCAGAATCATGGCGGCCTTTTCTGCGATGTGATTGGAGTCGAAAGCCCTTACGGCAGACATGGAGTCGGTGAAGATGGTGAAGGTATCTTCCATTGTCATAGCGAACGAAATGGCTACTTCCTCAGCGATGCTGGCGGACTTTACTCATAGCCTAGAGCTAAAAACTAACGATACGGCTCAACGTCGATCATCGAAGAAAACCAAAGAGGGATGAGGTGGTGGGGCAGGAGTCATGAGAGCTGTGTAATCCACGTCATATGTAACATCTGCCGACTCACTGACGATTATGGCTGGACTGACACGGTGGATGCAAATGATATCATGGTGATTATGGAAGCCGACAATGAAGAGCTTGAACGTCCACGCGACAAGTTCCATCGTATGGAAGCTCGGTCAACTTGCGAATGGTGTCACGAGAAATGAACACGCGTGTATAGATTTACAGAACCCGTGAAAGGAAGGACGTTCTTGAGAACGGGGTTGTAGTGGCGCGGACCTGAATGAAATGAGCGCGAAGCTTGGTGGCGTAGTCTGCCAGTCAGTTGCTCGAATATGTTCGCATGCTGGTTATGACTCCCCTTCACATTGGTGTAAAATCATAAAATCTAATTATGCTCTTCTCGAATCCTACCACATTTAGTAAGAACCCGAAGACACTCATTGACACAAAACGCAGTGGATTTAATGTTTCGCCTGTATACAATACGAGAAACTTGTTCTACTTCGCTTTTGACTCGGCAAAGGTTTGGTCCGGTCACAGGTAGGTTGCCATGTCGAAGCTTGGATTTCGTTATAATGAAATTAGGCTTTACATTTTATTTCCCTTGATCTTATTTTGTTTCACCTTTGGTTGAAAAATGCTTTCTACATATGCTTACCTCGTCTAGAGCTTTCGATTGCTTGGTGTTTTATAATTTTCATTAGGCTATCAACCATGTGACGAAATATTGTCCCACTGAATTTTTGCTGCCGCCTTTGGTTGCAATGTTCAGTGAACTCGCCGTTATCAGGGGCGTTCAATCGGCGTTTCCGATCGTTTCGTTTTATTGCTCCTTTCTCTCCGGAATTCAAATGAATGGGCAGAAAACGAAAAATACGCATGTCGGGACGTGACAAAAAAAATACCAATACCGAAGGCATCAGCATACCTGCAGCCGCACATCGGATAGACGCTGACCTTTCGCCGGGAAATGACCTCTGGTTCGCGATGGAGTGAACGACAGCGGCGACCGGTGGCGCTGACGTACATGCAGGGCTCGCACGATGTCGGTCAGGCACGCGCGGCACACGTGTTGCATGGGGCGATAACCTAGAGGGGTGCAGGGGATGAGGAGGAAGAGGCATTGACGAAGCCGACCTCGGCGCATGCAGTAGCGCTGTTTTGTCTCTGTGACTGTCGCTTCTGAAAGTGGGCACCGATTCTAATCGCGACCGCACGTGCCGACATAACCTGCCCCTTTCTACAAGACGGCTCAAGTATGTCCACTGTGATGCCAATGCGACCTCTTATATTCCCCTGTGCGTGCGTACACGCGCGTGCATTTGTCTTGTCGTGTCTTGTCTTGCAAGAGTCTCCCCTGTGCATGCGTACACGCGCGTGCGTTTGTTTTGTCTTGTCTTGTCTTGCAAGAATCAGTCTGTCTTGTCTTGTCTTGCAAGAGTCTGTCTGTCTTGTCTTGTCTTGCAAGCGTCAGTCTGTCTTGTCTTGTCTTGCAAGAGTCAGTCTGTCTTGTCTTGTCTTGCAAGAGTCTGTCTTGTCTTGTCTTGCAAGAGTCTGTCTTGTCTTGTCTTGCAAGAGTCTGTCTGTCTTGTCTTGCAAGAGTCTGCCTGTCTTGTCTTGCAAGAGTCTGTCTGTCTTGTCTTGTCTTGCAAGAGTCTGTTCTGTTCTGTTCTGTTCTGTTCTGTTCTGTTCGCAGACGTCGTAGTGTAGGGCTTCAGATATATCTTAACTGCCTGGAGTCATTTAACATACATACAATGCGAAGTACAAGAGTGTTCTCGCATTCCGCTCCCATCAGAATGCGGTCGCCGCAGTCGGGAATGAAACCCGCGAACTCGTGCTCAGTAGCAGGACATCACTGAGTTACCGCGCAGGTTCGCTAGACGAAAAAAAAACATATATGCAAATCTAGCACACATGCTGGAATCCATGTGAAGCGAACCTTCAGTCAGACGGTGTGCATTAAATCCTCTAGAACTAACGGTGATGCGTACAACTTTGTTTACTTTAATACTATGCAGCGTGCAACCTAATGCAATGTTTATGCATGTCCACCACAAATGTCATAGCTTTATTCTCGTGCACTCTTTAGGCTTATGCACTACACCGCTCACAAGCTATGCCGAAATGAAAACACGAAATCAGGCGGATTCACTGTGAGGGAGACCTCTCAGTGACGTCGCGAGGAAGAAGGCGATGTACGTATGACGCTTGTTGAGGGAAGAGTGGTAAGGGCAGGTGTATCCACATGGAGGTAAGGCCCATATCTAAATACATTTAAATATTTTGTACCTCGTTCCACAATGGCATATACCCATTCTGTAAAATTTACCAAGAATGGACACACACCCAGTGGCATATACCAAAGGGCTTAATCAAAGAAAATCAAGTAAATCAAAGTATCCGATGAATCGAAAGCGCTATTTCATTAAAAGATCGTTGGCTTCAGAGTTACCCGTGGGCCGACATTAGACATTATGTTCTATGTAGGATTCTTTCGTTTAATTACTCAGAACAGAGGTGCGCACACCGCAGCACAACTTTGTCGGTCAGCATACATGGCTTATACCATGTATCTCACGTAATTTGTGCTAAAATTAAAAAAATATGTAAATGCCACGTAGCTGGACAGAACCAAGGTAATGTTGTTTGTCGTTGCCTGGAGCAAGTCAGCCAATTTTTTTTCATTACGCTTAATTATATACTTCGTTATTATTAATTAATGGCACGACTAGTCACGCGGTAGTTTTTTTTTTGTGTTTCGCGGGTTTTCTTTCAGGCATGTAAAAAACTTTTATATAGCACGTATTGAACAACAGGAAGCTGGCGCGGGTACTTTTCAGGATGGTCTACAATTTTCTCATTGACACTATTGCTCTGTATATAATATTTGAGAAATTTATTAATTATATTAACTAATCATGTAATTAGGCAAAATAAACAAATATATTCTGGCTTGCTGCAAGTGACGGCAAACAACATTACCTTGCTTCTGACTAGCTACGTAGCACTTACATATAATTTTTTTGAACAAGCTGTATGGGACACATGGTATATAAGCCCGTTTGCTGGTACTGTAGCATTCGGCGCACATATAATCTTCGTGTGTAGATCCACAAGTACGCGTATATCCGTCGAGATGCCCACCGACCTAGCTGCGCATAGCAGACAGCACCAGCCACGCCATACCCGTGAGAGCCAGCCAAAGAAAGCTTCGCTGCAATACTCAGCAGTAACGGTATATCGTGCAAATTCGCATGCCTCTGTACAAACCTACACGTTACGAGTAATCTAGTGACGAGTAGCTGCTCGGAAACGAATTCGCCCTTCCATCTCATGTGTCTCGCAAGTGTATACGAACGTTCGTTTTCAGCGTATGTTATTATACAGTGCACTTATTTGAACGTGTGTAAGTGGCATCTGAACGGCAGCAGGGGGCATTAACCTTCTATGGGCCTTTAGATCTCGCCCCTCTTTCTCTACGGAGGTTTACAACGTTCTAGCTTTAAGACTGGAGGCTCTCCTGCACACACTTTAGCATTCTGACGAAAATATTGTGGCGTTTCTTTCCCGAGGCTGGCCCGATGCGATAACAGGTTCAGCCATCATCACGTATACTTTGTGTCCCAGCTAACGTTAGCCAAGCTGTACAACGAAAGAGAAGTATTAAAGAAAACACGGTGCAAGATACAGTCAAAAGACCTATGAGGTTAGGTCTTCAGAGGTCAGACGATCGAACACCGTAGGTCTTATTATGATTGTATCTTGCACCGTGTTTTTATTAATCTTTCTTTTTCGTTGAACAGGTAGGCTAACGTTAGCTGGGACACCCTATACACTTTTTTCACTTGCAAAGCACGCACTTAGAGGCACGACGAACAAGATGCCGTGTTTAGTGGATGTATTTCTTTCTAACAGTCAATCAGGAGCCATCAAAAGGAGCACGCTTGGACGCGCTGGAATTGCGAATTTATGTCGGTGATATGAAACGCGATTGTGCGTTTTTCGATACTGTACTTTCAGGAGAAAGTAATTATGTTCGGACTTAAGCCTGGAGATTGAATGTTTGTAAGTCTATAAGCTCGCTACTCACGTGCCGACGATTATTACGGCACGCAATCAAGCTCTCGATCTCTCTAGACTAAACCTGGTCCCCCTAGACTTTCCTTGGAAACTTTTCAAACTTTTTTGTAACATTATGTCCGTTACGCGATGCCTGAATAATAGGAAAGTCGAATGAAAGGTTGAATTCAGAATTTTTTATTGTAATCTCCACTGATTGCTGTTCTGGGCACAGGAATAACACACGGAATGTTTGTTTGTATTAAGGTAAAATAATGTATGAAGTACTGTACGTAGTAAACCTATTACAAAATAAAACATCATATGCCCCATAGCCTAGCTCCACATCCAATGATTCAATTTACCATCATGGGGGAACAGAAAGTTAATTTGCATATTACCATTTGTGTTTTTGAATAGGCAAGGCCACGGGTTTACATTACTTTAATGAAACTAGCTATAATACCTATAAGTAGGTTTGATTTATCGACAAAAATTATGAGAACAGCCACATTTCTCGTTAAGAAACAAGTACGCAATGCAATTATTAACATATTCACAGTGCTGACAATGACTGTGCAGGAGTACATTATTTTCATCTACCGCTGTCGTTTGTAAAAAGTACTGCAAAATACACCTTTATTACTACCTTCATTACAATGAAAATACTAACGCAGTAAGGACTGTCATTAGTCAGACGCCATCGTGACGCTTTGGACACGCATGGTGGCTTACTGCTTGTGCCTTGCTTACTGAAGGTACAGAGCATCGTGACGTCAGGTCCACATAGAAGCATCCAATGTGATGAGAAGCTATCCTTAACAGCGTGCAACTTCATTTACGGTTCTCTGTCGCTATGTCGCACTCGTATAGACGGTAAGAAGCTGTTCAGCATTTTCTATCCCGGAGGCCTCACCCTAAAGGTTTGCCCATGGCTTTTTCCTATGGCGATGAGCTTACTATCCCGGTGTTGTCGTCACACTATTAGAACAAGCGGGCGTAGTTCGCTTGTTGCCTTGGTGGAAGTCATGAGGTTGGTGGCATGGAGTGGTGAGTTCCGCTCTCTCGAGGCCTCCGACCTGGTCATGATCGAGGAAAATTTTTGGAGGCCTTGGCGGCTCGTGCCAATGGCGAGGAAGCTATGCCGATCGCACTTGACCCACTTCACGGCAGCGAAAACGCAGCACTATTTGATTCAGCGAGTGCTCCTCGAGAGCCCTGAGTGTAGCCACCGAGATACGGGACGAGTTGCTCTGATCCTTCCCACGAGACGAATAGATCATGCATATAGCGTTGACAAAGCAGCGGGGTATCTCAAAAGGGCCCCACCTTTTCTACCTAAATGCTCAAAGACTCAAAGGCTACTTAAACGCTACTTTTTGCTCGACAGCGATAAGGATTGTTTTTGAAATCAGCTAATGGTACTTAGGTGGAGCCTTAGTCAATCTATAACTTTATTGGATTATGTTCCTCTCTGCTCTTGCCCATTGAAAACATCGATTGATAGCGTATGCCCTTCGGAAAGAGCTTGCTGTGGGGCAGGCATAGAGCTTCATGCAGGCTCCGTAATGAGATGCCGCGCTTGACATCGCAGGTATTCCCTTTAAAAATCCGTTGGTAGAATGTTTTTTAGCATTGTATCGTTCGACATCAAGGCATAACCATCACACACATTTTCAATCGTGTGTAACCGCCAGACACCGTACCACAAAAAGTGTGCGATTACCACACATGAGCGCTTTCGTTCAGGGTAACCTTAATTACTGTACATCACCATTTGGAAATACTTAACAAACATATGCTTTTTGTGCCATATTCAGAACCAAGCCGTCACTCTAATAACTTTCCGTCCATATATAGCCTCCTCGCACCAGACATATTGTTGTGTTGATATCTTTCCTATTGCAGACTCGTTTCAGCTAAAAATGGCTTCGCTCATGTTCAAAGTGCACGACATGAGCCTGCCCATTAACTGTTTCTGCACACAACTCTTAACAAACACAAAGGTCACAAGATTTTCTTAATGAGGTACCCTGCATGAACCAAAAGCAAACACTGATTTCAGAAAATTTATCGCCATATTCACCGCCATATCTATTTGGAACTCGCTTTCATCTGTCATGAACTTCATGCAATCATCCAACTGCATTCTGATTCCCTGAAGTTATATTTACTGACGTCGATTTAAACCACAGGCATTTTGTCCTACATTGTATAGTGTTTTTATCAGTATTCTGAAAGCTTTTTTTTTTGCAATCTTAGTTCAGCATACAGTGTCTGTAACCAATGTTACTTATTGACTGTACATCACCATTTGGAAATACTTAACAAACATATGCTTTTTGTGCCATATTCAGAACCAAGTCTTGCCAAGTCTTGTGCATTTTTGTTTCATATCCTGTATTCTAGTTTACAAGACAGTTTTTTTTTTTTTACTACGGCAACACATTGCTTTCTTTTTCTTGCGTTTTAACGTGGAATTGATCGCTGGACCTGAGACCTGTATAATAACCTGAATCACACTACAACTACTACTTAAGTCCGCAATACTAGTACACCGGCCCATTTCGTACTGACATTAAAGCAATAAACATTATTTGTTTTTCCCGCAACCAAGGCTTTATCGGTGATGTGCTGGCATGCAGCTTGGAGCATGGAGCTAGAAAACTGCGACTGTTATTACAGTTGAGGCCATCATTATTAACACATTTTCAAACATCTTTATACACACTAGCCTTCATGGCACATGTATCTGTAACTGGTTCAAGAAACATGATGTCGCAAATACCATTATACAGTTATTTTTATTCTTGTCGCGACATTACCAACAAATTTGTCAAAGAAAGTGGCACTCGCAAAAAAAAGGCGTGCTTGATATTCTTCTTCTCGGTCAGAATAAGCGAGAAACGGCGCTTTTAACTGCTAGGTTTGATGATAATCGCATAACGAAGCAGCTGTGTTTTGTATCCGATACGCGTACACTAAGTCCATTATATGATACGTGTGCAGCAAGTAACGTGAGTTGTGTACGAGACTCTGATTGCTTACTCGGTAAAAGTGCAATGAGCCCTGCTGATAGCGTTTTCTTCCACACCGGTCCAAACAAAACAGCGTTTTTACTTCGGGAGTCCGAAGGTAGAAGCTAATTCTTCACAAATGTTTCTGCGAGACATGACCGCTCTGCGAGCTAGACGTGAGGGTTTAACGTCCGAGCTCAGAGATAACATAGCATTCCTAAATTGCTCCTAGCAAGTACAACCATATTAGCAAGCGGTGACAGCCTCGGCTACATCTCTTCAGATACTCACTCGATACCGCCTATTGCAGAGGCTTGTCTTAAGAGCAAAAAAAAAGCCTAAAATACAAACAGCTCTATCTAGTTACATTTGCGAAGCGACAGCGTAGCACTTGTTGACCACATGTCTCCGCAATTTACTTCTACACAGTGTCTTACGGCACTTCCGTACACTATAGGGCGCAAACTATTGAGTGGGCCTTGAGACGGTACTTGAGACTCTTGGTAAGAGTTCTGTCAGACGGGGCTGTAGACAGCGGCTATTACTCATTTTGTAAATATTCATTTCCTTGCACTCACGAACGTATCCTGTTCTGTTGAAGGAAATATGCCGCGCAACGTATACAAGGTCGAACGAAGCGCCGGACCATGTCTCTTCCTTCGTTCGTCTCTGTCAATGTCAACTGGCTTAAGTATAATGTTGCGCTGAATATGTCATTTATTATAATAAACCGACTACCTCGGCAATACGTTTTTATTGAAGCTTTTAATGCAGCTGGGCACTACATCGTACAAGGGAACAAGTTAACACAAGATTATTTCTATTTGTTTCGTAGCACCTTCGTCGACGGTCAAAAAGCAAGTTGGCTTCAAACAGTAATCCCTCCTCGATGTCAGCCCCAATAGAGAACCCTCCTGACCACTGTGGCTATTTAACGTGGCTATTCAATGTAGTCATGTCAGTAAAGTCACCCACCACGGTACCTCAGTGTCTATGACGTACCGCTGCTCAGTCCAAGGTTACAGGTTCGATCCCGACCTGGGCGACCGCATTCCGATGAGGACGGAATGCAAGAACTCTCGTGTACCGTGCATTCGGTGCCCATTAAACAAGCCCAGGTGGTCAAAATTAATTCGGAATCTTCCACAACGGTGTGCCCCATAATGAGATCCTGGTTTTGGCGCGTAAAATACCAAGATTTATTTGTTTTCAGGTATAGTCTTGTGCAGACGCAGCGAGCTATGCTAAGACTCTCGTCAGACTTGAAAGCGTCTAAAGCGCAGATGATGATGTATAACAGTTAACAGTGCAGATTGACGTGAAATAGTGGGAGTCGCTGAGACTGCTTCTTGGTTGTGGCTGTTCTGCTTGCATCCTTTAACAATCATGTCTACAGCGGCATTCACAGCTTGGTAGCGTCGAAACTGTTTCACAAACGGACACGAACCATCCATCATACTTTCGAGTGGTCTACACTTACGAAAGCATAACCGCTGTAGACGCCCGGTGAATGTGACAAACTTGGCGTTCGTTGGTTTCCGCCCGTAAAGCGTCTAAGCGGGTGCAACTAAAGCTGTGTGATAACGGCCAACGTCGACGTCCGTGGCACCCACGTAGGTGCGCGGGAACTCATTAGCGATTGTAAGTGAGGAGGAACTTTTTTAAAGACCTCTATTTGTGTGACACGAGTGCTGCTACGTAACGCAGCAACTTGGCGTGACGCGCTTGTTGATTCTCTTTTTTTACGTGAAGGAGCCAAGCCTTCCAGCACAGATATTTGTCAAGAAGGCCGTCTAATGGACAACTGTCGTATTTACAAACACAGCGCGCTCCCCAGTTTCGCAATCGAAACACGCACCAGACGGCCGCACGCTTCTAGGCCGCGCAAACACGGTAGTTCATTCCAGCGGACTTCCTTATGGGGGCCAAAATCTGTGGCATCGGCGGGGAGCAGGATGTCTGTAGCGAGTGCTTGGGCTGCAATGAGCACACGACGTGCTTGCTTAAGTGTGAACGTCGTGGTAAATGTACCGGAAACAATACTTTGAGATCCTTGACATGTATCCAAATTGCCTTGTAACTCGTATTGTGCACGGTCGACTGCTAAATTTTGTTGTTCTTGTGGTGATCACGGTAAAATAGCCACCCCTGAGCCGTGTGTGCTACGCATGGATGTGATTTAAAGGATAGTGCTCCGCGGTGTCCTCGCTAATAAGTGCGCGTATGTGCGTGCATATTTGTTTTATCGGGCGTCCACATGACTGCCAGTTACTTCGACAAATGTTTCGCTGAACAAATTTTATAATTTGTGCGACCCTTTTTTGTTTCGATGGAGACATGCCACAGGGCATAATGTTTGGTATGTGTTATATGTGTCCTGTAAGGGCCTGTGTTGCGAATGATTCCTGCACAAGGAACTTTCGCCTCCTAAACGAACGCATTCCTGTAGCGTCCTCTGAGCCGCTTTCCACCCATAATGGATGGCATCAAGTCAATGACCTCCGTGCGACTTTCGAAACGGAAAGTTCGCGAGGCCAAACTAGTGGGTTTCATAAATTTTAATCGCGTTTTGATGTTTCAGCGATGCCACATTGCCAAGTAAGCCATAAAATGTTGCACGCTGTCTCAGTGCTGAGCAGGCGAAGTGGTTGAAATTGGTTCACACACACCTTCTAGAGGATTCTGACATTGCTGTGCGCGCAGGTGAATCCGATTCAGCTGTGTGTCCGCAGCCATATCGTCCTGGGAGGTTCGAGTATACGGATTTCATTTCCGGTCGAGTTGACCGGAAATCTCCCATGAATGATGACACCCTTGTGCCAAGATTTCGTCATGCGATTAAAGAACCCGAGGAGGTCAGTACTAAGAGTGTGCGCGCATTTGAGAATTCTTATACTAATCAGATATTTCATTTTCTCATCATAATATTCTACTCTGATATTCTGTGTGTGTTATGCAGTACAACTACGGTTATTGGAACTTGTCCGGAAAAAGGCCGTGCACATTGCTTTTTCTTTCCACTGTTTATTTGCTATTAAGCATTAGTGAAGCATATTAGAGCCGATTAATTTAGCTCATAAAGAGAGGAGAAACAGCCAACACTGATTCCCAATGCTCATAAACGCGCCTTCAAATTTTTCTGGAACGTATATTTAGTTGATCTAAGGCTGCCACCAAATAAGCAGTGACTGTATCCTAACTGGTGTTTGTAAAAGTGGATCTAAGTCCAGTGATTCTATTATCATACGAAATCCCTCTCATTTCTGTACAATACCCCGTTATAAGAACGTAGAAGTACAGAATAATCCCCACATGTACTCCGAAGTGTGTCCTGCAGCCTGTTTCCCACATGACGTTCCGTTAGACTCCGCTTATATCTGGACCACATAGTGCGCGTCTACCATCAAAAGAACCACCCATTTACCGCGACAAAGTTACTAAAATATTTGTGTTTACCGATGATTGGCCGGTTAGCAGTGGTATCTCGCACCAGTACCTATTTATTTCGCCTGCTCTATAAACGAAGGAATTGAGGATAAGACTTTCTTTGCTCGCCCAGCAACGATGAGAAATGTATCCCTCTATTTATCAATGGCACAATAATTGAATACGTTGAGTCCTTCAAAACTCTCGGCATCTATTTTACTGTAACTATTTCATGAGATGCGCACGCTGAATTCTTGGTTGGCAAGCTTTAACGCACTATTGGTTTATTGCAGCGGAATTGGGCAAGGTTTCTGATATCTGTTAATCTACTACTATATGGCTCATTATTCTCTTCTATTATTAACTATGGCGCTCTTGTTTGGGGCACAACTACAAATGTTAATATTCCGAAGCTATTGTTATTTATTACAAAAACGAATTATTAGATTAGTTTGAAAATGCCTTATTTGTCTCAGCCTAATTATTTGTGAAATCAGACGTAGTTAAACAACCTTCACTTTATGAATATAGGCTTTCTCGCTGCTATTAGTTTTGTATATCGAAGAAAGATAGTGCAGTGCAAGGTCTTGCCAATCTTAGGATAAACACAGTTGCATATTGACACTCATAATCCAGAACTATCCGGAAAACGTAATCCGGAATACGTTGTTGTAGAAACTATGCAAAACAAATGATTCGATACCCGTTACTTTCGCTGTTAAATAACTTGCAACAACAAAATGGGGTCGACCTTGCAAACATATAATTCCAATAAGTTCGTGACATGTTCTTTCAACAAATCTTTTTTTTATTTTTCCTTGGTTTTACAGAACTTGGCAATTATTTTTCTTTAATCTTTTTAATTACTGAACTCTTTCATATCTTATCGTAATACATTGTCGCATTATTTATTTCTGTCGAATATTTTTCATTCCGCTAAAATTGCTTGTTAGATATAAAGGTTGCCTCTTAGTTCTATTTTCGAAAAATTTCAGATCTCTCTGTAACACCTTCCTTGTGTACTTATTTCGTTCTGTGAACTGCCCGTTGCTGTCATTCCGAGGGGCAACCACCTCATCAAGCTACTCGCTGTAGTAGTTTTTTGTGACTGCTCCTTGCATTCATAGAAATATAAATAAATCATTGAACTGAATTGAAATCGCTAGCACCTGTGGGCCCAGGAATCCTCAGCACAACTTTCGTGACCTAGGCGGACTGATATCACCCATTCTCCCAAAAACCGCGTTGTCGCTGTGCTGTGTGAAACCTGCTTTGCATCTTACCTACTGACTCCAGTGCAATCGTCTGCCTAAAGACACAATCAAGCACATTCTCTTTTTTAAAGACGATAGTCTTTCTTGGGCTACCTAAACGCGAGAAACTGTCTGTCTGTCTGTCTGTCTGTCTGCCTGCCTCTCACTCGACTCAACCGCCCGGCCAAAACCAACCAAGCTACTGCACTGGCGGCACGGGGTCATACACGTCAACATTGTACAGCGCAAAGGAAACCTCAGGCCTATTTGAGGCAAAATATATGTACATAACCGTGATCCGCAGCGTTCATTTAATTAAGAATACACACTGGACTGGTTATTTACGTTAGTAAATGAAAAATCAACGCATTATAAATGGTGTCGAAGAGGCACTACGCGTTAAAAACAAGCCGACTGAAGCCATGGCTCTGTAGCCGGCTTTAAGCCAACAGTAATAAAAGGTCCCAACAGATGGCGCGAGAGCAGGGCGAACGCTGGAAATTGGAATTGAATTCAGCAAAACCCCCATACCCTTGTTTGGCGCATTGGATGTGATACGCCTTCCTAGCGAATTGCCTCGTTTACATGAGATGTGATACGCTTGAAAGCTGATACGATACGCTTCTGTCGTATTCATGTAAAAGTGAGAGGGGATGGGAAGTGCGTGAGGGGTGCTAGGGTGAGAAGAGAGGGTGTTACGTATCAGGGGCGGCAGAAGACGATCGTCTTTCGACGTCAATTGCAGCGAAGCAAACAGATATACGGTCATTTTTTTTTTTTTTTTGCTAAGCCGCAACGAGTAGCAAATGCACGGAAATATATTGCACCACCCACACAAGACCAATTATCTCAGGTCCCTTCTTAATTCTTACATTTCTGTGTGGTCTAAACAATATTTCCTTTTGACTTTAAGTGTAACTGAATCTTCGTTGGACTCGCCGTGGTAGCTTAGCGGCTATGACGCTGCGCTGCTAAGCATGATATCGTGGGATTAAATCCCGGCCGCGGCGGCCGTATTTCGATGGAGGCGAAATACAAAAACACGCGTGTGCCCTGAATTGGATGCACGTTAAAGAACCCCAGATTGTCAAAATTAATCCCGAGACCCCACTATGGCGTACGTGCCTCATTATTAAATCGTCGTTCTGGCACGTAAAACCCCCGAATTAAAAAATATATGGTTGACTCCCCTTTCATAGAAATTGGTAGAACACGAAAGTGCAACGTGTCGTCACAGAAGCTCCTTCGAATCCTGCCGTCGGACACCTTTAATAATGTTTATTTTATTATTTAATACACAGTACTTCATTCAAAATAACGAGTTTACAAAGCCACGAAGCTATTTTACACTTGGTTCTTTATTCTAGGCACATCCGTGGCCGGAAATCAGTCGTGAAACCCGGTATGAAACACTTTCGTGGAAGTAGATTAAAAAAAGAATCTTCGTTGGAAGTAGATTACCTGCACGGTACATTAAAGAATCTTGAAAACTAAGAATGCAGTTGGGGATCAAACCACGATCGTGCTAACGAGCGACATTGTCAAAAGCAAAAATTGGTGTGGTTTAGCTTTGGTTAAATGGTTGATAGCGAAAGCTTCACTGCCCTGGCTAGGCCCACTGTCGAGCTGTGACCGAGGTGTGGTTTCGCAATGATATACAGACATGTTTGCAATGAGTACAGTGTTTATTCATCATTTTTTGTATGCCTATGAAGACACTGCGGTGATCAGTAAAGTAGTGAGACTTGGTTGCAACTCGCAGCCGGGCCCAACTCTACACGGGCAACGGCGGCTATGTCTCCTTTCAGTGCTCTGTAAAGGCCTAAATATAGTCCGACGTAGCGTGAAAGCACGCACACGTTATGTCAAGTTGGCGAGAACAGCGGCTATAGTTGACTGATGGTTCGACGTACTGGCGCCGCCAACGTAACCGGACGCGCGGCCAATGCGCTCCGACGTGCCCGGCGTCTGATGACGCTCACCCGCGTGCAGATAACGTCGGACTATAAACGCGCCTTAATGCTGTCTTGTGGTTTGACCACTAGCTCTCAAGGTGAAATAGGAACTTTAAGGCATATCCTATGGGAGTGCAGCTACTCCCCGGGATATAATTTATTCACAGACGAAGAAGCGTGGGAGACCGCGCTACATAGCGAAGACCCGGCGGCACAGGCCAACATTGTCCGTCTGGCAGCTGAAGCGGCAAGCCGCTTCGTCTACTAACCCCTTCCCCTTGGGTCACATCGGGCTCCCTGGATGCCTACGAGCGGTACCGGAGCTCCGGTGTCACCCCTTACGAACAATAAAAGTTTTCTCACTCAAGGTGAAAACTGTTGAATCGCCGACGGCTGCCCGAGGTATAGCGTAACGAAGCTTTCGCTTCAAAAGTAAAATTCCATTCGAATGAGAATGTCAAGTAATTTAATTAATATCTCTTGAGCTCGCAGGCTTTCGCCTTCACCCGCTTTGGCGTATGGAAAAGTGACTGTCAATTTTTTGTTTCGCACTTTTAAAATTTAGTTTGAGAATATTTAACATAAAAGGCATGCGCTGCCGGTGTTTTGTTTCATGATATTTGTTTGTGGGCTGTCATACTCAAACATCCGAGGAATAAGCTTGTAAATAATGCAAGAAAAAGTGTGAGCAACGATAACGTCGGACTATAAACGCGCCTTAATGCTCTTTTGTGGTTTGACCTCTAGCTTTCAAGGTGAAAACTGTTGAGTCGCCGACGGCTGCCCGAGGTAACGCAATGAAGCTTTCGCTTCAATAGTGCGATTCGCTGCATAGCCTTCTTACTTTTGCTATCCACGCTTGGAAATAGGCTGCTTACTGCGTCGACAAAACATAATATTCATTCGGCGGCATTCTCATGCAAACACGGCGTTCGCATTTTCAAGGAAACACAGCGGAGATTCAGGAAATTGGTGATGGGGCTGCTGCTGCTGCTGCTGCTGCTGCTGCTGCTTTATCGGCATTGGCAGCGGTGATTATTATGTTGTTTGCCCTTAGAACTATTCACGCTTGTTGCGCGACATAAATATCCAAGGAGGAATTAGTTACGGATCATCATGAACGAGGACGCGTTACAATTATTATTTTCTTTGTTACCTTAGCAGGAACGTTACTCACAATCATAGTTATTCGAAACAGAACGATGCGCTTTTTTTTTTCTTGAAAGCGGAGATAAACATTAACTTCGCCGTTGCACTGACCAACATATATTGCACCGTGTACACATAACGCCAGTGTTCATATCGCCTTCAGCCATGGTGAACACTTTTGTGCAAGCGACTTGTTTTCGCCAGTTCTGTCCAATGTCGGCAGGGAAGAAAACGTGGGCATTGTTCTGCCGGTCAACTGAACTCTTCGCTTACCCAATGCTACTCCCGTTTGCGTTTAATCTAGGGAGAACTGCTGCCTACAACCACTTTACTGAATGCACTACCACGTTTGACGGCGTGTACGACGTGCCGCGTTTTGTTGGGTGAAGGAATAGCTTTTCTGTCCGCGTAATGCCCGCATTCAAAAATTTACTTGTGCACGTGCTTTGAGCCAGTTGTCCAAATATTTTTATATAAAACGAAAGTGCGGATCCTACGCACTGTAAAAATATGTTTTCGGCGAAGCTTTCATTGGGGTTTGCAAAGAACGCTGTTTTACAGCGCAGCTGTTGGCCTCTCGTTGTTGGGCATTTTTCGTGGCGTCGTCCGTGGGCGACAAGGTGGGCCGATCCCGGAGGTAATGCATTACCGGGCCGACCCGCGGCGCAGGTGAAGCAGGCTTCAAGCACTCAGCAAATTGAAGCGAAAAGTACATACATTCTTTGGAATCACGCATGCAGCATACAGAACAGCAGTGAATAAAACGACATTTGGATAAGAAAGTAACTGGATACGCCAATGCATTTCTCCGCAAAGTTCGGGAATTAATATCTCGAAACTGGTGTCATCCCGAGAATTCGTTCCAAGTGGATCCGTCTTGCGAACTCCACGGCTATAATTTGTAAATTGCAATATGGGCCATAAGGTAATTAGTTAAAATCTTAATTAGTGAATTTTTGTTATTTAGTCGGTTATGCATTTCAATCTGTCGTACAGGGAATGTCCGCCTCGTCGAATAGATCAGCTCATGAACTAGAATTGTGCTATCTGCCACAGGCAACCTGTATAAAGTTTTAAAGTGCTCACTGAAATATATATATATATATATATATATATATATATATATATATATATATATATATATATATATACCAGCTCAGCCTTCCCTTTTCTGCCGAGAGGCGGACTCAGGACGCAAAGAAAGGCAACTGAGGGGACCGATTTTTATTAATCTAATCAAATAAGAAGCCAACAGACAATGTTTAAGAACACGCAAAGGGTCGTACGAATGATCTGTCTTGACGAACCATGCTTCCCACTCTTTTCTACCCTGTCATTCACTTCTTGTCAATGGCTTTGCTAAACTTCTTTCGCCTCTGTGCTGGTATGTTGTTCTTGCTTCTCGAGACAATTCCGCTCTTAGCACTCGAGCTTTGCTTATTGGCATAATAGCGCAGCTGGTTAGATCGTTAGTATTGTACCGGGATAAAGAGAGAAGGAAGATGGAAGGCGGGCATGTTAGTAATATTTTGATTTATGAGCGGTTTCTTTCTTATTTTCATTTATATTAATGCGATTGTATAGAGCATTCTTTGCGAACAAGCCGCAAGTTCTTGCGACTGTCTAACCGTTATCGAGGGCCGCCATCCTGGAGATAGTGCAGGTCTAGTACAACGGTAAACACCGCATGGTGGTAAGGTACCACGTGCGCTGGTACCATTGATACCGTGTGGTGCCACGCGGTTGCCCGGTAATAGCGTTGTCGCATTCTTCCATCGTGACAGCTAGCGTTTTCTGACGCTGTCGTTGAGACTCTGCGCCTCTGGTCACAGACGCTTCACGGGGTTCCGAACTGGGCTTTGAGGAAGTGCACGGTACTCGTAGTACGTACTTGTTGGCTCACGCGTACAGGTAAGGCACGGTGGTCAGGGGAGCGTCACGCATAACACACAGTGCAACATCATCATCATCATCCCCAGACTATATTTATGTCCACTGCAGGACGAAGGCCTCTCCATCTCCAATTAGCCCTGTCTTGCGCTAACTTATTCCAACTTGAGCCATAGCACACATAGTGCAACATAGCACACAAATATATATATATATATATATATATATATATATATATATATATATATATATATAATGCCACCTGGTTCTTGGCCTATGCCTCACGGTGAGTCTGAATTTTTGGGAAATCATTAGCATCATCATCAACGTGTCTGGTTCGCTGCACTACGCTGGAGGAAAGGAACAGGAAAGTAGAAAAATAAGAAAGAGGAACGGGAAGATAATAAGAGGGCTACTCAGCTTGTCCGAGAGGCACTAAGCCGCGCTTCCTTCCTATGACCGGACACGTCTGGATCAAGAACCACTCATGCTTAGATCAGATCATCAGAAGAAAAGACGGTTCCCGTCTATCGTCACGCCACCAGGAGCATATCAGACGCCAATGAGAGGCCGTTAAACTTGGAAACTCGTAACCGACCCCTCACCGAAGTACAAACACTGAAACGGGCGCCCTAATATTACACATATACTATAGTGATGCGGACACTTACCACTATCACTACCCTCCAAATCCCAGCTCAACCTTCCCTCGTCTGCCGAGCGGCTGACTCAGGCCGCGTTTGTCAATGAACAACAGTACCTGGTCGCTTACATCGCATTCGCAAGATGCGAGCGGCCTTATGATTGATGGGCTTGGTCACTTACTGGACTATGAAATAATGCTTTTTTTTCTCTCTCTCTTTCTTACAAGTGAACGTCCCAGACCCGATACAGTAAAATGTCATAAGTGCTATTTTTTGACGTCAAAGATTTTTTAAAATTAGTCAGAGCGGGTTACTTGTTATGAAAACATGTTATGCTATTACTGTTCTTATCGTTGTAACCATGCTACCCACGCGTGTTAGTTTAGTATTATTGTGTAGAGGAAAGACGCCATTACTCGATTATACATCTGTCGTGTGCACAGTGGCCAAGCTTGACGTCGTCATCATCATTATCAGCCTATTTTTATGTCCACTGCACGACGAAGGCCTCTCCCACCGATCTCCAATTATACTTGTCTTGACTGAGCTATCGCTGATTCCAACTTGCGCCTGCAAATTTCCTAATTTCATCACCCCACCTAATTTTCTGTTGGCCTCGACTGCGCTTCCCTTCCTATGGCGCTCATTATGGAACTCCGATGGTCCACATGTTATGTACTCTAAGAATATTACATGGCCTGTCTAGCTCCATTTTTTCTCTGAATGTCAACTAGAAGATCGGCTATGCTCGCTTGCTCTCTGATGCACACCGCTGTCTTCCATTATCTTGAAGTTACACCTAACGTTTTTCGTTCCATCGCTATTTGTTTCTCCCCCATATGTTAGCAGCGGTAGAATGCAATGATTGTACACTTTTCTTTTCAACGACAGTGGTAAGCTCCCAGTCAGGATTTGGCAATGCCTTCCGTATGCACTCCCAACCGAATTATATTCTTCTGTAAATTTCCTTCTCGCGATCAGGGTCCCCTGTGAGTAATTTACCTAGATAAACGTATTTCTGTACTGACTATAGAGGCTGATTGGCGATCACGAATTCTTATTTCCTAGCCAGGCTATTTAACATTACATTTGTCTTCTGCATATTAATCTTCAAACCCACTCTTGCACTTTCTAGGTTAAGGTCCTCAATCATTTGTTGCAATTCATCTCCAGTGTTGCTGAATAGGACAATGTCATCTGCAAAGCGAAGGTTGCTGAGATATTCGCCGTCGATCCTCACTCCTAAGCCTTGCCAGTCTAATAGCTTGAATACTTCGTCTAAGCATGCAGTGAATAGCATTGGAGAAATTGTGTCTCCTTGCCCGAACCCTTTCTTGACACGTAATTCTCTGCTTTTCTTGTGGAGAACCAAGGTATAGCTGTGGAATCTTTGCATTGATATGACACATCACGTAATAGGACCTAAATTTAGCCTCTCGCTCGGCATTCAGAGGGCACAGCTCGGCAATACGTTTTTCGATCCGAGCAGTATAGTTATCGAGTTCGATAGAGCTCACTCAGCCATAGTATGTGCGTATAATCTATCAAACTCAAACCTGTGCTCATCAGGCGTTACAAGGCCTACAAGTGGGCGATTTTTTATGACACCCCCGCGTTCAACACGCAGGGTCCTGAAATGGCGGTAAGGGACTCGGACAGCAAGACAAAGGGATGCATACATAATCATACGTCCCTATACATAATCGCATTAACGTTGACTTTCACCGTGAGATGGGGTTCTGCCGGATTTTTTGTTTACTCTTTCGTACGCATCTTTTGGTTTTGGAAGTTTGGGACATATTCTATGGTCATGCAGACTGTTACAAGCATCGCTCCCATTCAAACCCAATTAACTCAGCCTTCCCCAATCTGCCGAGTGGCTGACTTAGGCCGCGTTTGCCAATGAACAGCAGTACCTGGCTGCTGAAATGGAATTCGCAAGATGCGAGTGACTTTATAGGACTGATGGGTTTGGCCACTTACTATAAGACTATGAAATAATTTTGTTTGCCCCTGTCTTCAAGTGAACGTCCCGGGACCGAAACAATCAGAGTTGCTTTTTTTTTTCTTGAACTTTTTTTTTTGGAACTTCGGAGCTGATCAAGTTGCCTTGGGCAACCTTTTCTCTCACTTATACCGCACAATCATGTACGAATTTGTTTCTGGAAATAGGTTGTCATTATCACTATTTAAACAGTAGAAGTTGTATTAATATTTTACATTGTCACTGGCATTACATAATGATGAAATGTAGATATTTTCATCTGCCTCAGTGTAGCACGAAGACTACAAAGAAAACCCAACTTTTTCATCAAGTGCAAAGGTTTATTGGAAACCCGTCTGGGCTTTTCTTTGTAGCTTCTGTCGTAGACAACTTGTTCCTTTCACTAAAATTTCATCCACATAGGAAATCCACATAGCGGATTTCTGTTGAACTGGTTTGACATCATCATCATCGTCATCAGTGAAGTATTACAACGGCCAACGGCCGGCAAACTGCGGCGACATCGCGAAAGCGTTTGGAAAGTTCCTATTGCAGCTTTCGCTGCAAAGTCTTCGTCAGGGAAAGGTGTTGCAGAAGACAGCGATGTTGTCGGCAGTTCGCGTCTCTTTGTTGAGACGCTTCAAAGTGCCTCGAGAATAATTATGACGGCTGGACACGTGACCTGAAACCCACCGCGAACCACGTCTATAACGCACTCCGTGCCTTCACGGGAATAGAAAGGCCAGGTGGTAAAACTTCACCTGGAGCGATTTGACAGATATGCCACACAAGGCTAAGAAGGCTTCTGCAAAAATCATGCATCAAGCCTCTGAAGCGGGCAAAGAAAACAAGAGAAAGACGGAAAAAGCAGGAAAATAAGACTTGCATCCTCATACTTCGATAATTTATCCAGACAGGCCTAGGGCTTCATCATCGCTATGCCGTGGTGGCTGTCATATTGCGCAAGACAGTCCAATTTGCGGGTGATCGTAAACAGCGCGGCGCAGGGCCAGTGTGTTGTCGTAAAAAGCAGCTAAACACGCGACCGGAGAGAGAGAGAAGGAACAAAAACGGCGATATTCTTCCGAGCACGTAAGTAGCTCGTGCCAAGGCTAAACGGCGCGCACTGCGCGCATCGCGAAGGTGTCGCACCTCCACGTGGACGGTGCGTGCGACAAGCTCCCAACGAAGCCTCCCTCATTGAGCGCAGGGCATCATCGGCATACCGCCTGTTGCACTTGCCCTGAAGCCTGGCTGTGGACATAAGGCCAGCGTCTCTCTAATCGACGGCTTCATTACGCAGTGGGCGCTTCTGGCCGGGAGGATATGGCAAGGTACCAGAGAGCCGTGCCTTCTTGCGGCGTTAGCGCTGAAAACCATAGAGGACACCCGCACGGCAAATCGAGTGACGCCGAAGTGTTCAGGACGCAAATCGGCACGTGCCTTTCATCGCGACGTTGGCTAAGAGCTCAAGGAATCGATTGTTTGCGGCGCGTGGGCATGTTTTTGCCTGCGCGCGGGGACATTAGCTTTTTTTTTTTTTTTTTCAATTGCTTTGGGCAGCGTGTGCCCCTGAGCGCGCAGCCGAAATAGCGAGCGGGAAATAGCCGCCTGTGGTGTAGTCTAAAGTTTAGTTTCGTTTAGTTTAGTTGCAGTTTATTATTCATTCAGGATACATAATTGGTTGTTAGTAGTATACATGCGAGGGTCCCAAAGTCATATGACTGCAGCGGGGCCCTCAGTTAACAAGAAGATTGGTACAAATGATTTTTTTTTATTTACTATACTGCCGCTCTCGATCGAGAGCATAACAGGTGGGCATATTGAGGATACATTGTACAGTAAAAGTGAGACGAAAAAAAATGTATCTATACATATTAATTGATAGAGCAGTATAAAAATTATGCAATTATGCAGTTACGAATGAATAAGGTATTTATTAGGTGAGGATGGCTCGTTCACCTAAGAGAGAGTTTGTAAAGATAAAAAAAAAAGGGCGTGAGGAACGAAAAATTACGATTACACAAGTTTGATGGGGAAAGGAAAACCGCAACGATATTCCCTCACATCGAACAATTAGGCGCCTATCGAGGCGTCAATGCTTATTCAGTAATTAATGCCCCAGCTTAACTTTCACCAAGTTTGTTGCTCTATATGGAAGATATCGCGATGAGACCGCCTAATTTTGGGGGTAAATTTCGAAATTTTTGTTAATCTGTTTAACGGTCTAGAACGAGTCTGAGAAAAACGTTCAGCCCACACCTTGATATTTTTAGTCGTATCAACCGGGAACGTTCACTTGTGTGCATGAACATCGCGTAAGCTATCGAAGCCTATAAATGATAATTCAGTATGATCAAATCGAATAAACATAACTTTTTCGCAGATTTCTAACCGATCATCTTCGTAGTTTGTCGCCGTCATTACTGCTATTGGTTATACAAATACCGCTTAACTGTTGACCATTACATTGTCTTCTTGAACTTTGATCATTGTGTCTTCAGACCACTCTCCGCCTTGCTAGTGTCGATGACGTCGTCCTGCATATTTTCTGACGATCGCCTTCTCGTTCTCTGCGCAGATAGCACATTTTCACATCTTCTATTCAACCGGCATGCACAGTATAGGTTTCTACTCTGTCAATGTCAGTTATACTTGTATAGGTGTTTTCCCGAACTTTTAATGTCACTGCATTGAAACTATTGTTATTATTCTCGCCACGTTGTGTGCCGAGGTCCTGGCATAGGCTTTGAGAGCTCAGATATCTACGGCGCACACAGACATAATCCATAACTCTTTGGGTTCGATAAGAGTCAACGCTGCTATAGGTCTCACTGTGTAGCTAAGTAACAACTGTTGTTAATTGTGGGACGGCTTAGAAACATTTGGTTAAGGCTGTACAACTGGAAGAAACGAGAAAATAAACGGCGTTCTGATATCGGTTTTCTGTGCGGCGGCGCGTTAATCAAGCAGAATTTAGAGGAGTTGAGCGCTGATATGCGACTCCGGAATAAGTTCATGCATTAATCAACAATTAAATCTTCCAAATGCTCTACTAACAGACTTCTGATCTGTCCGCCGACTTCTTCTGCCTACGCGCTTTCGAAACCATCTATACGTGTTTTCGTTATGTTTGACGGCCACCGGAGCACACGTCGCGTCAGTTGACCCGGATATACGCGTGATGGCGCCTGTTCACATTTCACTTTCTTTTTCCGGCGCATTTGGAAACCTTTATCTACATCTGAAAGGGGAATTTATTTTTCTCGAATGATAGCATCGACTTCTGCTGAGTAGAAAACGTGGGAAAAGTGAGAAGTAGCTGAATTGTTCGCAAAGACAGAACTGAAGGATAAGTTGCCAATGGCGGCCTTCGAGCGCAATCGAATTCAGCTCATAAAGCTAATTAGCCTGTGGCACACTAACCGTAGGCGAATGACAGACGACACAGACGAGCTAACGGGGATCATATATTTTCTTCGTACCTCAAATTCCCCTTCCTTTTCCTCTGGTTTCACGAAAGAGAGAGAGAGAGAAAGATGTTTAGTAATTGAAAAATATATATATATATGAAAAGGCGACCTCAGTGGTTTTTCCAGCGAGGTGCCTAGGTTAGGTTAATTGTTTCGCTCCTTAAGAGATAGAGCAGCAAGCTGTCGTATTTATACCTTTGCGGTGTTCAGGGGTCCCTCTTGGAAGTATCCAGTCGCTTAGTGTAACGACTGAGCTCTGTAGCCCAGCAAGGCAGAGTCTTCGCAGTGAGGATAGGCCAGGACATGTACATAGCAGATGGTGTGCTGTGGCTGGCTCACCCGCGTCACAAGTTGCACAGGTTGGGTCCAGCGACCTCTCAACGCATTGGACTTTGAAGGCAGGCGTGACTGCCGCGCCGGAGCGCAGACGGCGAAGTGCCACGCGTTCCCTGGCGTGGAAGCGCGGGAGGGAGGGGGTCATGGCCTTCGTGCAGAAGCGCGTGTAGAGCAAGCTTTTTACGCTGTCGGAGCTGCAGGTGAGCAGTACGAAATCTTTCTTATTGTGCAGCATGTATCACTCCATATGGCGACTGCCGACAGACATCGCACGTCACGAGACCGTGGTATCACAGTGGCCTTGTTCGTAATTGTAGTTCTAACGTAACGCGATCCGCAACCCCGTCGGGCACGTGCACGTGCGCTGGAATACATGTGCGTGCGTAGTTTACACCTTGCCGACGCGCATGGCCGTAAGGACGCGCGACGTCCATTTCAGTGGCTTTACAATTTTACGGCCGTCGCAGCTAGACCCTTTCACTGGCCCCAAGGTCATCTGACGACCCCCACGAGCACGCTTGTTAATCAAGAAATTCACCAAAAACAAGGCGTCAAGATATGGCCAAACAGCTGTAAGGTATTTCACATATGTCGGATGATCATTTCTGAGTTTTACGGAACTTTGACTGTCTTGTCGAAATTCTTGTCCTTGCGCTGGATTATTCGAAGAGGCGGGCATTGCTAGCACGAGAAATCGGAACATCTTCAACTAATTGACTAATTTTTTAATTAGTTACCTCAGTACATATCGCCGTCTAAGAATTGCAGCCGGTGAGATTGCAAGACGTATCCACCTGAAAAGAATTTCCAGGATGACACCAGTTTCAGTATATTATTTCCCAAAGTGTGCGACGAAATACATGGGCGTTCCAGTTACCTTTTGTGCTTCAACTCATAAAAAAAATGTCGCAGTTTCGCCCGAAAGGCGAAGCATCGATTGCGATATCAAATTAGTAGAGAGCTATTCGGAGTAGGGATAGTGGTTTTATCGGCTGCATAAACTTGGACACATTCGCTTACAAACTGAATTAACAATCGTGGTGTCAGCGCGCACAAGCAAACATGAATAGATCACACTAAATGACCGCAGACAACGACTGTCAAAACGCCGCAGCGGGCGAAGGCTCGCGTGGTCTATCGCTTCAACGGAAACTGAGCGGCAAATGCACAGCGCATGCAAAGGTCAGAGCCGTGTGGAGATAAGAGACGGTGAGGGCGACCGCCAACGCAGGGCAAAGTGCAGAGGAGTTGTGCAGAGAAGTTATTGGCAGAGGAGAAGCTGCCACCCCCCCATCCCTCCCCTCCTTCCCGCGCTGCCTTCCCGCTTTCGCGTGGGAGATTGAGTGGCAAGCACGGTGTAAGAATAAGGAGAGGTGCTGACACTCTCCCCCCAACGCGCGCAAAAGCGCCGCTCGCTCGCGTCCAGATTATGTTCGGCTTGGTTGCAGCTGGTTCGGCGCCGTCGTAGAGGGCGCTGCGGTATGCGGTCCCAGCCTCGGCGGCAAGGCGCGTGCTGCCGCTGCTTCGTCTTCCTGCTTGCATGTGCGGCTGCGCTGTTTTGAAGGCACGATTTTTGTTCGCGTTCGTTTCATGAGCTTGTGCTTGGGTATTGTCGCCACGGGCCCTCGACGAAGGTGGCAGCGGCCTTCTGAGGGGCGTTTGAAATGGCTAGAAAGTGCTTCGTTCCGAACTGCAATTCTGGATACCTGACTTGTGCGGAGCGTGTGCCTTTATTCAAAGCGCCGTCCGACAGCGGTCGTCTAGAGCAGTGGCGCCGTGCAAATCTGAGGCCAGACCGAACTCTAACGCCTACCGACCATGTCTGCACCAGCCATTTTTCAGAGGATACGATATCGATGACATATTGTCACGACGTCGAAAGCTCGAGGGACAAACGAAACGCACTTGTCGGCAGAGGCAGTAACAAGAACGGACGGTTTTAAAATAGCGCGCGCTAGTCATTGCTTCTTCTTCTTCTTGCTTTGCTTTTCATAAGTGCCGATGTGTCTTAAGCCGTCGTCATCGCCGCGCTATACACGTGGCAATATTACTCGGAGCGCTCGATAGAAGGATTCCCACCTTATTTCCAAACTGTCCAAAGAACCTCACACGGTCAAATAAACCTCGAAATCCGCTGCGGAAGAGAGAACCTCCTGTGTGCCGCAGTAGTTTGTGCAAATTTTGCTGCATGTAAAAGATATACTGCGTGGTTTACTATCATGCACCAAGATTGGAAAATATGTAAATGTCACGTAGCTGGACAGAACCAAGGTAATGTTGTCTGCCGTCGCTTGGAGATACTCAGATTATGTTTTTATTCCGCTTAATTACATAATTATTTTCATAATTGATTAATGAACTCTTTCAATGCTATAATTGGATAAAAAGTATGAAAAAGAGAATTGTACAACAGCGTGGAAAACTCCCAATATAACTTTCTGTTGCTCAATACGTGATATATAAAAGTGTTTTCCCAGCGTGAACGAAACCCGCGAATACAGCAATATTGCCGCGCGACTGGCCGCTCGAGGCACTTTGCGTGTACACGTGAGCTTCTTTCATGCTCGTAAAAACACTTCTACGTAGCGCGTATTGAGCAATACAAAGCTGCATCGGGAGTTTTTCATGTTGCTCTACAATTTTCTCATTGACACTTTTAATCTAATTATAATAATTGAGAATCAAAATCAGAATCAGTTTATTCAATACAAGAAACGGGGTTAATTACATGGTAAGTATATACACAAGGAGGTCCCGTAGTTAAAAACAGAAATGGGACCTCCTATGCATGATGACAAGAATTATTAATACAAACAAACAATGGCAACATGTAAAGTTAACGATAATACAGGTTTTTTTGAAAGACAAGGCATGAATAAAAAAAAAATGCAGCAGTTAATGCATAAGAACAAGGTTGCAGATCACTCAATAATAGGCAGAACTACAAAGGGTGCTTTTCCAAGGCGATGAAAAGAATGCCGGAAATAAATATAGAAACACAGTTAAAGTTTAAAAAAAAGAAAGAAAAAACATACTACACTGAAAAATGGGAGTCGGATAAAGCTAAAAGAAAGCGCTTAAGTTCAGTATGAAACCTGTGAGATTTCAACAATTTTAAAGGAAATGGTAATGTGTTCCAGAGGGATAAAGCTGAAAAGTGTAATGACTGCTTGCCGTAGTTGGTGCGAACGCTGGGTAAAATAAAGTTCATATTCTCTGCAAATCTAGTATTATTTATATTAATAAGAGACGTCGTTGGTATGATGGTTACTGGAAGATTATTGTTTATGGCCTTAAAAATAAAAAAGTTGTTGCAGTTTCACCTGAAAGGCGAAGCATCAATTGCGATAGCAAATTTGAAGAGAGCTATACGGAGTAATGATAGCAGCTTTATCAGCTGTATAAACTTGGACATGCAGCAGCACCGGCAACACGCAGAACTGTTGTCGACGCCGCCGGCGTTTTGCCCGCGTTCGCTCAAAATGCGTGCGGCGTTGGTGACTGTTGCCGGAGCCTCTGATATAAATAGGCACTTGGTGCCGCAGCTAAACGTCGCCTCCCTTCCCTGCCCATCCCCCCCCCCTCCCTCACAGCCTTTCGCGCGTCGGAAGAAGGTACGTTTACTCTACATATATGGTGATTGTAGAGGAGGAAAGAGACGCCTACTTCTGCAGCCCTTAAGGGAGCACAGCGCAGAACGCGCGTTTGTTCTCCACCGTGCGTTCACTCCCCGTGAAAGCGCGCGTCCCTCGCGCCCTTTCACTCGCACATACAGCGTTCGGCGGCGCGCGGCGACGATTTCATCTCCATTGACGTCATACGGAACCTCACGGCGACGGCGACGGCGACGGCGACGGCGACGCCGACGGCAGAAATCTGCTTTTGAGTGTCCATATAATTGCTATCGCAATAAAATGGCGAAGTTGATCAATAAATACGACTAATTATCTAATTAGGCGAAATGTAAAAAATAACCGAGTATCTCCAAGGGACGGCAACAACATTACTATGGTTCTGTCCAGCTACGTGACATTTGCATATTTTGAAATATTTGTGCACCCTGTAAAATACTGCTGTTTTCTGTGCAGATGTGTGCCTGATTTTCAAATTTGTTCCATCCTGGCTACTAAATTTTTTTTTTTTACAATGCGCATGCGGTGTATATTACACGCTTGCATGTTTTTATACATTTTCCCATTGTGGGAGTGTATGAGACCGCAAGCTTCTGGGATGGTTATCACCTATTAAAATTATCGAGCTGCTTCATGCACCAGTTTTTTCGTATTGTGTCTATGCAAAAAATGGTCTATGGGATTATTGTGTGGTGGCTGTAAGTGTATTTGTGGACAGGCTGTAGCATGCATTGTCAAACACGCTTACATTGGCACATTCTCATATGCAATTTAAGAAAAAAGAAAGTTACCTCTTCTTTTTTAGATCCTGCAAGAGTCACTCAGTCCTCAATGGACGAGAGCCCAATGAATACACGGTCTATGTTAAGTGGAATTGGAATAAAAAAGGCAGTTGCTCAGGTTTTCATCAGTAAACTGTGGTAGTGATGCTCTAATTCAAGATAGACGCCAGCCTTCGTCCCGCCTAATAAATTCCCATTTGAAAGAGTTTTTACATAGCTGATGTGCATTCTCATCACAAGTTCTAGCCATGAACAGCCACTTTGCTCTAGTGCATTGCATATCGCAAGCTTGCGCCGTTTCATTTCTTAATTTATATCGCGGCCACATTGAATTCGCGCAACGATGATTGAACGGTTTTCTGAGTGTGAATGGAAGCAGCGATAAGCATGAAATACATTTTCTGGTGCAGTCACTATTTTCTTCTGATCGAGGGGTAGCACGTGGGCTAACACTTTCGTTTTTTTATGCTTGGATGAACCGCTAGACCGGACGAAACAAAATGCGCGCGTGAGGGTAACTTCAGTGGGCTTTGAGTGCTGCCCGATTGATCCGTGTTGACGTCATCCACGCCCTGCACAAGGAACCTTCATGTTAGCGAAGCCTGGTACACTTATCACTTTAATGTGAAATAACGATTTTTTTTCGCGCTTTGAGATTTACTCACTCCACTACGAACGAAAATTTAGCGGAGGCAGAAGAATGCCAAGCCGCCGGCGCCGCTAAGCTGGGACCGCTGGCCACGGCGCCCTCTGTCTGCTCGCAGCAGAGCTACTCGGTGCGCCCGCGCGCGGCCGAACATAATCTGGACGCTCGCTCGCGCGCAGTGTCAACACCTAAATATTCTTCCACCGTGGTGGCAAGATACGCCTTTGGTGCCGGAGCACAGCGCCGCCCCGCCTCCCTCCCTCCCATACCCCCACGGCCTTTCGCGCGACGGTCGCGTTTGCTTTCCGCCGTGCGTTCGCTCTCCGTGATAGCGCGCGTCCCCCACGCGCTTTCGCTCGCGCATACGGTGCGCGGCGACGATTTTATCGCCCTTAGAATCTATACGGAACCTCACGGCGACGGCGACGGCAGAAATACGGTTGAAGTGTCCATATAATTGATATCGCAATAAAAAAATCACCGACCCCTCCACTCCGTGAAGATGGTCGAACAGCGAAGCTGCGTTAGTTTCACCATGCAAGTTAAACTTCGCAAGCAGTGTTTCCGCCTATGTGTTTCTGTGTCTCGGGCGCGCACTTCGGGATCGGCCTCCCGGCGCTGCCGTTTAAACTCGGCATCTCTGGCGCGCAGCTCGGTCGGCCCTACACGACGACGAACCCGTTCACGAGCCAACTCTTGCTGACGCAGGCGGTAGACAGCTTCTTCCTCAGAAGTACGCACTACTCGTGGTCTTCCCATAGTTGTGTGCGGAATGTGCAGAACCAATATTCGAAAGCTCCGTATATACAACCAACGCTAACGCTAACTCCTCTTACACCCCACTCCTCCGATGATCTACTTTTTTCCTACACGGCCATTGGTTGGCGCGCCTGACCTCTCCCCTTCCAACGCAACTATTGGACGGCGCGACTTACGTCAACCCCCCTTCCCATTCTCCTTTTCATCGGCACACTCTCACAGGGGGAAAAGGGTCCCTCCAACCCCTTTCCCCCTGTTGAGCTCTTTTTTTCCTCTGCTCTCCCGCTAGGTCACGTGGCCCCCTTTTTAGCGGTCCGACAACGACGACACAGGGTCCGCATAAACAGCTTCGCTGCAAAAGAGCGTTTTGTTAAAAAAGTAAGTGCAACAACAGTGCATATTGAAGGCGAGTTCGTGGCGCATGTATCCAAACTGGTGTCATTCTGCAAATTTATTCCAAGTGGATAGGCCTTGCAAACTCACCGGCTACAATTCGTAAATTCCAATACGTGCCATAAAGTAATTAATTATGACATGAAGTAAATTTTTTGTTAAAATTTGAATATGTTTCGATTTCTCGTGCAATTAATGTCTGCATCTCTGAATAATCCAGCTTGAGGACTAGAATTATGCCATCTGCAACAGGCAATCTTTAAAATTCTGTAAAACTTGAAAATAATCACTCCATATATATTTGCTACAATCACTGAATATGGCAAATCAGTTCTGCGCAACTCCGCAAAGTGCAGGAAAGTTGATAAAAAGGCAAAAATTGTCAGCCACCCGACTGCAGCATGGAGCCACATAGAAACCCTTAAGGGGTTTCTCACACATAAAGCTTCTCAGTTGAAGAAAAATTCGTCCTGGTCAAGGGATCGAACCCGGTAGTACCCGCCGCAGTGGCTCAGTGGCTAAGGCGTTGGTTGCGCTGCTGAGCACGAGGTCGCGTGATCGAATCCCGGCCTCGGCGGCCGCATTTCGATGGAGGCGAAATGCAAAAACGCCCATGTGCTTGCGTTTCAGTGCACGTTAAAGAACCACATGTGGTCAAAATTAATCCGGAGCCCTCCACTACTGCGTGCCTCATAATCAGAACTGGTTTTGGCGCGTAAAACACCCAGAAAGAAGAACGAACCCGGTACCACCGCCTTTCCGGGGCGGTTGCTCTACCGGTCGCTGCGAAGCTTTCTTTATGAGAAACTAGTTAGGACTTTCCTTGTAGCTTCGTGTTACACTCGGGTAGATGAGAATTTTCGCCTTTCTTGCCATGATGACGTATTAGTAGAGTGATTAAAACGTCTCCTGCAGTCCGCGCAGGTCTAGGCGTCAGTGAGAACAGTGATGTTTCGTGTTATAAACGAGGGTGGCAAAGAATGCACAAACTCGTAAGGTGGCAGAAGTCCCGTGAATAGTACAAAAAAAAGAAAAAAAAGAAGCATCATCCATGAAGGAGGAGAAAAAAATGATGGAAAGACAGAGAGGTTAGCCAATCTAAGTACCGGCTGCCTACCCTGTGCTGGGGAAAGGGATGAAGGGAATAAAAGGGGATTGAAGTAATAAAACATTTAAAAAAAAGGTTTGGTCCGGACCGGTTTCGGCGTTAAATACGCTGCTCAAGTGCTTAAGGAATTGTGAATTGTGCGGTCGACTTTGAAAGTTGTAGCGCGTTAGCGCGTTATCGCGATATCGGCATCGCGTTATCATCCCCACGAAGCTACAAACGAAAATTTATATGCGTTATATTTGTATAGCCTCGTGAAACTCTCGGGTGTATTCCTAGCCTGCTACTAGCTCCTTATTTATTTTACTTGTTGCTACATTCATACGAAGAAAAAAAAACAGAGCGGGGATGACTGCCGGTATTATCACTTCGAGACCAGCAATATATAATAAAAAAAGAAAAGCTTGTCTACGTTTCTTGCAAGCTTCTCTGATTTACGCTTAATCTCTGTCCCGTGAAGCAAATTCCTCCCGATTATTTTTTTTTCCGCACTTACCCTATTACACGAATTTTTTGCGAGAAACTTTGTTTTCACGTTTTCGTAAATGTACCACAGCTCGCGAAAAATTTGTCCCTATACAGCAACTCGTTTTCTCGCGGTAATGAAATGTCAACATGCAAGGGCTTTCTTGCGTATACCAACATAAGTAAGCTAAATATAAGCAAACGGAGAGTGTTCGTGTGTGATAACATAGTTCCGGTCGTAGTCAAAACTTCCAGCATTGATGATGTATTGATGAATCACCGAAACTGAAATAGTTTCGGGTTAGGTTTGCATTCAGATTCAGACATCTGCATATTTTCCGGTTCAGTTCAGGTTCACCTCCGGAGCAAGAATATAATGGTTCGAACCGGTTTGAACTGGTTCATATGGGTTGATAGCGGTTCGGAAATAAGGAGAAAGAAAAGCTCTAGAAAACAACATTTTTTCAGCCTCACCTGCGAATTTATTCTAACCTTACGTGACGCGGACTGATGTATGTCTGGTGCCCTTAACATTACGCACGAAAGTGAATACATTGTGATCCGAGGCGCGCAGGCGCGCTGTGATTTGTTATCGAAGGACCAATGCGTAGAAACCTCATCTAACTCCTCTTTGTTGCGCTTTTAAGCTGCAGATTACCTGCGCTAACCTCGATCGTTGAGGTTGAGGGTCCAGTAAGGGACTAATATATTAAAGATTTTTTAGAACCACACAGGCTTTCGTGACAGTTGTTGCTACCACTAAAGATGTTCTGTTCTGTACAGCCTGAAGCAGAGTTTTAACGGCGCAAATATGCGCGTTCTGTTATTTCAAAGGCCTTCAACTTATAGACGCCATCACATGACTTTTCTGCGTATGTGTTTGAATTCACGCGCCTATCACGTTCGGGCATTTTGTAGTTTGCTGTACAGTTGATGATCAATTATTCTATGGCCATGTGGCACTGCACTCAAAATACAGCTACAAAGGTTGTGTTTATTCTAGTTTAGTAGTCTTATTTCGCAAAATTACACCAACCTACACCGGTGGCCTTGTGTCACTCCAATCAACAGCACTCCAAGGTATTTTGCCGCCCAATGGAAGGACAAATTATTGCACCCCTCTACACTTTAGCCCCAAAATTGGGTGTGTCATATCGAAAAACATTAACGTCACCTTGGAGGGCAGTCACTATAGTAATCGCAATAAAAACGTTAACACGTATGTTTTCCGGTATGACCTTACTATTTCTTGAACAACGAGCCATAAGAACTACGCAGTTCCAACGCATACGTTGGAATCATTGTAATGTGACTGTTGTTGGTTGTTGTTGGTTGGTTGGTTGTTGTTGTTTGGTTGGTTGTTGTCGTTGTCGTTGTCGTTGTTGTCGTTGTCGTTGTCGTTGTCGTTGTCGTTGTTGTTGTTGTCGTTGTCGTTGTTGTTGTTGTTGTTGTTGTTGTTGTTGTTGTTGTTGTTGTTGTTGTTGTTGTTGTTGTTGTTGTTGTTGTTGTTGTTGTTGTTGTTGTTGTTGTTGTTTAATTTTTTTTTGTGCTATGCGACATGTAATCAGACTATGATGTAATCATATTATTTGTTTATGTACTACAGCTTTCATAAGCGATGCAAACAATGCATACCAATTCAAGTTGATACACACTGTAACACTTCGACGCAGCTATTTCACGGGACGCGGGCGACGTTTGACGGTTGTCGAGGAAAAAATGGTGAGGAGGGTCCCGCGTACAGAAAAATATACAACACACATCGGAATACAATTAGCACTTGTCAATGTAAGTATTAGCGTGTCCTTTCCTCTCTTTCCGTGTTCCCACCAAAGCGTTGGGCCATCCTGTGCGATTAAAGATACATTCATCTCTTGTGCCACAGTGGTAGCTACCCATTCTGTGAGATTTGCTGAGAGTGCTCACATGCCCCATCGTTCAAAACGGGGTATACCAAACATGAGAAGTTTAATAAAATCAAATAATCCGTTGAATAACACGTGCTATTTTATTAAGATGTCTGTGTGCTTTAGAAATGCCAATGAGTGAAATTACAGTACGGATTGTATATTGTTGCTTATTGTTTGATTGCGCAACAATAGGAGGCCACTCAGTGGCACTATGTCCTGGTAAACAATTAAGCCATGCCCTCGGTCTTGGGATCGACCTTGGGATCGATCCCCTTAATGCTTCGCATTAATAAGGGAGCGTATACAAATGAAAAACGGAATCCAATTTGCATCCAACATTACGACTTGCGGAATCAAAAGCTCTGTGTTGTCCGCTGGTGAAACGAGCTATAGTGAAGCGGGATGAGGTATAAAGCCTTCACCCAAGTGCCTCCCTAGGCGGCCGCAAGGCACCAAGTGGAGTAAACGAACGCCACACTGAAAATTCCTTGGAGTTCTGAACAAAAAAAAATTATTTCTTAATCTCGTACGCATCTGAACGTGTAAAGCGTCCGAAATTTCCATCACATAAGAGGCAGCCTTGGTTGCACCGACATCTGCAACATAATGAGTGTCAGAACTGAGTTGAAGTTATTTGAGTCTTTACTGTAGCGTGGGAATCATTTGTCGTCTAGGAGAGGCTTTCAGCCTTTGTTCAATGTTTTCCCCCGTGACGTGACCTAGCAGAGGGTCCTCGGGGCCTTCTGAACCGTTTGCCGAACCGGTTCGGGAACAATTTCTCCAATAAGTTCCGGTTATAGCTCTGTTCCAATATGGCGGAAAAAATAACGCTTCGGTCCGGTCCCCCTTCAGCTGAATGTAATGGTTCAGCACTGATTTTCGGTTTGGCTCTGGTTTGGTTCGACACCCTTGTCAAAGCACCATCTAAATATTTGCAAATACCTGAATACGAAAGTGCCGAGGCATAGTTATGCTCACCAAGCGGCTGTCTCCCCGCTGATGAATTTAGACTCTGCAGAACAATCCAGAGAGCCTTGTTGAATGATGTCGCAAAAAGAGGGTTCCGTGTCATGTGCACCAAGATTCTCTGGGGGATGGCGGAGCCCATTCGCCACCATTCTTCCTAGAAAAAAATTTGGAGGACGCTTAAGCTTGGTCTTAAGAGTGGAACGCGTTAGCATTCGAAGATCCCTGACTGCTTCTCACGCTTCCCGGTAGAATGAATGGATGGATAAAACTTTATTTGATCTATTTAAATGTGGTTTGGTTTCTAGATGTCTGGGAGCCCCTTGGCCGACATCTCTAGGCAAGCCCGGTCCACCAGCCAGAGCTGGTCATCCGAGCAAGTGGCCCGAAGAGCGGCCTTCCACGAGGAAAATGAAGGGTTGGGAATAGGTTCTACCGCTATGGGCTTGGGGCAGCTCCACAAAGAGTGGAAAAGATTATTAGCCTGATTTAGTTGTTTTTCAGTGAGATTATGACACGGGAGGTGGTAGGCGAGGCGACTTGACCTCCAAATCTTCATTCATTTGCATGGTGTCTTTTTCAGACAGACCATGACAGCGTGACGTAATCCGGCGGACCAGTCCTGAGATCTGCTTTACTTGCTTATCGAAGAGGTTCAGTGTAAAACGCGCGGCTAGGTTAGATTGGATGTGCACACCCAGGATCCTGATTTTATCAACCTTAGGCACTGGTTGACCGTGTACGAACAGGTCTATGCCTGGTTCGCACGTGTGGGGGTTAATCGTGAGCAATTCGGACTTTTCTGGCGAGCATAACAGTCCCATTATTCTAGTATGCCGTTCGATGAGGTTGATATCTGTTCTTAGGACATCTTGGGCCTCCTCAATGGAGCATTGTGACACCCATAGATATCATCAGCATAGAACGCGTGGTGCAATTTAGGTGCAACTGTAGCTTATGTAACCGTAATAAACGTTTACCGAGAAACGCTGGCGGCGAACGCGCTATTCACGAAGGCGAGCTTTCTGGCAGAAACGCGGCCTCTTACGTGGTCCGATCTTCTGTTACGACTTCGCACTTTTAACGCAATAGCGTTAAGGGCCCCGTGTCGCAGAAAATCCGTGTCGGCAATCGGCGTCGGCGTGCGGTGTCGGTGGGTGGCGGAGAAAATCATGCCCAACCCCGCGGGCCCTCTGAATATATTTAGGTACATGTATATACCACGCCTTCTAGCTCATATGGCATGCGGTATATGCGGGTTATATTGCCACACCATTCTATCATTAATGTTGCTCATACCTTGCCTTGCATTCTTGGCAAAGCTATTCCTCGAAATTGAGAATGACAATCCACAAACAAATGTCATGAAACAAAACACCCACAGCGCATGCCTTTTACGTTAAATCTTCTCACACTGAAATATTAAAAGTACGAAACAAGAACGGAAACCTGAAAATTATGCAATTTTTTGGGCGCGGCTGTGCAATATCTCCGGGATCGCCCCACGCAAGAGGCCGCGTTTTTACCAGAAAGCTCGCCTTCGTGCATAGCGTTCGCCGCCAGTGTTTCCCGGTAACCATTACGGTTGCTTAAGCGGCAGTTGTCGGGAAGCGTGAGAAGCAGTCAGGGATCTTTGAATTCTATCGCGTTCCACTCTTAAAAGTGAAGCTTAAGCGTCCTCCAATTTTTAATATTTCAGTCTGAGAAGATTTAGCATAAAGGGCGTTGGTGTTTTGTTTCATGACATTTATTTGTGAGCTGTCAAGAATAACTTTGTAAAGAATGTAACACAAGGTATAAGCAACTTAAGTGACAGAAGAAATTTAGTGCCGTATATAATATATTCGGCAATTTCGCTCACGGGACGCCAACGCCGGCTACGGCGCCCACGCCGACACCGTATTTTCTGCGACACGGAGCCCTTAGCGCTATCACGTTAATACCTGTATGAGTTGATTTGAGGAGAAGGTAAAGTGGCTGCGCTCAGAGTTAACCTTGCGTGTCTCCCCTCGATACGTCCTCGAGCCCGAAAATTAGTTGCGGGTTCTAACATATTAACAGATGTTGCTTCTAACAGCCAGATGACGCTGTCCGACAGCGTCGTAAGACCTCAGGGCCGGAATTACTTATTCAAGAGCCGGCAAGCTATCGGTGAGTTCCTTATAAAGGTCCCTAAATTGGTGGTTAGGCTGAAACCATCTGGAATAAAACTATTACGTGGTATTGAAAACACGTTCATAGTAGTAACTTCCTGCCGAATATGCAATAAAACACGGGCGGCAAAAATTCGCAGCCCTTCGGCATAATGTCGGAATCTCGGTGCGAGATTGCAAAACCGCTGACCAGTTCTTTCGCTTAATGCTAAAACTGTCAAGACGAGAGAGCAGAGAGCATCCTAACTTGGCAAGCGCTCAATAATGCAAACTTGCGCGTAATATAGGCAATAAAACAAAAAGAAAAAGTAAGAGCATAACGCCTAGTAATAATGCGGGTAGCGCAATGGCAGATCTGACGCGTGTCTAATGAATAACGCGTGTCTAACGAATAAAAAGATAAAGAAAATGAGATTGAGGGGTGGGTGGCTACCAGTATATACTTGGAGATGGTGCGACTGAACTCGTTATCATTTTGCGCCAACAAAGCCTTTCGAAGAAGCTCTTCGTGCGTCATTCAGGCGGATGCACGAGTCCGCGGGCGCCTACTTGCGACTTTACGAGGACCAGGTGCTGCGCGTGCAGAATGATTACGCATTCAGTGCAAGATGCGTTACTTGCGTATGTGATGACCTTCAGGGATGTTCTTTATGCACGCAAGCGCTGCATGTGAGTGGAACGAAACTTCAATACGTGTAGCCTTGGTCGATCACTTCTGACATCAGTGGATTTGAATTTGTTTCAGGAACACTAAATAAGCAAATTGGCGAACGAGGTGATCATCGATGTCGCTGCCTCTAATTAAAAACAAAACAAAAAAGAAGAGCTTCAGAAGCAGTTTCCCCGCATAACTCGGAAGTGAGCATATTTCAGAAGTGTGCCTGTGTTAGCAAGAGTGATATAGGATGGAGTTGTCAGGAGGTTTAGCGGTCTTGACTCACATGGTCTATTAATCCAGCGCTCCGACGATCACTGTTTTGGCCGCAGTAAACCAGTCTACTGGCACAAAAATTGAAGGACGCTTAAGCTTCGCCTTTAAGAGTAGAACGCGATAGCGCTATCGGGACCCGTTCACATCGCATCGTTCGCATCCGGCAAGTAGGCTTCATTCACTGCAAAAACGTGGGAAAGCCATCTTACAAAGACCAAGTTTACACCAATCCCCTTAAAGTCGGCTTCACTTTTAAACAGAAATGCATTGCTGGGAAGACGTTTTTCCAGGGGCAATATAAGTCATCGTATATTAAAATGTTAAGGGCCTGGGACTTTTTTCATTATTTTATTAATTGTTTGCTACTTCCCCGACGCGCGCGCGTGTCCAAAACGCATTTGGCAGGCCAAGTCCCAATTTGACCTGCCGAGGATGCCAGTGCCATCTGGATAAGATTTTCGCAAGGAGGCTACCCGAGTGAGCCGGTGTTGTTATGGTAGAAATGCTGGCAACAGAAGTTTGTGTTTGAGTTTCCTCGTAACAGAATTATGTTTTCTCGTACATTCAAATAACAGTCCAACGCCATCATGTCTGTAGGTTGTGCTTAAGTTGTATTTTACCATTTTTCTGATGGAATTTACTGTGAGAAATTCAATTTTTGTTCACTAACACATTGCACCACGACGAAGGGCCTGCGTGGTCGGGGTGGTTGCGGATGATTTTCTCCACCACGAAACGGGGCGCTTAACGTATCGCGTTAAAGAGTGCGTCCGCGTCGCGAGTCTAGTGCTAGTGGACGCAAGCGCTCAAGCAGCACATGGATATGGCTGCTACGAGCAATTGCAATAACTGTGGTGAACTGGATACCCTCGAACACTTGCTCCTGTGGTGCAGTACTTTCGAGGCACCGCGGGAGGAACTCCTGAGTTGCTACCGCTGATCGGGGTGCCGGCCGACAGCACCGCGGCCCCTTGTGTGTGCGCCAGGCAGTTCACAAAACACTTTGCGACTTCCTCGAGCAGTCGGACCTCGCCGCCCGGCTTCTCTAGGTGACGTAACAATTGCGGTGTGCCGGGCCGGGTGACACGCTCTATCGAGGCAGTCACTCCACAAGCGAACTATGGATAACTCTTACCTAGTCGCTCTGTTGTATATATGTAAATACTTTTTTAACACGAAGGTGTTTTATGCCGGGGTCCACCAAGACTTCACTGACGTATTTCCGTCACGGAAATACCTAAGCTGACGTATTTCCGTCACGGAAATACGTCAGCTTACAATGTACACGAACATAATACAAAGAAAGAAACCAGAAGAAAAAGTTCCACAAACATGGAAAATTTGGAAATCGAACCCACGACCTCTCGGTCCGCGACGATAGATCGCCGAGCGTTTAACCCATTGCGCCACAAACGCATTTGCAGAGAGCTACACAGACGCGCCTTATATATCTAACACTCCTCCGTGTACCCGCGCTCTTGCTCGGGGCGGTGCCGCCGCCTACGAGCAGAAAAGAGAAGTACTGCATTATGACACTAACGCGCACCGACAGTGAACGCTTCGGTGGTCTCAGCACTACGACGCCTCGATGCCAGCATTCGAAGGGACGCTGGCATCAAGAAGCACTACCAACGCCACCTAGGTGGCGTTCACCGTACTCAGCACAGCGGAGCGTGGCCTCCGCAATTAGCTCTGAAAATGTTTCTGAAGTTGATCGCGGAGGCTGCAATTACGACGCGCTGTACGCGCTGATTTGACTCGGTGACGATTCAGTTACGTGCTTTGTCTTGCGCGTTGTATTAGTGTGTCAGTTACGTGCTTCGTCTTTCGCGTTGTGCTAGCGTGTGCAGCGTAGTGCAGCTTCCATATGCACGACGGTTGCTCATGGTCATCGACGTTGGTAGTCGTGATGGAGGAGACGTGCCACCAGGCGTCAGCGTGGGTGCATCAACGCCTAAGGGCGCTTTAGCCACAAAACACCAATAGACATTATATATCAATGTGCAATAAACATTACACTACTTCTGTGAAGACACGTTTCACTTTCGTGTTCTATACCGATTCCCATATAAGAGGGATGAACCACATTTTTTTAAGACGAAAGACTCATATATCTCATGAGTCAGTCGACATTGAGCGCAAACGCGTCGACGACACGAAAGGTACAAAAAGGCTACAAACCCCCTACCCTTGCGGAAATCGAACCCACGACCGTTGGTGTTAATGAAGGCGAAGTTAATTAAGGCACAGTTAATTCAGATAGTTAAATTGAGGCACTCGAACCCACGACCGTAGGTTGGAGTCGGACCCTCGACCTTTGGAATTAAGAGGGAGGACTAAGCGAAGTACACTAAGCGAATTAAGGGGGATGACTAAGCAAATTAAGAGGATGAATAAGCGAATTAAGAGGGATGACTAAGCGAAGTAGACTAAGCGAATTAAGGGGGATGTGTACGTCATGTGTCCATCATTAGACAGTTTTAGTTTAGCGTTAGCGTAATAGCGGGGTTACGGGAAATAGCGTTACCGTTCCGCAAACGAACTTTGCAGAAAGAGAGTTTTAGTATAGCGTGATAGCGTAGTTTACGTGCGGGACGCTATTCCATTACGCTTTGAATTTCGCATACATAGGGCACCTAAGATATGTTTGTGTGCGTCCGGAAAGTGCGAGAGGCAGCGCAATGGAAGCCAGGAGCGCGTTGTATTTTTACTTGCCATGTCCGCCGATCTGCAGCGAAACAGACAAGCAGTACAAGCTGTCTACCATAGCCTCCGAAATCCTCCAATCTCAGAGGTCATATGCCGTCGTCGCGCCTATCTCCCGACTTTAGCGACAGATGGCGCTCAGATCTCAGAAAAAAATTTCTCTCGTTAGGCTTAGGCGCGTTCGAAACGAGAAGCGATCTCGAAAATTCCTCAAGATTAGCCATAACACTCTCTCGGCGAAGCGACATGAGACTAAGCAAAAGCCGTTTACGCAGTCATTTGCTACGAACGAAGTGAATTCTACAAAAACAACGCCAAATTCAGTTCGAAGCGGGCGCCCGGGACCGCCGCCATGTTTTACGTACACTACGTAAACACGCTAATACGGTAACGTTAACTCTGAGAAATAGCGTGCGCACGGTAAACGGTATGGGTCGGTTAGCGTTCTGCGCATGCGCACTTCGATCCCGCTATTCCGGTACGCCCGCTATTCCGGTAACCACGCTAAACTAAAACTGTCTATTAATGCATCGGCACTTGAGCTTTCACCTTCAAGTCGTCTCCGGGATAACATAAGAGGCCCTGTGAATTTTTCTTCTATACTCTATGCTTCCGATATCCTCTCACTGTCCTTTTACCCCCCTCCCCCCACCCACACACACATAGTGTTGACCGTTTTCAGGTGTCAGCAGCCTGTGCTAGAGAGTTACTGCGGTCAGCAGCAACTTCGTTCTATTAAATTATATATTTATATACATCCTTATTTATTTATGTACTTATTTAAGTAATGAACAACCGCTTACTACTACTACTACTACTACTACTACTACTACTACCACCACCACCACCACCACCACCACCACCACCACCACCACCACCACCACCACCACCACCACCCACCACCACCCACCACCACCACCACCACCACCACCACCACCACCACCACCACCACCACCACCACCACCACCACCACCACCACCACCACCACCACCACCACCACCACTACTACTACTACTACTACTACTACTACAACAACAACAACAACAACAACAACAACAACAACAACAACAACAACAACAGAAACTTCGCACGCTAGAGCGGTTGCAAGTAACAATCGCGCAGGACAATTGTGACATCGAATTATGGCATACCATATGAGCCAAGGAAGTCAGCCAACAACAAACAACTCCTATATAGTTAACACCAATTTGTGAATTCAGCCCTTTGGCGACGTCGCAAAGGCACACGCAACCTAACGTGACAGGGTGTGTTCACGACGCGAGCGAGACTCCGCGACGTCCGAAGGGCTCCACGGAGTCTTCCTGACCGGAGCATTCTCAGTGTGCTCATCTCCTAACAACAAAATTGTTTGCGAGCGCTTTTGCTTACCTGATATTCTAAGCGCAAGCGTCGCCACAGATATTATCGTTATCTCCTGACAGGTGCTGTCCGTTATCAGGTTGGGTATTCGTTATCAGGATGGCCCACCCTTTCACTGTCCCCTGTCATTTATCCGTACCTTGCTCGGTTGTTTGCATGTCTCTGTTTAATTTGTGACACGCATACATTCACAAATGAAAAACACACACACCAGTAAAAAAAAACGACAATAATAGTCACTGAGGACATCCAAATCACTAGAATTCCCGTCCCTTGCCTCAGATCGCATCTTCTCGTGATGTGCCTTTTACACGCCTTCTATTATAACCCAATGTCTCGGATTCCGCTATAAAAACAACCATTGAGGACATCTTCCTCTATCAGTCACAGCTATAATATAACGCCGGTGTTAGAAGCCGCACGTCTGCTATACAAATCTTATTACCGGATGCTATAAGCATTTGGAATATACTTACCCGACAGCCTCGTGAAATGTGCAGACCGTATAAAACTTCGCGAAAAAGTAACGATCCTCTTTACTAACCAAATGTGACTTTCGACCAATCCAGACAGACGCCTGCTTTTACAGCGAAGCTGTTAGCCAATAGTTGGTCGGGATTTTTCGTCCGCTCGTGCTCAGTCAAAAACAGTACCGCCACCTAGCGTTCGCGGCCACTCAGACAGACCTCAAACGGCAGTTGGAAAAGGGCTTTGTCTTTGGGTTTCCGCGTAACAGAATTGTGTTTTCTTGAATGTTCGATTTACAAGCCGAAGATACATCATGTCTGCAGCTTGTGTGTAAGTCGTAATTTAGGAATTTTCTGACGCAACTTTGAAAAATTCACTTAGTTCAATAAAGCACTTGCGCTTTGCGGAGGGCCATGAAGAATGAGTATTTGTGCGGCACTTCCGCGCACTTGCGTGCGTGTGCACATAATGTATCGGTCCTTCATACGTGGTCGTTCTGGCCGTTGCATCTGTCGCACAGCGTGCACATGTACTGCGACCGTAATCGACATTGTGGCAAACACTGTCCAAATAAGCGTATTACATCAGCAGTCTGTGGTTGTCTAACGCCGCTTGTGGCGGTGGTGCTTGTCCAACGGCGGCAACAGCTTCACTGTCCATCCACTTTCACAGGGTGGAATGGAGGCGGACTTTTTTACAGTATTACATTATTGCCAATTCAAGCATGCCTCGTTGCTTGTTCTTTGGCGTTTCAGTTGAAGTATCAACTTCTGCACACTTTTCAATTTCCCTTGCTTTTTATGACTTGTGCTTCCTCTGCGCAAATAACATTTTTCGATATAATCTTGTGAACACCATGGCCTTTGTCATTTATAATTTTAGACATTTATAGTGCTTATTTTACCATGTTTCTTCTCTTTGTGATTGTTTTTATGTAGGCAAACCTATTATTACAAGGTTTTTGCAGCAATTACTTTTACAAAAATGAGCCTCCCTCCTATGTATTGCCTTCGAGCCCTTAAGTTGAATAGAAGTGAAATTAACTAATAAAGTATAGTCGACGAGAAGTAATAAATAGAAACTGGATGCTCACAATGGCTCTCAGGGTCGAAAACACACCTAAGCTGAGGTTTGCAGATGCATCGATGGGGAGTCAGCGCTCTTTATCCTGCGTACTAAATTCAATTCGTGTGCTTCGCGAAACACCGCCATGCATTAGAATTGCCTTTCAGTGGCATGAATTGCTCTTTCTGGCGGGCGGGCCAATCTCGCCGCTTTCGTGGGCCGATTTCGGTGATAGTGCAGTCTAAAGTTAAGTCTGACAGGGGTGACTGGATAATTGCCATTGGGTTTTAGTTTGCTTTCAATCTTACATCTTGCAATTACAAACATTTTATCTTACTTATTACAAATATAAATACTACACCCTATAATCTTTCTCTACTTGGCCGTTCGCTACACAACAGTTACATTATTCATATAGCAGTTCTCTAAAATCATGAATGTTTCGCATTACGTAAGCGTCAACTACAGTTGAGTCTGCGATCTTTTTATTTCTTTTGTTTTTGGCATTTATTCAACAGATACTCACTTTTCTTTCTCTTTTTTTTAACTTTGCGGAATTACTTCAGATTCTAAAATGATCCGGAGTGACTCACTGACTATAGCGTTCTACAACTGAGAACGAGGTTAGCGCGTTCGATTTCACGCAACATTTTGATGGACCTGGAAATATACACCGCAAAATGCTCGTACAATTATGTCAAGCGTACGTTAGAGAACACTATAGGTGTCTAAACTTAATCCAGGGCTTCAAGTGGCCTCATACAGAGCACGCTTTGTATGCTTTGAACGTAAAAACCTCATCAAATTATTAACTTCACACGCCACCGGGCTCCATGTTAGAATAATGAAGCGATGGCACAGTCACAGCGCAGTAAAAACGAACGTTAAAAACCCAACGAGTGCCAAGGAGGCGCTGCCTTACTCATCCAGAGTCATTGCAAGAGTTGCGAGAGGGCTGAGCCATGGTATACCATCGACTACGGCAGCCGCCCCCCGCACGTGGCTGACCCTACACGGAAACACGCGGCTTTCAGCTGAACTTATCCTCTCCCCCAAATCTCGGACATACTTCAGCACATCCGCCCAACAATTCCTCGTGCAACTCCTCGAGAAAAAAAAAAATGCCCTCTGGCTGGGGCCACCAATGTCATCCATAACTCCCTACTCTGTATTACACTTATATAATTACAGTACTGTCGCAAGTGATGTCTTCCCCGGTCGAACGGCGAAACATGGCACGCCGTACAACCAGCTATTGCTCTTAATGGTCGAGTATGCCCCGGGGAGCTGCAGCTTCGTCGAAGTTGCCACAGCTATACGCCGGTTGTGGTGTGCCTTCGAGATACGGGTTCGACATCATTTCTACGTCGTACGATCGCATCGTGAATACATGCGGGGGCCCGAAACACGGCCCAGTCATAAATAGTTGGAATCGACGCCACTTCTCAGTGACGTCAGCAAACATATGTCTGGCGCGTCACCCCGCGAAAGCCTTCTTCGCGGAAACCAATGCTCGGCTGAACACTTCCATGAAGACTTATTCACTGTGCACGGCAAACAATGCTCAAACGGACTCCCAGGAATACCCAAAATGGCCAGGACGGGCAGCCTGCATATACAGTACACGCAAGCAGCCGCCAACCTTCTGGGAAAGCTACAGGTGATGAGATGCATAGAGAGCGAACACACAACATTCACCTTGCCCTCCATTTGCTGGTAAGAGTTGATCGCCCTCCTGTTGGACACCGAAACGAGGCAAACGGGAGTTCTGGTTAACTTCATCTATAGGAAGTCTTCGAGGAAGACGACTAAGCAATGAGGTAGCGACACACGGACAATGTGTGTAATTTCGGTGTAATATAGATAATCATTCCCTTCAACTATCCGCTTCGCTCCATGTCGTGACTGAGGCACTCGTGCTTGGGGCTATGATATTTGCTGCTTCGCTTCACAGTTGTAAACAGCCCATACATCTGGTATACTTGGAGCGGTGCACTCTTAAGACCTCTCAGCATTTTCGGGAACGAGAAGTGCATGAAATTATTATTATTATTATTATTATTATTATTATTATTATTATTATTATTATTATTATTATTATTATTATTATTATTATTATTATTATTATTATTATTTGTTTTAAAAGCTTTCCCGAAAATAAAGCAATGGCAAGGATGCCATTGGGTGAACTTCGTATTATGGGGTACACCTGGTTCACCTTTGAAAAGTGAACTGTTCGCGAGAAGTACACTATGGCTACCGCAATCTGGTACAGTAGAGTGTTGTGCTGCCGAGGAACGAAGACGATATCAGAAAATTTTAGAAATAGGTGACCCGAAGTTAGGGGACGCTATCAACCAGGCGTACAAAAGGACCCAAAGAGAGTACAAAATAACGCAAAATGCGTAAAAACAAGTCTGGGTATACGCAAATCTGCTGGGGGGGGGGGGGGGGGGGGGGGGGGGGGGGGGCTGTGTCTCAAACTATCTATTATTATTGCGATAGCAATTATATGGACAGCTCCAGGCCTGCCCTCGCGTGTCTCACATGCGAGGGCAAAATCCCGCCTGCTCCGCGGGCCAAACAGTCACGTGATCACTTGAATCCGGCGCAGGCGAGTTAGGTCGCATTCCCACAGCCGGAGCGCGTTTGCGGAATCCGCGTGCTTACTCTCGACTCCAACGCTTATTACCAACTGCACGTTTGCATACTCGGCGTGCTCTATATTCCACAGCGCTGTGAATCCCTCAACAAGATCCAAAAAATGTGACGGTTGCCTCGTCACTTAGCGTTTTCTTGTGCACCTCACTCATGTTGAGGTCACGCAGGCTGCGCGGTCTCAGTAAATAGAAATGCGCGCGCAACCATGACTCGCCCTTCCCGCTGCACCACAGCAAAAGCACGTGCGGTCGCTCCTGCACAACACACGTGGCTTCAAGCCGACAACACGCCATCGCAAAAATGTTGACGGTTGCCTCGTCACTTAGCGTTTTCTTGTGCACCTCACTCATGTTGAGGTCACGCAGGCTGCGCGGTCTTCAGTCAATAGAAATGCGCGCGCAACCATGACTCGACATTCCCGCTGCACCACAGCTAAAGCACGTCGCGTCCGTTCGCTGCCATCAACACCCGTGGCTTCAAGCCGACAACACCGCCCATCGTAGCCACGCCAATCTGTCCAATGTGGACAGATTTGACGCTGACTACGCTAAATTGACGTCAGACGACCGCCAGACGGACGGATGGAAATACCGGCGAGCATTTTCAATCCGGACAGGAAGCGGAGGAGCCCGGACTAGGCGAGGGCGGCACGTTTAGATGACGCGCGCGTCACGTGATACGCCATCCGCTGCGAAAATTCCTCCTCCGTCCGGTCGTGTGAATGCACCTTAAGCTACACATCCGTGCTGAAAGGTGTGTGATATGGCTTTGAGTCTCGCTACGTGAACGATGTCACTTACAGCTGACGACGACGCTGAGGGGTCGGTGGGGATGATTTCAGCTGAGACATCGGTCACTTGTCGCACCACACGGTATGGACCAGTGTAACGCGACAGCAGCTTTTCGGAAAAGCCCACACGGCGGATGGGTGACCAGAGAAGCACCAAAGACCCCGGAGGAAAGTGCACGTCGCGATGATGGCAATCATAGAGGCGTCTCTGATGCTCCTGTGAGGCCTCTAGACGGGTGCACGGAAGAGCTGCAGCGCGTGGTCGGCGCGTGCGATCGCGTCGCGGGCGTATTCAGTGGCGGAACGTGCGGGCGAGGGCAGCAAGGTGTCCAAGGGCAACGGCAACGCATATCCCGTAATCATGGTAGAAAAAAAATATTTTATCAGTTTTATTGCGATAGAATTATATGGACACTTCAACCGGATTTCTGCCGTCGTCGTCGCCGTCGCCGTGAGGTTCCGTATAGATAAAATCTTCGCCGCGCGCCGTATGCCCCAGCGGAAGCGTGCGGGGATGCGCGCTATCACGGAGAGCGAACGCACTCAAAGCAAGGAAGCGGAAAGCCAGCGCCGGAGGGAGAGCAAGGGGGGCACTTCTCTGCCAACAACCGCGCTCGTCGCTCGTCCGCACAGTCTCTTATCTCTCCTACGCGCAAGCGAGGAAGTGGGAAGCCAGCGCCGGAGGGAGCGGGGGGGGGGGCGCACTTCTCTGCCAACAACCGTGCTCGTCGCTCGACCGCACCGTCTCTTATCTCCACACGGCTCTGACCTTTATGCAATGTGCATTCACCGCTCAGTTTCCGTTGAAGCGATAGACCGCACGTACCTTCGCCCGCTGCGGCGTATATGCGCTTGCTGCCAGCGTTTTGACAGTCGTTGTCTGCAGTCATTCAGTGTGATCTATTCATGTTTGTTTGTGCGCGCTCACACCACAGTTAGTAATAGTAGGGCCACATTTTCCAACGCACGCTACACATGCAATGCTGCCCAGATCGGCAGTGCAGCGCTACAGGTGTGTCCCTTCGCACGCACTGCCCACGGGAAGCGCTTCTCATCAACACCACCGTTTCACACGCGCCTTCTCGTGGTCATCGAGTCTCTCTTCATGTCGGTCTACTTACGCCGCAGCACACCTGCTTACTTAATCAGCTCATGTTTACTACAATTTATATTGCTACCAAAGCCGCTCACCTTACATCGTATGACATTGCTGTGTTGCTATCGCATTCATTGCTTCGCCCTTAGGGCGAAACTGTGACATTTTTTGTTACTTATGTGTTTGGTGACTGCACTATTGCGCAAACATTGTGTCCGCAAAAGTGCATAAACAACCTGTGCAAAGAGATTTTGTGTAGCTAGTATAGGGTTTTTCATAAAATTACCGTTAATTTAACTCTGAAGACCCTGTATACCCCTGCCCTAAAGTACACATAGCTGTTAAGGAAATAGCGCATGATATTCGAGCGGCTTCTTCGATTTACCTCCAGAACGGTTATATGCCACTGTGGTATAAGAGGTACATAACCCTTAAATATGTTCAGACATGTGTCATGCTGCTCTGTGCATACTCCTGCCATCGGCAATCTCCTTTAGAGAAGCAAAATACATTGTCTTCAACCTCAATGTATCGTTGCGCAGACGCCTCACTATGTGCATCCGTCTGATAGGTGTTTGCATTTCGTAATAGCTTGTAAACGGTGTTATACCTAAGTATAAATATTGCATAATATAACGTTGCGACCTCTTCCATGCTCTAACATGAACATTGCATGACATTACACGTCGCATATAGGATTAAAGTAAACTCAATTGTACGCATCGCCATTAGTTGCATAGCATTCCGTCAGCACTTTCTCAAGAGCTCCGTTTCACATAGATTCCAGCATGTGAGTTGTATCTGCATAAGTTTCTTAAACTGGCTGCTGCATTTCGGACACGATGCTTGTGCCAAGGGGGTGCCCTGCATACACATAAGCCACAAATCCCCGATCACATGGCTGAGCAGTACACCACTCCTGCGCTAGGAGATTGACTGAGAGCGTTCAGAGTTCAAGGCAGTCCTTCCTACGTTGTTTCTGGGAGATCCCGGAGTTATCAGCGAAAGAGAAGAGACCGGACGTCTCTATTCCGCAGTATAAATTTTGTTACCCTCAGTTTTCCCCACCCAGGAGTTGGAGTCTTCGCAGCGACCTCGTGGCGCTCAAAGTGAAAAAAAAATTTAAAAAAAAAAGGAATTGTGCGACTGGCGCTTTCCGAGTACAGCAGCTGGATTCTCCAGCACTGCAACTCCCTGTGAATCTTCATACCTCTGAAAAGCTGCTTTTAATATTTACCCATTTCTTAAGGCTGTTCATTGCTTGCTCCTGTGTATTAGGTAGCTTTCACCGTAATTGTGTTCACTTTTCTTGATAGCAGTGTGTAAGCAATCTCGCATAGAAAGCACAACAAAGAAAAAAACGAAGCTTACGACACTTGTGCCTGGCATGTGTGACTGTTCCCTATGTGGAATATTACACACAGTTATAGAATACGAGGTTGTACCAGTAGCAGCTCGCTCTATTTACTATACGTTTAACACTGTTTTAAACTGTTTTGTTATCGTATTAAAAGTAATGATTTTTTTTCTTTTGTCAAACAAGGCGTCTAGTCCGGAAAAGCAAATACACCTGTTTAGCTTTTTGTTTTCCCTGTTTTTTGAGGTACCGATGCTATACTAATGTTTCATCCTACGCATACGTATTTCTTCATTTGGTATGTTAGAATCCTTTAACAAAATTGGGCCCCAGAAGTTATTGCATCACCTCTGTGTGACTAACAGTAACATTTTATGAGCAATTTCGTTCACAGTTCTTCCCCTTGGAGACGTCTGAATTATACTCTCTTGCATCCACCTTTGTTAGTCGCGTGTTAAGAGCTACTTGGTGTATCATCGCTTTATTAGGCTATAGCTTTCTTTGAGGACCGGATGGAACTGGTCGGATAAACTCTGGCGGTCAGATGTCACTGTACATGACCTCGCTAACAACGAAGATCAATGTCAGAAAAAGGCGTAACAGCTAGCAAAGCCAACATTCTTAATACTCCACAATCCGGTGCGAATAAGCCTGATCAGAATATGATCATCATACCAAACCTCACCAGAAGAGAAAGAAAACGAAGCCTCCCTGCAGTGACGGAATTTCACGGTCGCATTTCGAATTACGCTTACTTGAAGCCGTTATTGGTGCCTGTTTTCACAAATGTGCAGCCGACTGACCGGAGCACAGATGACGCCTTGCAGCAGGGCCGGTATTTTGTAGCGATGTCTTAGACTTATTCTATACTAGTCTTATCATCCACCGCTCACGGCCGGCTGATCCCGTTGATAACGCGAGCAGACCGTCGCTCTCGACCACTGACAAAGCGCGATAAGCGCGAAAAGGCATTAGCACCGGAAAGGCATTGCTACAAAATACCAACCCAGCGCTGAAGCCGGCCGTGCCATCCTGCGCCAGTACAGGGTCATGCTGTAAAAAGGTTCTTGAGACCTCTAGAAGCCCGCCAGTGCGGCAACCTAAGATACAGGCTTCGACTGCTCTGCAGTCACGATTGCAGGGTGCTTCACTTTTTTTTATTTTTTAATAAGCGGTACATGATTTACGTGAAGACAGCGCTCGCACTGAACGTGTAATCGATTACATGTAGGAGAGCGCATCGTCCTGTCTTGCTTTCTTCGCTTCATACTAACGTTTTTATGATATGTTCATTGATATTTCGAATTTTATTTCACATCGCCATTGTGGAATTGCCATCGCGCGGATATGTTCACGCTTACTTCAGCCCGGCAGAATCCATCTTGTTAGAATTTACGTAAGCCACGAGCTCTATAAATACTTTATTTGTCGGGGTTTGTGCAGCTAATCGTGACCGATAGCCAGCTTTTCCTGTTGTAAACAAAATATATAACCAAATCTGCTACAGAAAAAACGTAAATGTAGCACGACAACGGGGGCGTCTTATGGGAGATCCAACTTCACAGTGTCGTAGGGATCACTGGCGAGGGAACGTGATGGAGGCAATAGGATGATCAGAGCCGACAACAATGGTATTTCGGTCAGTATTCATGCCCCGTCGCAGGCTGTCTTCAGTGTCGAGGCGGTTGTCCAGATTCAGTCCCCCTCTTGCCCCAAGGTGTCTGTAAGTTTCGGAAAGCGACGGGAGAGGACCCGCTTAGTGGAAGGAATGTCCCTCAAAATTTGTTGCAACGTAGGCATCGGACAAACCATAACACTGTTACACAACTAGTGCTTTGACAACGATCACCGGCAAATAGGGGAAAAAATCGTTTGCTCAAAGCGGAGTCTAGGGTCAAAAGCTTTGGGGAACTTCTTGAGGCTATATGGAGCATGCTGTGACAAACTGTCACACGCGTCCACGAATAATCCTCTTAGATATCAGTTGAGCCAAGTACTTGTAACACTTGGCCCTACTCATCTAGCTGTAAACACCAAACAATTGGTTCATCTCAGAGTACAGATGATGATCCAAATTTGTCCTAACATTTTAATCGAAGTGATTTAAGAAATATTTTGCTTGTTCAAAGAGGAAAATAATTATCTTTTGTGTATCATAAATCTGTCAAATGTGCATCTCGATACGTTATTTTTTGTGCAAATCAGTGATGATTGAGTTAAATTAGCCGTGCACTAGGCATGGACAAAGTAACCCGATCCAAATGAAACAGTGGTGATAAAGTAGGCCTTACGCGACATTCTGAAATCAAGCTTCTCAGCACTACCGAACTAGTGCACGACGGCCCAGGTTGCACCCGCAGGCGACAAAACCACATGGGATTTGTGCGAACGTGCTAAACATATTTCGCTTCGCAGCTTTGTTTCGTTTGCTTCATGCACGCAGATATTACTTGCGAATGTCAGCCTGGGGCTAAAATTTGAAATGCAGCCTTTGTCAAAACAAAGCTCCTAGCTATAGATAGCGCACATGGGTGCCCTTGATATTGCATTGGTTTCACCTCGTTGGTTGGTTGGTTGAAAAAACCTTTATTGGGTTTCACCACGTTGCCCATGTATAACCCATGTTGCCCATGTTAGAGAAAATAAAAAAGATTGAAACGACCCTAATCCTGACTTAGGTTTTTGCTAGTGGCACTCGCACCTCGGCGTTGATGTACCCTGGTGCATTGTTTGGGTTAACTTTGTGTTTTCCCTGTGTAAACTTAGTGTTATTAAAGTGAAGTACGACACAGACACAGGAGAATGCTGGTGAATTCTTGATGTAAACGATGTAAACTACACTACACTACACTAGGCCCGGCGTCCTCGTCGTCGGAAATTCGACGCTACACAACACTTGGCCCGGCGTCCTCGTCGTCTACTTTCATGGCGAACGGAACGGGCGGCGGGAAACCGAAATCGGAGGAGCGAGGGAACGGTACTGGCGGGAGACCGCCACGCACATGGAGCCAAACCACCACGCGCATGGGTTTACGGCAATTAGTAATTGCTAATTATTTTCTAATCACTCCTGTCACTTAACTCAATTTGTAACTAAACTTATGCTCTGATATCATATCTATCATCAACATTAGGCAGAACGATCGATCTCGTACAGTTTTTATTTTTAATGATTTATTTTGAATTTAGAAACATTTTTTTTTTTTTACTTTTGCACAAACCGGAAGTCGGTGTTCGACCGGAAGTCGCTGCTTAAGAAACAAGAGTGTCACTCGCTGCTCGTGCCACTAAAAAGATGTTGCTTCAAGGTCTCAAATATTGAGAGCGAGGCTGATCGTGACGTCTCTGAGCTACGGAGCCGGGCTACAGGAGCTCTCTCTCTCTCTCTACAGTGGAGCGACGCGGAACTGCAATACATGCATCTTCGCAATGTTTATGCAAATTGTAACTCGCAGGTACCGCGCACCAAACCGAAACAGCTTGCTCTCTGCTTCGAGTCATAAGCAAGCTTGGTCATAACAGGATGGTGTTTAATAGGCACAAAAGATGCTGCCTGAAAAACGGCGCATCACGTTCTGTAAGGTACGTCTCCTACTTGACATGGTATGCACAGTTTCCAACTTCCAAGCACGTTCGGCGTGGAGTGGTATGCCAGTGAAGTAAATAGAATCTACATCGGGCAAACACTCATCAGCTGTCTCTCAACTTTATTAATGCATCATGCATGCATATGGATTAAACTTACCGTGGGTGCAAATCAGAGTCTTGCGTGAATGATTGCTAAAAGGTATCACCCTGCGCCGCCTTAGTTAGACGCTTTGAACATGGCGAACGAGAATGCAGATACTTATAGTCCCCCCCCCCCCCCCCTTCCCCGCCCCACTAGACTATTTTCACGACTCCAAAGATAATATTCTCATAGCGTGGTCGTCGGTGTTCTTCGCTTGATGTGTCAGCATCACGCTCTTCATTGGCAAGCGTTAGCCATCGCTGGAGTAACGCATCCGAACTTCCAGGATGTCAATAGACCACAGAAGGACGTCGGCAAGAAAGGCAGCGTTCGCCGTCAGGGTCTCGCCTATCTTCAACCAGTTGGTCAAAAAGGCCGCTTCCAGGGTACCCAGACCACAGAACAGGGGCTCGAGGCCGATGCTGTAGTCATTGGCTCCCGCTAGAGACTCACCGACGACTTCGAAGCGCATGCAGGTTAATAATCATAGCTGAGGCAGCGTCGACGCCTTCGACGCCCAGCCGAGCTTCGGATGATGATGAGTATCACCATCCGAAGCTGGCTGATGATGAATATCATCATTCGAAGGGCAGAATAGCTCGATAGGATAGGATAGGAATAAACTTTATTTGGCCAACGGTTATGGCTGTTCTATGGGTTAGCGAAATATAACAATTCAGCTCTGGCGTCCTACATCGCCCGGGACAGAAACATTAGGATACTGATGCCCTATCTCGACACAAATTGATGATGAATATCTCGAATTAGGTGCGATGTTCAAGCTTGGTGTGCGTGAAAATGACAACCTCCAAATTTGCCATTTAGACAACCGTTTCCAAGTAATTAATGAAAAGCTAATGAATTTTTAAATTAGTCTTCTAGCTCACGTTATTAGCGACAAAGTATGGCTGCCTCGCTAGCTCGTTTTCAAAAATAATAGCCTTTGTAATAGTCTTTGTATTGACAGTCACTCAAGTATCCTTACGTGATTTGAATGCGAAAGCATTATGACTTCTCTAATTAATAGTTTACGTCCATGATACGTGACGTCATACATTGTCACGTGTTATTCACTAACTCTACCTTAATCCCCTTCGCTCTAATTTGTACAAACCCTAATCCACTTTAATCTCCCTTAATCCACCCTGTTCTAATTTGTACTAACCTTAATCCACCTTGCTTTAATTTGTGCCGATTAACCTTAATCCACGCTGATGATTTGTGTTAGCACTCGTTGAGGACAACGCCGTCTTTCCTGCATCATGTGACATATACTGATTTCACTTTAAAAAACGCCCTGTATTATTCCCCTTAAAGGAACAAGAAACACGTTGCGATCGAGCAATGGAAAAAGTCGCAGTTTTGCCCGAAAGGCGAAGCATTGATTGCGATAGCAAATTAGTAGACAGTTATACGAAGTCAGAATAGTAGCTTTATCGGCCGTATAAACTTGTAAACATAGGCATACTAACTAAATTAACAAGCATAGTGTCACGCGCGCACAAGCAAACATGAACACATCTTATTCGATGACCGCGGAAACTCGTCAAAACGCTGGAGTGAGAAAGCGCGGCTGCAGCAGCGAGCGAATTGTGCATTGCAGCCTTTCTACTGAGCAACACCAGATTTTACAGCAAGAATAAAAGCTCAGGAGCGATTTTTGGTGCCGTTTCAGCACTGATAAATGAAGTTCTGCTATTATAAATGCTGTTGCTTATGTCAATTTCGGGCACATCGATTGAAACGCCGTCGCGCACGCTTTTAAGTTCCGTTCGCGTCCTTGAAAATCGCCGAAATCGCGCGCGGCCGCTGCCCTCTCTGTTTTTGGCTCAGAAGCGCACAGCTCTCACCGTTCGTTTAACTGGACAGTTGGCACCAACTCATTCATCGTCATAGACTCGTAGAGTCGTTGCATAGCTCCCCAAAGAAAGCGCATACATAGAAACTCTACATCGTCAGAAAATGAGGCGGTATACATGAAAATGGAGGAAATAATGAGAGTGTGACGTGGCCGATGTAGCTATAGCTTTCGCTACTTTCACCAGTAACAAATGACCTCTAAACTTCCTTCGGCCACTTATTGACCCTTTTCGCGGTGATCCCGTGGGCGCTGCCATGTTTGATCACGTGGTGACGCGTCCATTGCTTGCCTCAACTGCCTCCGCTGCCTCCGTGTTAACAATGGTTGTGTATGACGCCGGCGCGGCTCAGCAAACTTCCGTTTCGGGAGATATCATATAGACGGTGAATGGGTGGACGACACGAAGCTCTGGTCGTAGTTTCAGAGAACATGCAAAATCGCATTCGGAGCTGATTAAGCTACTCCAAACGGCGCGAGCAACGTATATCGTGTTTGCTCTAAAAGCGGGGCTAAATATGTATTCGAAGCTATCCAAACTTTCCGCTCATGAATTGAATCAGGATTATGGTGTTTTGGTCTTCGTTCTTTATTTGGGCAAATATTTTGAAGCAGCGGCTTGTCACGTTTCTCACTCAGTAAGGTTCCTCGGTGCGGTCACTGTCTGATCATTTTCTGCCTAATCACTCGTGGGTGTGCTCAGTTCCGTTAGATTTATTCTTGCTGCGCACAAGGCTTGAAACGTAGCTGTTCTGCACATTGTAATACCTTGCAGCAAATGCGTATTATCGCTAGTAACTCGCTTACTCTTGTGGACCGTCACAAAAGGTGCAGCTTCAACCATTCGAGCGCTATCGGTGTAGTGCCTGTCATTTATTGTGCGTATATAATGCGCATATATTCAAGTGTGCGCCCATTCACTTATTCTTGACACATTGGCGAAAGATTGGACGTAAGTTTCCGTGCTGGTTGGGGTAGATGTGTGTAGATACTGTGCGCGAAACCTACTATGACAGGAAGCGGCGTTACTACCGTTATCATTGTTTAACGAGCGGTACTCACTCTTGCCGACGTACCGGGGCCGAAGCCCTTTCTTTGACGGTTAGCCATACAACGCTGCCGGATCAGCAATTTTTTGTATCTTCGAGGAAAGCCTTAAATCTCGAAGTGCCGGAAACATGCATGTACGGACATTTGCAGCAGCGGTCCGCGAACTTGGCCCCACGTATTCATTACATTACATAATATACCAGTCACTATTTTTGCAGCCAACTACTGCACACGTCTTCAATCCACATGATTCAAACCAGCATGAATGGAAGCAGTGCGTTAGCAAAAACACATGTCAGTTGCATTTCCGACAGCTGATCGCACAGAAGCAAGGTGGAACCGGTAAAGGTTGCGTATTCATGCGCGGTTGCTGGGGAGACGTATGGCGCGTAAAGCCCCTTGATATTTTTTTCAAATTATCAAGGGGCTTTAATGGCGCGCCGCCGTAAGCGCCATCTCGTTTCTCTAGAACAAACTGCTCCGCGAAAAGGGTCAATACCGAATGCACAACCTGTCCAGTTCCGAGTGCTTGTGTTCGCCCACTGGAGAACGCCACCCAAATGCTCGACGGAAAAGTTACTTGGTGCATATTCCACTCATATCGTTAACGGGGGAACCTTCGGCGTACCTGTGACAGCAGTCCCTCGTGACTGCTACTGCTTAGTGCACTTTCCCCAACTCCTTCGCTGACCAAGGCCTGCGGCGAAACTCAGCTGGGCATGGTCTGGGCAGAAACAGAACAGGCGAGCGTTCTGTTTGCTGGTTTATCCTGCCGTGAAATGGCGTAACCCACTCTGGCAAGAGTATGAAAATAAATTTGGGCGAAATCGTGCGATCCACAACGGCCGCCGGCCGTGCGTTCTTCTTCCTGTCTGCCTCAAGCTGGCCGTCCGCTACGGCACGTGCTTATTCATTTGGCACATCAAATAGTAGGACCTTTTCATGGGCAACCCACACCTGCTGGTACATGTGGATGTCGCACGTCTCAACTCTTCTCAGTTCTATCGGATCTCGATCGTTTCTCTAAAACAGACTGCTCCGCGAAAAGGGTCAATAGGGACTTGGCCGATACGCGGCGGCAGCGCCGCTTCCACAACTGGTGGCTGCCAGGATATCCCCCTACTGGAAATAATTCACAAGCAAAACAAGGCCTCCATGACGTCAGTGATGAGGTCAGAAGGTAGAGGGAGAGGGCGCGCAGCCGGGTTGCCGCTGAAGACCTCCTTTGGCCAAAGCGCGGAGCAGAACCCGCTGAAGTGTGTCGTGTATTAGGAAATGCTTTCTTCCTACCAGGTTTACCTTGCAAGCTGCTATTCATTTTTTAAACCACTGGGACATTGCTCGTGCGCACAAGTGAGTTGGTAATTACCTCTTCGTCATTTCGTGAAAGTAGTCGCTTTGAAAGTCCTAACTTGCGGTTACGTTTAGGGCTGCACTTCAACTAGTCCACAGATATAGTGGGGGGTAGCATGAAGAAGATACCTTTCTGGCACCATCAATCGTTAATTTTGTTCGTGTGTTGTGAAGTCAATCAACTAGAACTCGCCGATTTCTCGGCCAGCCAAAACTCAACACAAGTAAAAGTTGAACGCTTTTGTTTTTATTCAGACATTCGGTACTGGAAAAAGACTGACCTCCACGCAGTGCGAAAGTGACAATCTACAAAAGCAATTTTCATCCACAACGGAAATTTGTACATAATGAGTGAAAATAGATTCCAGAAGATCCAAACCAATGCGAAAATTATTAACCATCACGGCTGCGTCTTGCTTTCTTTTCTTTTTTTTAACCTTGGCTGTGCATATCGACAAAGCGTTAACAAAACGTATAGCCCCAAAACACGCACTCGAGCCCTTCATTACAAGTATTTCACCGGCAACAGATGGGCTGCCGTCATGACGAATGAGTCGAGCGACACTGCTCTTATGTCAGTCCACTCAGACTTGCACAGAACTGGTTTACTCACCCGCCGGGGTGGCTCAGTCAGCTAGGGCGTTGCGCTGCTGAGCACGAAGTAGCGGGATCGAATCCCGGCCGCGGTGGATGCATTTCGATAGAGGCGAAATGCAAAAACGCCCGTATGCTTGCGCTGTAGTGCACGTTAAAGAACCCCAGGTGGTCAAAATTAATCTGGAGCCCTCCACTACCGCGTGCCTCATAATCAGAACTGGTTTTGGCACGTAAAACCCCAGAAATAAAAACTGGTTTACTCATGCAAAATGAATACCTGCTAGAAAAATAGAGTGAAATACTTGTGCTTACCCGTAGTCATTAGGAAACCTGAAAAAAACTTCGCAGAACTGGAATTCCCGGTGTTCGAACACCACAGAGCCGCGCAAGACATGTGATGCCCCGATTAAGCCATCTTCGTCTAATGCTTGGTCGACCTGGTTTCCTGCGTCTTCCGTTCGTTGCACGCCTGATCAAACTTCTCTGTCTTCCCATCGTCACACTTGGGACGACAACCGAAGCAGACGACCAAGCGCGATATCACTTGTGGCAAGGGTGGGCGGAGGCAAGCTCGACGGACACGTAAACTACTTCCCGCGCTTCGCCCGATTTAAAATTAACAAAAAGAGAAAAAAAAAAAATAACTTAGGATGTCCGGCAACCGCTAGGAGCGCGCATGTTCCTTGAAACCGAAACTAGCTTTACTTCCCGGCATAGAGTTTCATATTACTACATATGTTTTTTATTTAGAAACTCTGTGCTTCCCGGGGGCTGCTTCAATGGCCGAGTGTTCGTTGCTCCTTGGGCTGTCGATGATTCCGGGGTGACGTGGCGCAAAACGTGGCCGAGTCTCGAAGTATAACCTCGCAAAAACGTGGCCGAACCGAGAGAAAGCTAGGTGGGGTCGTCAGCTTCGCTGTTTGCCCAGTCTTCGCACCACTGCCTCTAATTTTTTTAGAGTGCACTGTGGCAGCACATTTCGAGTTCTTTTTACTCTCATTTCCGAACTTTGCTTCGGGCCGGCCTTTCTCGTATCTTATCCCACAACGATAATCGTCATCTGCCTTGCTTGCGTTTCCTTTCTTGAACTCTTTTCTCGCTACTTCCCTGTCAAGAATGCATTGTCACGTTGAGCGTATCTAGTTAGGTGATCGACACAGACGACGACCCAGCGGTTGTTGTTCGAAGATCGTGGAAACGGTCCTAGCAGATCGATACCAACTTGCTCGAAAGGTGTAGTAGGCGGCGCTACAGGATGAAGAAGGCCTTGCGGAGCACTTGGTCGCTTGTGACGCTGGCACTTGTCACAGCTCGAGACGTATTGCTTAGTGGAATGTCGCATCTTAGGCCGGTAAAACCGCTCCTGTATTCGATGTAAGGTGCGAATGAATCCAAGATGGCCTGAAGTCGGATCATCATGCATGACACGGAGAATGTCACATTGCAGGCTTTGGGGAACAACCAGTAAATACCGCGCGCCACTTGCTGAATAATTTGTCTTGTATAACAGTCCATCGCGAAGGCAAAAGCGACCACTGGCCTTGGGACTGCAGGCATCGGCGAAAAGGGGGTCCAAACATAAGTCGTTGCGCTGTTCCCGCTGGAATACGGTGGCGTCAGGAAACGCGTGAGAGACAGCAGCAAAGCAGGTGTCGAGGTTGTCCGCGTTATCCTCTGTTGTCGACAGTGGAAGGCGAGAAAGGCAGTCAGCGTCGGCATGACGTCTTCCACTTTTGTACGACACATGGAAATCAAATTCTTGGAGCCGCAAAGCCCAGCGTGCTAGACGACCGGAGGGGTCACGGAGGGTAACAAGCCAACACAAGGAATGGTGGTCGGTTACAATTTTGAATGGACGCCCGTAGAGGTAGCAACGAAACTTTTGAACAGCAAAGACAGCCGCTAAGCATTCTTGCTCTGTCACAGTATAGTTTCGTTCAGCCTCGCTGAGAGAACGGCTCGTATAGGCAACCACATACTCTTCATTATTATGGCGCTGAACAAGCACTCCACCGATGCCAATTCCGCTGGCGTCACTGTGCACTTCAGTAGGAGCAGACGGATCGAAGTGACGAAGAATGGGTTCTGAAGACAACGATAATCGTCATCTGCCTCGCTTGCGTTTCCTTTCTTGAACTCTTTTCTCGCTACTTCCTTGTCAAGAATGCATTGTCACGTTGATAGCGTGCGCTAGCCGTTCGTGACCTTGAAATACCGGAAACGCAGTGTTAAAAAGGACAAAATAGATAACGATTGTTGTTGTGGAACAAGATAAGCCCCTAAGGTTGCAAACATTTCTCAGAGCGTCTCCAAGGTAAATCGACCTTGGCGTCTCTCTTCTCTCCTCTCTCTGACAGCACCGTAAGACTCACCAAAGTTTGAATCAACCGCGCTCTATTCACCCACAAAAGCACATGCACGCACACACAAAAAGTGAGTAAATGATTAGAAAACAAATGGGCGAAATATCGTTAAATTACAATTTTATCGGAGTACAGCGATGTAAACCAATGCTCGTCTGGCAACGCTCATACGTAAGATCAGTTTCCGGTTCCGGAACCAATCGCTCGCTCTGCAAACGTGTAATATTTGGGGCTGGCTGCTAATGCAGGTGATGTTTCTTTTCTACAATGCTTGTAATGATAATTTTACAGCTTGTAAAATTAATAAAGTGAAGTGTCAGAGGGTTTTTTTATATTATTTGCTTGTTTTCATCTACGCAGCGTACCTTCAGAAGCGAGCTTTGAGGTAGACATTCTTCGAAGCTCACAGGAAAGGGCCGGTGTCGGCGATTACCTACGCAGCACCGACAGAAAAATCGGTCAAAATGGTAAGTTAGTGCTCGTATGTACTTAATATACCGACCTAGTATCGTAAGTATTAGATTATGGTTCAATAGTTAATGTCAGCGGTAGTGATCGTGACCATAGTACGCCGAGTTTCGAGTTACGTGCAGTAGCGGTTCAATTACTTTCTGATTGAATGTGTACTTAATTTGCAGACTTTCAGGGGAAATTGTGACGGGTGCTTCCGTTACTGGAAAAGTTACAATCGTTCTCGCCACTTTCGGACTAACTCTGCGTCTTTGGCCGCTGGTCAACACCAACTGTCACCCAAAGGAAGATTGAACTGTATAAAAAGGGGAAAAAAAAAAAAAAAGTGTGAAAGCCGGATCAGGATTGCAGGGTCTCAGTATTGCGATTCGATAGCGCGAAAAAATGTAATTTCTACCACTTGATGCCTGTAAAGTGATAGCGATATGTTTTCAATCTACAAACCAATTTGACAGCTGCGCACAGAATACGCTTACCAGAGGCAGCGCCCTTTTTTTTGCTGTGCAGTGAACTTAGTTCTCACTTGCATTTCCAGGTGCTCCTGGCGGCCGCCGTGATGACTAAAGCCGGGAAGGGTAAGTTTTTTTCGCGTATGAACCGCTCATTGCAGTGCATGACAGTTAATATCGCTGCACGTTTTAAATAGGCCATTTTAACTCGAAACTTGTGGTGTGTTCAAACAGTAGCAATATAAAAGATTTTAGCTTTACTTCTTTTAATCTAAAGTCATTGTTACCACAAATGTGGGTTCTGTATTAAGTATTGTATCTTCCACCACAACGCACACAAAGTGAGTTGTCAGTAGTTTGCAGGAAAGTTCATTTTTATTGAGAGGCAGATCGTTTAATGTAATGTCTTAGCTATGGAAAACCACTCCTGGAGCTGTCGCCTATCATTTCTTGCAGTCATTGTGTCAGCGGCAGTTCGTGGACATGAGTCGTGCTCGGGTGGAGGGCCTTCTTCTGGCATTCCCCAAGCTGCTCGGTGCCGGAAGGCAGCACACCTTTGTGGAGACCGAGAGTGTGCGCTACGTGTACCAGCCACACGACAAGCTCTATGTGCTGCTGTTGACCACACGTGCCAGCAACATCCTTGAGGTGACAATGCTAAAAAAGTTTCATGCCTAATTTACTTTTCTTTGCTGTGTTATCCGACAGCTAGTGAAAGTTAGTGTTTCGTGATAGCTGAGATGGTGCAAGAGCTTGGACATAACATGCCTGAGCTTCTAACAACTTCATGTTTATTACTTGCAATACTAATTGCTTTGTTTCATACATGGGGTGAACAAGCAATAGCTTTATTGTGCACTGGCTTCCACTGATTTAAATAGCTCTTTATAAACATACAGAAAGTGGCAGTGGCTTTGTCTTCTTGTATTGATAGAGCATGGCACACTCAGTGTTCCTAGCGAAAAATTGTTGCTGTGGCGATATACAACCATTGGTTATCGCACAAATTTGCTAGTGCGCTTACAGCATTAGTTTCTGTGGAAGCTTTTGCTTGTAGAGGCCAGGATTCCGACCATAATTTCCAGACTACAGTCTGCACTTGTATTGTCTGCACTGGCGAATAGAGACCAAATATAAAAAGTGTTCATTACCTTACCTGTATACCAGCTTGCATCAGTTTGCAAGACCCAAAACTTATGCAAAAAGATTTGTGTTAATACATGAAGTAACCACTATTGTATGCTCTTTCTTGGTCTTCAAATATCACATAGGGTCGCCTGAACTGTTGCAGCAATACTCTGCTGTCAATACTGAATTGGTGATAGGTTATGCATGTTCTAACTCGCCCTACTCCTTGCTATACAGTCGAGTGCCTCTACAATGAATGCCTATACAAAGACAACGAAATGACCTGTAAAACAAAGGTACAAGGGCGTGTATAAGGAATGATTTTGGGCGCCCCAAGCACTTTGTTATAAAGGTGTTCCAAATGTAATTGCTTGCTTTGAGAGCAAAGGTTCAAAGCCAGGGCCTAACAAAGCTGATGATGATAAGTTAACAAGGGGCTGCTGCTTAACAATCTGTGAAAATCGCAACCAGTTAACAGTGCCCACCCAATGGCAACAGTCAGTGTGATGTCAGAAACTGTCATAATGGTAAGAATTGCCCTCGGCTGCAGCGATCACTATAACTGTACTGAGCATTCACACAGGACTGTAAGGGATTTTTGAAAGCTTGCTTTTAATTTCGAAATGGTGTACATTTGTGGCAGTAGTGCACAAGGAAGAATGTGCAGGCTTGAAGTTCGTGCTTGCCGTTTTTTTCTTCTTCTCATAGAAGCAGTGTATGTATGACCTAGAAGTGACTGGCATGTTCTAATGAATAGAATAAGTGTTCACTTATTCTATGTTATACACTGTTATGGGTCGCATCGCCCTAAGGTGGCTTTGTGCACGTGCAGCAGATGTACAAGGAAGAGGAAGAGGACTGCTGGAAAAATGAGTAGCTGTGACATAACTGCGGGTATTAGTCCAACGGTTAGTTATTGTGCATCGTGGCATTTTTAGTGGCAGCGGTGATTATGGACATGAGCTAAATGCCCATGCTATTGAGCAACTGTTCGGTGATGCCGTCTCTACAGCCCTTTGTACGATGGCACTGTTCCAACGGCATTGTTGCAATACTAATTGATGCTTATAATCGACAGCATTTTCACTTTGCATTGTGAAGTACTTTTATAGACTGAAATGCAAAGGCATGACTTCAGGGAATTTCCTTCCTCTATAGTAGAGCATTGTAGTGGATCTTGCGTCACAAGATGTAGAAACACCACTGTTGCTATGAGTATTGTGCGTGAGAGTTGCCAAATGGTACATGGAAGAAATGAGAAAACACATATAACAAAAGTGCAAGCTACAATCTGTCGTGCTTGGTAATCAATAATTTTAGTATCTTCACCTGTATAAAAAGCATTCTAGCTCATCCGACTGTTGTTCCTGAACACTTGTCTCTGAGTGATGGAGAACATAACTACTTCCCCCTGATGTCGTAATCACTGCCAATGCTATTTCGGTGTGATGATAGGACCTGGAGACCTTGCGGCTGTTCTCACGTGTGCTGCCTGAGTACTGCCGTGGCCTTGGATGAACAAGAGGTGGCAGAGCAGGCATTCAACCTCATCTTTGCCTTCGATGAAATCGTGGCCCTAGGCTACCGGGAAAGTGTCAACCTGGCCCAGATCCGCACCTTTGTTGAAATGGACTCGCATGAGGAGAAGGTCTACCAGGCTGTTCGACAGGTGGGCGAAGTGATCCTCTTATTACCCGTGTGGGACTTAATGTGAACTGAAATTCTTATTTCGCACAGGGCTTATTGGAGTGCAGGACCTTCCTTTCCCTTAAGTTTACACCAAGTAAT